>NC_041382.1:353604150-353630349 GCF_002162155.2 Triticum dicoccoides | reverse complement strand
CCCCCCCGACCTCAACGCCGCCCCGGAGCCCCGACCACGACCTCGACGCCGCCTGCCCCTCCCTCGTCGTAGGCACCCGAGGTGAGCACGCCTGCTCCTCCCTCTCCCCTACCTCTGCCTAGGGTTTCTACCTCCATCAAATTAGTTAGGGTGGAAACGAATCGGATGCGGATGCGGCTCAAATGAGTTAGGGTTCATGTAAGGGTGGAAACGTATCAAATTTCTAAGATGAATCATAACGAGTAAAATTTGACCACTTATTTCACTTTATAGTTGGATAATTGGAATATCCGCTACCACTTTCCACCCCTATAGGTTCATCAAATTAGATGGTAATTAGGGCAGTAGTTCTTAGGTACTAATTAGTTAGTAAGAACTAGGTACTAATTAGGTACTAGAATATTTTTATTTATAGTAAGTTTATTTTTAGTAAGAACTAGTTTAATTAATAGAACTAGTTAGTAAGAACTTGTTGCTATTTTTTTAGTTAAAGCAATTTTCCCGCATCGACGTGGACGATGCCTATCCCGCATCCTCGTCGTCGAGTCGGCGGAGGACGACACCTGCTTGACTAGATGGGCCATGTCCGGGACTGGGCTCCACCGGGGTGGTACTGGGAGGCGCTACCTACTGGGGGGCGCAGGTTGGTGAGGAGCCAGCCTGTCGTTGACCTGAACCTTCTTTGGTGGCGGTCGCGTGGGCCAGTGACGGTCCAGAGGCTCGAGGACTCCGCGGAGGTGGTGCGTCACCGTGTCAGTGAGGAGGACGCACACGTCCGTCTCTACTTGTTTGCGTTGGAGCATAGGTTCTCCAATACCTGGCAGGTTCTCCAGGGATCTCACTGGAGCTATGATCCCGTGATGGTTCCTTCTCTATGGGTGTCCACCGCCCGCGCCGATACCCGTCGTGTGCTAGGGTTTTAGTTGTACTAGTGATGTTATATGTATGACACTATTCAGGATGTATTAGTGATAATATTCGACGATGTACGGACGCATGAGATGATTTACTTTTGCTTATTGAATGCATGCTAATTTGAGTCTTATAAGATATTTTGAAATGTATATCTTGTGTTGCTCAATATCCAAGTGGCCGGTCATGTTTGCAGGTTACACCTCCGAGTGGTCTATGTTTTGCCGGAGTGTTGATTCATTTCTGTTCCGGCAAATTTCAGGTGCTCGATATATCCTATTTTAGCAAAGGTCATGCCGGATTTTTCCGTGAATTTTGGCATGACTTTTGCCAGAATATGTAGGAAATATCGAGTGCCCCGGATTTGTGTGTTGGGTATCCTGGTAGTTGTCTTCTATCGATTTTCAATTAATGTTTTAACTATGAACATAGGAAATGTCTGACGACAAAAAGGATTTCGGTATTTGCAAATACTGCGAAGACGAGCGCAGCCTGTGCGACGGAATCTTCCTAGATGATGATAGGCGCTTCAGCATCAAGCTGGACGAGAACTTCGAAGTGGATATAGTAAGTCACAACGACAAGTCTTTTTTCGTAATTAAGCATGACATCTGCTTCATTTGCTTCAACTTATATTTTTTTACTATTCTACTAGCGTATCCCCTGCCATGCAAGAGTTTTTGTATTGGATAAGATAGGTTTCAGTCATACTATGGAGGTAAAGAAAGTTTATTTGAAGACCGAGCATGGTTATATTTTCCACGCAAAATTATACAATTCAGATGACTACACCTATTTTGGATGCAAAACATGGCGAGCACTATGCAAGACTTATGCATTTCAGCCTGATATGGTTATCACCTTTGATATTCGTCCGGAAGATGATATTGAAGGTAATACCGACATCTGGGTCGATGTGCAGACGCCTCCAGTTACACCAAAATGTAAGTTTCTCAACCATATTTATGTCTTTGATATTGTTTATTCAAAAATAGTTGACAACTAATTTGTATTGTCAGCTTATTTCGGTGCAAGCAAACATGTCCAACGCTTGGTAGACAGGACCTACTACTGTCCCGGGGCTGAACTAGACTGCGAGGAGCTAAGTCATTATGTTTCATGGCTTGAGGATCTTGATACCGTCAAGACAAATTTTCTTCCTGGACTTAGAAATCTTAGTACTGAAAACGTGCGAACAATAGTGTTCGTCATGAACTACGGTCACATCTATTTAGGAAGGATGGTAAGATTTTTACTATTTGTCCTCAGTGCATCTTTTCCATACATTATTTGTGAAGCTAAACTTCATTGCTAAGTATGTGACCATACAATGTTCTTCAACAGGGACTCCCGATGAATGTTGTGCCTTATGGGATCGAGACTAAAGGTACCATGAGTATTATTAGCTTACGGCCAAGATATCCTACATGTTACTTTAGTGCATTCAAGATCAGCGATGAATGCTTAATAGTGCAAGACTGGACCAGATATGTGATGGGGGAGCGCAGACAAGTACTAGGGGGCAGCAAACAGATGTGCTACCCAAAATTAGGAGACAGGTTCATCTGCATGCTCCAACTTGATCAAGGAGGAGAGCTACACATGTTTTATGTTGTTTTACCTAAGAGAGAGCAGCAGGAGTGATTATCTAGAAATGAGTTTGAGGATGATGATGTGCTACACTATTACTATGATGATAAAATAACTAGTGTTGGTGGTAATGACTGATGATTATTATTAGCTAGTGTTAGTGGTGATTAAATAAATATTGTTGGTGCTAATGATTATGATGATGATTAAATAGCTTGTGCTGGCGGATTAGATTCAAGTGGAGGCAACATGTGGTGCACATCGAAAGTACTACTAGTCCAAACTAGATCAAGTTTGGATTAGTAGTATACTTTTGACATGCACCACATATTGCCTCCAGTTGAACCTAATCCACCTTCATTTGACACGCTATTATGGACATAA
Source organism: Triticum dicoccoides (assembly GCF_002162155.2). NCBI lineage: Eukaryota > Viridiplantae > Streptophyta > Magnoliopsida > Poales > Poaceae > Triticum > Triticum dicoccoides. The sequence continues at coordinate 353,627,463 of NC_041382.1, read as the reverse complement.
TGATGTAAACCTCATAACTGGTATTGTACCAATATTTGTACGATGGCGCATAAATACACTAAAAATAAAAAAAATAAAAAAACAATACTAGTAGCGATGGAAAGAAAACACGCTGCCAGTAGTTACATTAGCAGCAGCGTGGGAGTGAACAAGCGCTGCAACTATTTGTCCTAGCAGTAGTGCGTGCGGCACGCGTTACTGCTAAGCAATAGCTGTAGCGCCTTATTAGTAGCGCGCCTACCCGCGCTACTAGTGACCACAAAACCAGCGCTACTGCTAGGGTTTTCCCTAGTAGTGTTATGATCGTTCAGTTTTATTGCTATTGCTTTCTTCGTGACTTATAAATATTCCTCTGACTATGAGATTATGCAACTCCCGAATACCGGAGGAACACTTTGTGTGCTATCAAACGTCACAACGTAACTAGGTGATTATAGAGATGCTCTACAGGTGTCTCCAATGGTGTTTGTTGAGTTGGGATAGATTAAGATTAGGATTTGTCACTCCGACTATTGGAGAGGTATCTCTAGGCCCTCTCGGTAATGCACATCACTATAAGCCTTGCAAGCAATGTGACTAATGAGTTAGTTATGGGATGATGCATTACGGAACGAGTAAAGAGACTTGCCGGTAACGAGATTGAACTAGGTATGATGATACCAACAATCGAATCTCGGGTAAGTAATATACTGATGACAAAGGGAACAACATATGTTGTTATGCGGTTTGACCGATAAAGATCTTCGAAGAATATGTAGGAGCCAATATGAGCATCCAGGTTTCGCTATTGGTTATTGACCGTAGATGTGTCTCGGGGATGTCTACATAGTTCTGGAACTCATAGGGTCCGCACGCTTAACGTTCGACGACGATTTATATTATAAGTTTCCCGTTTTGATGAACCAAAGTTTGTTCGGAGTCCTGGATGAGATCACGGACATGACGAGGAGTCTCAAAATGGTCGAGACATAAAGATCGATATATTGGAAGGTTATATTAGGACATTGGAATGGTTCCAAAGTGTTTCGTGTATTTTCCGGAGTACCGGGGGGGTTACTAGAACCCCCGGGGGATTAATGGGCCTTCATGGACCCTAGTGAAAGAGAGGAGGCAGCGGCCAGGTGGAGGCGCGTGCCCCCCAAGCCCAAACCGAATTGACTAGGGTTGGGGGGGCCCCTTTCCTTCTCTCCTCCTCCTCTTTCTCCCCTTCTCCTTGTGGGAATAGGAAAGGGGGGGCGAATCCTACTAGGACCGGGATTCCCTGCAGGTCTCCCCCCTTGGCGCGCCATACCTATGGCTGGACTCCTCTCCTCCCCCTTTATATACATGGGAGGGGGGCACCCCAAAGGCACACCAAAGTTTCTCTTAGCCGTGTGTGGTGCCCCCTCCATAGTTACACACCTTGGTCATATCGCGTAGTGTTTAGGCAAAGCCCTGCGCTGGTAAACTTCATCATCACCGTCGCCACGCCGTCGTGCTGACAGAACTCTCCCTCGGCCTAAACTGGATCAAGAGTTCGAGGGACGTCATCGAGCTGAACTTGTGCTGAGCACGGAGGTGTCGTACGTTCGGTAGTTGGATTGGTTGGATCATGAAGACGTTCGACTACATCAACTGCGTTACTAAACGCTTCTGTTTTCGGTCTATGAGGGTACGTGGACACACTCTCCCCGCTCGTTGTTATGCATCTCCTAGATATATCTTGCATGATTATAGGTAAATATTTTAAATACTGTGTTCCCCAACAGTGGCTTCCCAGCCAGGTCTATGCGTAGATGTTATATGCACGAGTATAACACAATGATTTGTGGGCGATAATAGTCATACTACTTACCAGCAATGTCTTACTTTGATTCGGCGATATTGTTGGATGAAGCGGCCCGGACCGAAATTACATGACCGTGTTCATGAGACTGGTTCTACCGACGTGCTTCGCACACAGGTGGCTAGCGGGTGTCTGTTTCTCCAACTTTAGTTGAATCGAGTTTGACTACGCCCGGTCCTTGTTGAAGGTTAAAACAGCACACTTAACGAAAAATCGTTGTGGTGTTGATGCGTAGGTAAGTACGGTTCTTGCTAGAAGCCCATAGCAGCCGCGTAAAACTTGCAACAAAAAAGTAGAGGATGTGTAACTTGTTTTTGCAGGGCATGTTGTGATGTGATATGGTCAATACGTGATGATATAAATTGTTGTATGAGATGATCATGTTTGTAACAGTTATCGGCGACTGGCAGGAGCCATATGGTTGTCGCTTTATTGTATGAAATGCAATCGCCATGTAATTGCTTTACTTTATCACTAAGCGGTAGCGATAGTCGTAGAAGCAATAGTTGGCGAGACGACAACGATGCTATGATGGAGATCAAGGTCTCAATCCCATGATGATGGTGATCAAGACGGTGCTTTGGAGATGGAGATCAAAGGCACAAGTTGATTGCATGTGATGTTTATATTTTATGTACCTTATTTTGCTTAGTACGGCAGTAGCATTATAAGATGATCTCTCACTAAATTTCAAGGTACAAGTGTCCTCCCTGAGTATGCACCATTCCTATAGTTCGTCGTGTCGAGACACCACGTGATGATCGGGTGTGATAATCTCTACGTTCACATACAACGGGTGCAAGCCAGTTTTGCACAAGCAGAATACTCAGGTTAAACTTGACGAGCCTAGCATATGCAGATATGGCTTCGGAACACTGAGGCCGAAAGGTCGAACATGAATCATATAGTAGATATGATCAACATAGTGATGTTCACCATTGAAAACTTCTCCATCTCACATGATGATCGGACATGGTTTAGTTGATATGGATCACGTGATCATTTAGATTACTAGAGGGATGTCTATCTAAGTGGTAGTTCTTAAGTAATATGATTAATTGAACTTTAATTTATCATGAACTTAGTCCTGATAGTTTCTGCATATCTATGTTGTCGATCAATAGCTCGCGTATAGGTCCCATGTTTTACTTTTTGATATGTTCCTAGAGAAAAATAAGTTGAAAGATGATAGTAGAAGTGATGCAGTCTGGGTCCGTGATCTGAGAATTATCCTCATTGCTACATAGAAGAATTATGTCCTTAATGCACCGCTAGGTGACGGACCTATTGCAGGAGCAGATGCACACGTTATGAACGTTTGGCAAGCTCGGTATGATGACTACTTGATAGTTTAGTGCGCCACGCTTTACGGCTTAGAACCTGGACTTCAAAAAACATTTTGAACGCCAAGGAGCATATAAGATGTTCCAAGAGCTGAAATTGGTATTTCAGATTCATGCCCGAGTCGAGAGGTATGAGACCTCTGACAAGTATTTTTCCTACAAGATGGAGGAGAATAGCTCAACCAGTGAGCATGTGCTCAGAATGTCTAAGTACTACAATCGCTTGAATCAAGTGGGAGTTAACCTTCTAGATAAGATAGTGATTGACATAGTTCTTTAGTCACTATAACCAAGTTACTAGAAGTTCATGATGAACTATAATGTGCAAGGGATGACGAAAACGATTCCCTGAGCTCTTCGCGATGCTGAAATCAGCGAAGGTAGAAATCAAGAAAAGTGTCAAGTGTTGATGGTTGACAAGACCACTAGTTTCAAGTAAAAGGTCAAGGGAAAGAAAGGGAACTTCAAGAAGAATGGCAAGCAAGTTGCCACTCCCATGAAGAAGCCCAAAGCTCGACCCAAGCCTGAAACTGAGTGCTTCTACTGCAAAGAAAATGGTCACTCAGAGCGGAACTGCCCCAAATACTTGGCGGATAAGAAGGATGGCAAAGTGAACAAAAGTATATATGATATACATGCTATTGATGTGTACTTCACTAGTGTTCATAGTAGTCCCTGGGTATTTGATATTGGTTCAGTTGCTATGATTAGTAACTTGAAGCAGGAGTTACAAAATGAACAAAGACTAGTTGAGGGCGAGGTGATGATGTGTGCTGGAAGTGATTCCAAGGTTATAAGATCACCATCGCACACTCCCTTTACCTTTAAGATTAGTGTTGAACCTAAAATAAATGTTATTTGGTGTTTGTGTTGAGCATAATATGATTGGATCATGTTTATTGCAATACGGTTATTCATTTAAGTCAAAGAATAATTGTTATTCTGTTTACATGAATAAAACCTTCTGCGGTCATACACCCAAGGTGAATGGTTTATTGAATCTCGATTGTAATGATACACATATTCATAATATTGATGCCAAAATATGCAAAGTTGATAATGATAGTGCAACATACTAGTGGCACTGCCGTTTAGGTCATATCGGTGTAAAGCGCATGAAGGAACTCCATGCAGATGGACTTTTGGAATCACTTGATTATGAATAATTTGATGATTGCGAACCATGCCTCATGGGCAAGATGACTAAGACTCCGTTCTCCGGAACAATGGAGCGAGCCACTAACTTATTGGAAATAATACATACTGATGTATGCGGTCCGATGAGGGTATCGTTATTTTTTGACCTTCACAGATGATTTGAGCAGATATGGGTACATCTACTTAATGAAACACAAGTCTAAAACATTTGAAAAGTTCAAATAATTTCAGAGTGAAGTTGATAATCATCATGACAAGAAAATAAAGTTTCTACGATCTGATCGCGGAGGCGAATATTTGAGTTACAAGTTTGGCCTTCATTTAAAACAATGTGGAATAGTTTCACAACTCACGCCACCTGGAACACCACAGCGTAATGGTGTGTCGGAACATCGTAACCATAGTTTATTAGATATGGTGCAATATATGATGTCTCTTACCGATTTACCACTATCGTTTTGGGGTTATGCATTAGAGACAGTTGCATTCACGTTAAATAGGGCACCATCTAAATCCGTTGAGACGATACCGTATGAATTGTGGTTCGGCAAGAAACCTAAGTTGTCATTCTTAAAGTTTGGAGTTGCGATGCTTATGTGAAAAAGTTTCAACCTGATAAGCTTGAACACAAATCGGAGAAACGCGTCTTCATAGGATACCCAAAGGGAACTATTGGTACACCTTCTATCACAGATTCAAAGGCAAGATATTTGTTGCTAAGAATGGATCCTTTCTAGAGAAGGAGTTTCTCTCGGAAGAAGTGAGTGGGAGGAAAGTAGAACTTGATGAGGTACTTGTACCTTCTCTCAAGTTGGAGAGTAGTTCATCACAGAAAACAGTTCCAGTGATGCTTACACCAATTAGTGAGGAAGTTAATGATGATGATCATGAATCTTTAGATCAAGTTACTAACGAACCTCGTAGGTCACCCAGAGTATGTTCCGCACTAGAGTAGTACGGTAATACTATTCTGGAAGTCAAGTTACTAGGCCATGACGAACCTGTGAACTATGAGGAAGCGATGATGAGCCCAGATTCTGCAAAATGGTTTGAGGCCATGAAATCTGAGATAGGAATCCATGTATGAAGAACAAAGTATGGACTTTGGTTGACTTGCCGATGATCGGCAAGCCATTGAGAATAAATGGATCTTCAAGAGGAAGACGAACGCTGATAATAGTGTTACTATCTACAAAGCTCGAATTGGCGCAAAAGGTTTTTGACAAGTTCAAGGTGTTGACTACAATGAGATTCTCTCACTTGTAGCGATGCTTAAGTCTGTCTGAATAATGTTAGCATTTGCCACATTTTATGAAATCTAGCAAATGGATGTCAAAACTGCATTCCTTAATGCATTTCTTAAAGAAGAGTTGTATATGATACAACAAGAAGGTTTTGTCAATCCTAAAGGTGCTAACAAAGTGTGCAAGCTCCAGCGATCCATCTATGGACTAGTGCAAGCATCTCGGAGCTGGAATGTATGCTTTGATTGTGTAATAAAATCATATGATTTTATACAGACTTTTGGAGAAGCCTGTATTTACAAGAAAGTGAGTGGGAGCACTACAGCCTTTCTGATAAGTATATGTGAATGACATATTGTTGATCAGAAATGATGTAGAATTTTCTAGAAAGCATAAAGGAGTGCTTGAAAGGAGTTTTTCAAAGAAAAACATCGGTGGAGCTGCTTACATATTGGGCATCACAATCTATAGAGATATATCAAGACGCTTGATAAGTTTTTTCAATGAGTACATACCTTGACAAGATTTTGAAGTAGTTTAAAATGGAACGGTCAAAGAAGGAGTTCTTGCCTCTATTGCAAGGTGTAAAGTTGAGTAAGACTCAAAACACGACCACAACAGAAAATAGAAAGAGAATGAAAGTCATTCCCTATTCCTCAGCCATAGGTTCTATAAAGTACGCTATGTTGTGTACCAAACCTATTGTGTACCTTGCCATGAGTTTGGCAAGGGGGTACGATATTGATCCATGAGTGGATCACTGGACAACGTTCAAAATTATCCTTAGAACACTAAGGAGATATTTCTCGGTTATGGAGGTGATAAAGAGTTCGTCGTAAAGAGTTACGTCGATGCAAGCTTTGACACCGATCTGGATGACTCTGAGTCTCAATCTGGATACATATTGAAAGTGGGAGGAATTACCTAGAGTAGCTTTGTGCAGAGCATTGTAAACATAGAAATTTGTAAAATACATATAGATCTGGATGTGGTAGACCTGTTGACAACACTTCTCTCACAAGCAAAACATGATCACACCTTAGTACTCTTTGGGTGTTAATTAGGTAGCGATTCGAACTAGATTATAGACTCTAGTAAACCCTTTGGGTGTTGATCACATGGCGATGTGAATTATGGGTGTTAATCACATAAAGATGTAAACTATTAGTGTTAAATCACATGGAGATGTGAACTAGATTATTGACTCTAGTGCAAGTGGGAGACTGAAGGAAATATGCCCTAGAGGAAATAGTAAAGTTGTTATTTTATATTTCCTTATATCATGATAAATGTTTATTATCTATGCTAGAATTGTATTAACCGGAAACTTGATACATGTGTGGATACATAGACAAAACAGAGTGTCCCTAGTATGCCTCTACTAGACTAGCTCATTAATCAAAGATGGTTAAGTTTCCTGACCATAGACATGTGTTGTCATTTGATGAACGGGATCATATAATTAGAGAATGATGTGATGGACAAGACCCATCCATTAGCTTAGCATTATGATCGTTTAGTTTTATTGCTATTGCTTTCTTCATGACTTATACATAGTCCTCTGACTATGAGATTACGCAACTCCGGAATACCAAAGGAACACTTTGTGTGCTATCAAACGTCACAATGTAACTGGGTGATTATAAAGATGCTCTACAGGTGTCTCCGATGGTGTTTGTTGAGTTGGCATAGATCAAGATTAGGATTTGTCACTCCGAGTATGGAAGAGATATCTCTAGGCCCTCTCGGTAATGCACATCACTATAAGCCTTGCAAGCAATGTGACTAATGAGTTAGTTAAGGGATGATGCATTATAAGCCTTGCAAGCAATGTGACTAATGAGTTAGTTACGGTATGATGCATTACGGAATGAGTAAAGAGACTTGCTGGTAACGAGATTGAACTAGGTATAATGATACCAACGATCGAATCTCGGGCAAGTTACATACCGATGACAAAGGGAACAACGTATGTTGTTATGCGGTTTGACCGATAAAGATCTCCGTAGAATATGTACTAGACAATATGAGCATCCATGTTCCGCTATTGGTTATTGACCGGAGATGTGTCTCGGTCATGTCTGCATAGTTCTCAAACCCGTAGGATCCGCACGCTTAACATTTGTTGACGATTTGTATTATGAGTTTCGTGTTTTGATGAACCGAAGTTTGTTCGGAGTCCCGGATGAGATCACGGACATGATGTGGAGTCTTGAAATGGTCGAGACATAAGGATCGATATATTGGAAGGTTATATTCAGGCACTGGAATGGTTCCAAAGTGTTTCGAGTATTCTCTAGAGTACTAGGGGGTTACTGGAACCCCCCACGGGGTTAATGGGCCTTCATGGGCCCTAGTGGAAGAGAGGAGGCAACGACCAGGTGGAGGCCGGTGCCCCCCCAAGCCCAAATCAAATTGGACTAGGATTTAGGGGGGCGGCCTCCCTTTCCTTCTCTCCTCCTCCTCTTCCCCCCCTTCTCCTTGTGGGAATAAGAAAGGGGGGGGGGGCGGATCCTTCTTGGACCGGGAGTCCAAGTAGGACTCCCCCCCTTAGCGCGCCATACCTATAGCCGGCCTCCTCTCCTCCCCCATTTATATACGTGGGAGGGGGAACCCCAAATGCACACCAAAGTTTCTCTTAGCCATGTGCGGTGCCCCCTCCACACTTACACACCTCCGTCATATCGTCGTAGTGCTTAGGCGAAGCCCTACGCTGGTAAACTTCATCATCACCGTTGCCATGCCGTCGTGCTAACGGAACTCTCCTTTGGCCTCAACTGGATCAAGAGTTCGAGGGACGTCATTGAGTTGAACGTGTGCTGAACACGGAGGTGCCGTACGTTCAGTACTTGTATCGGTTGGATCATGAAGACGTTCGACTACATCAACCGCGTTACTAAACGCATCCGCTTTTGATCTACGAGGGTACGTGGACACACTCTCCCACCTCCTTATTATGCATCTCCTAGATAGATCTTGCGTGATCATAGGTAAAAAAATCAAATACGGCATTCCCCAACACTTGTGCTGACATTGTAGTATCTAGGTGACATTAGAGTTGGTTGATGTGTATCATATGGTGTTATTTTAGTATGAACTCTTGGGTAGACCATAAGTAGGATGTAACTTCATTGCTTAACTATTGACTTTCGTGATTGCATAGAGAATCATAAAACTTAACACCAATATCTTAGTAAAGCATAATTACTCACCAACAAGACTCACATATTATTATCTCTTATATTGCAAAACTATTGCAAGAAATCAAACTTATCATATCCAATGATCTTCATGAAAGTTGTTATTATATCCCTCTTGAATATCCATTACTTTGGGACTAAATTTATATATTACCATTGCTACTAACTAGATCTCAAATAAATTTAAGTGAAGCATGAGAGCATACATATTTCTTAAAAAAAATCAACTCAAAATAATCCAAGTGAATCATGAGAGTAAATGACAAACTAGTCCAAAAAGATACAAGTGAAGATCAAATGAGTAGTTATGTAAATAGGTAGCTATGTGAGGACTCTATCTTATTTAAAAGTTACAGATCTAAGTATTTTATAAAAATAGAAAGCAAAAAAAATGAAATTCTAAGAATAGCATACATCATGTGAAGAAGCATAGGCTCAACCGAGGCTAACCGATAATTGTTGATGAAGAAAGGTGGGATGCTAGCCGGGGCATCCCAAGCTTAGATGCTTGAGACTTCTTGGAATATTAACTTGGAATGCCTTGGGAATCCCCAAGCTTGAGCTGTTGTGTCTTCTTCATTCCTCTCATATCACGGTTTCCCTAATTCTTAAAAACTTCATCCACACAAACTCAACATGAACTTGTGAGATAAGTTAGTATAAATCAATACAAAGCCTTATCATTCCCTAATGTAACAAATCACTAAAATTATAATTTGACATTGCGTAATAAATGCCTCCGCATATTTAATGCTCCTATAATCAAATAGAATCATTAAATAAGCAAACATAACAGCAATTTGTCTAAACATGACAGTTTGTAAAGAATGCAAGAAAATTGATACTTCTCTGAATTAATTAATTGTGAAAATTTATCACACTGTAGAAAATTTATCATAGCTTATTTTAAAAAAATCAACATTTTATCACATTCTGACTTTTCTCGAGAATTTTTGCAACAGCGACAAACTTTCTGTTTCGAAACAGCAACTCATACACTTGCAAAATACGCATGGTGAAAGCTAGCCTTGCCACTTTTTTGAAATAAAAGATGTAAACCATTATCTAAATAACAGGAAGGAAATCCAACTAAAATAAAGTGACGCTCCAAGAAAAACACATATAATGTGACGAATAAAAATATAGTCCCAAGTGAGTTTATCGGTAGGGCATCCCCAAGCTTAGTTCCTTGGTTATTCCTTGAATATTACCTTGGGGTGCCTTGGACATCCCCAAGCTTAGGTTTTGTCAATCCTTATTCTCCTCATATCAATATCTTACCAAAAACTTGAAAACTTCAATCACACAAAACTCAACGGAACTTCGTGAGATGCGTTAGTATAATAAAGAGCAAATCATTCACTTGGGTATTGTCAAAGACAAGATTCGTAATTGTTCTCACACAATGCCTACTGTAATCTATCATTTACACAATTTATATTGACCAATATAAGCCATAGGAACAATAAAATAAGCAAACTATTCATTGAAAATAGAATCTGTAAAAAAACAAAGCAGTCTATAATGATTTGAATTGTTCTCATACTTGTGTAACTCTAAAAATTCTGAAAACTTAGGACAACTTGGGAAAATTGTTTATCAAGCATGTGTAAAACATTCAGATCAAATGCATGTTCCAATGGATTTTAAAAATTCTGAAACTGGGTGCAAAAGTTTCTGTTATTTCATAGAATCAAATCAACTATCACCCACACTATCCCAAAGGATTTACTTGGCACTTCATTTAAACAAAAGCAATAAAACATGATTAATACAGTAGCCTAATCATGTGAACAAAAAAACAGTAGGTAGAAATATTGGGTTGTCTCCCAACAAGCGCTTTTCTTTGATGCCTATTTAGCTGACGATTTCAATGATGCTCACATAAGAACAGTAATTGAAACATGAAAAAGAGCATTCTAAATCACAAGACAAGAACATTTAAGCCTAACATACTTCCTATGCATCGGGATTTTGCGAGCAAATAATTTATGAGAACAAGAATCAACTAGCATAGGAAGGCAAAACAAGCATAACTTCAAAAACTTTCAACACATAGAGAGGAAGCTTGGTATTAGTGTGAAAGTAAAAGCATATGTTCCTCTCTCATAATAATTTTCAGTAGCATCATTAATGAATTCAACAATATAACTATCACATAAAGCATTCTTTTCATGATCTATGACGCCGCGATAATTAAGCTACAATTACACTCTACTAATGATGCCACATCACCACGATTACTGTTGGTAAACTAGCGTTGATTCAAACCCCGCTCTAATTCAAATTTAAATTGAAAGTCATAATATTAATTCTTTAAATAGAAAAATAAAAATGTTGGTCGGTTTGCAAATATTCACCAAGTATTTTTCATGTTGGAACCAACCTCTTTTTGATTCCCAAAATGGCCCTGAAAATTATTGAGAGGTCCAAAAGCATTTAATTTGGCATTCTCAAATGTTTCAAAACATGTTTAGACATTTTCAAATGGCCCCAAACTTTTTGTGGAGCTCTGTAAGATAGCCTAGTATTTATGAGCTAAGTATCACATTTAATAAAAACCACCTGACAGTAAAATAAAATACAAAAAATAAAAGAAAATAGAAAATTAAAAGAATAAAAACAAGATTGCTACTATGCACTAAGGCCCAATACTATAGAACATGCCCCAGCCCATCTATAGTATTTCTCCTTCCTATACAGAGGAGGAGACAGGAGCACGCCGTGGCCGCCATCCACGACACCACAGCCACCGATGCCCCCGTGGCGATCATCCAACGGACCCCCGACGCGTATAAAGCCTCCTGACGCCCATGGCAAACCCTAACCCCCTCATACCTCCCCCTCGCATCGCCATCATCGTTTTTGTTCGCGCCCGAAGCTCGCAACCGTGGTAGCCGTCCGCCGCACTCCCCGTCACCTGAGAAGATGTCCGGGAGGATCGCCATCATCAACTTCGTCTATCCCGAGAATCAAATTGGGCGGAGCCGCCCCGTACGCTCGCCATCGACATTGATTTCGCTGCACACATCGTCGTCGTCCACAGTTGATTGCCACTGCTCTGGTCTTTCCCCGACCTCCTCGGACACACATACGGCTCCGCGGTGAGCTCCTCCTACGAATCTCCCTCGCCCCAGTCTCGATCCGTTGCTGTAGTTGCCTGTTCGAGTCGGCGGCTACCGTGGCCGAAGCTCAGTGTACGCGTACACGCCCCTGCTTCGATCTATGCTTGCGCTGCTCCTTTATGCTTCTTCTGCAGGCCACGCCCCGCGCCCGCCTGCGAGCGATGCTGCTCGCTGCTCTTGCTGCTACGTGTTGCTGCTACTCGCGTCGCCGCTGCGCCCTGGCTTCTCGCTGCTCTACTGTTGCTCCTCTACTACTGCTGCTCACTGTTGCTACCTACCTAGCGCCACAGCCGCCCGCGCCGCAGCCCCCGCCCGGGTGCGCTGTTCGCCTGGCCGCTGGTCCCTGGGCGTGGGCATGGCCATCGCACAAGCGAGCGTGCATGCCCAAACCATGGTGCCCGGCCATGCGTGTGTGTTAGCATATTAGTGCCCACTGCCACTATTTAGATTAGTCTAATTACTACTTTGTCAAATGTGCAATTGACATGTGGCCCCCTACTACTAAATTCACTAGATAAATAAATCTATTAAAAGATTAGTCTATGACATGCGGGCCCCTTTGGCCCTGTTGACTAGTCAACATTGACTGAGTCAACTGCTAACTGTGCACTATTAACTTTGACCCTAGCCCCACATGTCATTGACTATGGCTGGCTATCTCAGTGTATTAAAAAGATTTACACTATTTAAATTTCGAATTAATATATTCCTAAAAATTTAGAAATCTTTTAAACTTTGAAAAAACATATAAAATACTACGTAACTCGGATAAAAATATGTTTACATGAAAGTTGCTTAGAACGACGAGACGAATCCAAATACGCAATCCATTCGTTCACCACACGTCCCTAGTGTAGCGAACATGCAACCGTCCACCTTCGGTTCATATGTCCAAAAACGTCAAACACCGAGAATACTTTCCCGGATGATTTCCCCCTTCGTCGGTAACACCTAGTACTGCATTAGGTCACCCCTAGCACCGCGTATTGCTATGTTATGCATTGTGATGCTTTGATTGCTCTATTATTTCTTGTGTTCCCCCTCCGTTACTTCTTTCCGGTAGATCCGAGACCGCTGTCGGTACCCATGTGCTCGACTACATCGACAACGACCCCTCCTTCTTGCTAGAGCAACCAGGCAAGACCCCCCTTGATCAACCTGATATCGCCTATTCCTTCTCTCTACTGCTTGCATTATAGCAGTGTAGCATGTTACTACTTTCTGTTAATCCTATTCTGATGTATAGCCTGTCGTCGCTACTACTGTTGTTACCTTTACCTGCAATCCTAAATTCTTAGTATAGGATGCTAGTATTCATCAGTGGCCCTTCATTCATGTCCGTCTGCCATGCTATACTATCGGGCCATCATCATTCGGGAGGTGATCACGGGTATATACTTATATACATAATATATGATACCTGTGGTGACTAAAGTCGGGTCGGCTCCTTGAGTACTCGCGGTTGATTCACGGATTGGGGGCTGAAAGGACATACTTTCCCGATACCTAGGTGAGAGGTGGGCTTGGCCCTGGTCGGCATCCGTGGTTATATCAATTAACAAGCTTAAGGAGATCTTGGTATTTGATCTGAGTCTGGCCACTAGCCTATACGCACTAACCAACTATGCGGGAACAGTTATGGGCACTCGACATCATGGTATCAGTCGAGGCCTTCTTGATGTCAGCGACTGAGCGGCATGCGCCGGATTGGACTGGAACGCCTGCTCTTGTATTAGGGAGGCTAGGTCTGCTTCCGGCTGCCCTCGCAACATGCAGGTGTGCAATGGGCGATGGGCCCAGACCCCTGCGCCTTAGGATTTAGACCAGCGTGCTGATCTATCTGTTGTGCCTAGGTAGGGCTGCGACGTGTTGACCTTCCGAGGCCGGGCATGACCCAGGAAAGTGAGCCCCGCCAGAGGGATTAAAAGTGTTGGGTTATGTGGTGCACCCCTGCAGGGAAGTTTATCTATTCGAATAGCCGTGTCCCTCGGTAAAAGGACGACCCGGAGTTGTACCTTGACCTTATGACAACTAGAACTGGATACTTAATAAAACACACCCTTTCAAGTGCTAGATACAACCCGGTGATCGCTCTCTAACAGGGCGGCGAGAAGAGGATCCCCGGGTAGGATTATGCTTTGCGATGATACTTGGTTAACTTACCATCTACTCTCTTCTACTGCTTCAAGATGGAGGCTGCCAAAAGCGTAGTCTTTGATAGGACTAGCTATCCCCCTCTTATTCTGGCATTCTGTAGTTCAGTCCACAGATACTATCCGTTTCATTGATACCAATGCATATGTAGTGTAGATCCTTGCTTGCGAGTACTTTGGATGAGTACTCATGGTTGCTTTGCTCCCCCTTTCCCCTTTTCTATACCTGGTTGTTGTGACTAGATGTTGGACCCCAGTAGCCAGACGCCACCGTCGACGACAACTCCTACTACACAGGAGGTGCCTACTACTTCATGCAGGCCACTGACGATGACCAGGGGTAGTTTTGGAGGAACCCAGGCAGGAGGCTTGTACCTCTTTCGATCTGTATCCCAGTTTGTGCTAGCCATCTTATGGCAACTTGTTTAACTTATGTCTGTACTTAGATATTATTGCTTCCGCTGACTCGTCTATGATCGAGCACTTGTATTCGAGCCCTCGAGGCCCCTGGTTTGTAATATGATGCTTGTATGACTTATTTTAATTTTAGATTTGTGTTGTGATATCTTCCCGTGAGTCCCTGATCTTGATTGTACAAGTTTGCTTGTATGATTAGTGTATGATTGAACCGGGGGCGTCATAAGTTGGTTACAGAGCCGACTGCCTGTAGGAATCCCCCTTCCACACTCCTTGGCCGAAGTTGAGTCTAGACATTGCAAAATTTTTACTAACATGAATGTGTGTCTTACGGGCCCACATCACCATTGGGTGGTATTAGGATCTTTTACTCCTCGATCTTTACTCTAGGACTCCGAACTCTCTTCTATTCGGGTTAAATGATTTTGCAAACTCTAACATTAGGTTCTCATAAATACCTCCTCCTGGAGAGCCCCTCATTCCAGATGATTGCCTGCTTCACTAGAAGATTATAAGATACTCTTCGATGTTTTCCCGAGACCCTTGTGCCCACCGCCTTCGCAAATTCCCTACCACCGAAATATCCCTACGGATAAATACATACACCTGTCGTCCTTACTTTTATTCCCAGTTGATCTTGTTATTACAAGATACCCCGAAATTCTCTCTATTGTTCCGAGAATACTTTGTGCCTACTGCCTTACAATTCTTTTCCCCCTAAATGCCCCTATTGATAATTTCTTGCACTTACTGAGTATTGGCTCATCCCCAGTTGATTCATGTATTTCATAAAAGTCTTCGAAATACCATTCGATCTTCCAAAAATCCTCAACAACCTGTTCCTCTTGAAATTCTTGCTTGCTTGCATTATGATTAATCCCATAAGTCTGGTAATCTTATTGGCATCCTTTGTCATTATCATTTGAGTCCGTTGATTCAGTATGTTGCGAATGCTCGCAATCCTCAATCAAACCTTAGAATTTGTTCTTCCGGCCACAAACGTAACTCTGGACATGAGTTGGTTCTCGGCAAATCAAACCTTGATTGATTGTCGATCTATGTCTATTCAACTTACTTATCTCTTGATCAGAGCCTCTGCTTCTGATCCCTTGATTTAGAAATCATAATTCTTTTGCATTTGAGGTTTGAATTAGTCAGTTGTTTCTATAATCGGATGTCCTTGCATTCTTCTTCCTTTGGTTGAGTACCGATGCTCACATCAAATCCCTTGAGGACCACTAGATCCTTTGTTGGATTTTATCCGACATCATCCTTCATATTCAGTCATTTTGGAAGTTCTTTCCCTAATACATAATACCATTGGTAAATTCTATTATTTGATTTGGCCAACCATGCTCTTCTTCCGAGATGGTGATGTTCACTCTTGAAGCTTGAGCTATATGTTTCTAAGATACCCTGATGGGTTGAACCTATGCCTTCCTTAAACCGTGTGAGCCTAAAAGTTTTCACGGGTCATACTCCTTTGGTAATTCACCATGTAGGTTTTCATGCTAAAATCATTTTTATTAGAGTAGTCAATGAATGGTCATGCTTGAACTTCGTGTTCATGCCCATGGACACAATGTAGATCATATCATGGAAGCTTCTCTTATATTAATTATTCCCTTGTTATAAGTTCATTTATTATCTATGTTTGGTCCTTTGCAACCATGGTTCCGACCAGGATTGTCCCCCTTTGAATCTATTTCTCGGACAAGTTAAAGTACTTGCCTCTTGCATATCAATACGCCTGCCCAACCTCTACTCCGCTCTACCTTCGAGTTTTACCCTCTGGTATCTTGAGAATATCACGGAACTACATAACTCCTTATGAGTTCTTCATCTACTATTATTTCTCACCGATTCCAATTTTTCCCTGGGTTCTGAGTTGTTAGACACTCAAGGACACCGATAACGGAATTGAGTCCGCACGGTGATTCAACAAGTATTAGAAATATTCATTGCTTACAAGTTTAATACTCCATCATGTCATTCCTAGCCTGATCGTCTACATCATTATCATGCTAATTTTAACTGTGCTACCTGGTCCTTCTACTCGGAGCACAAATTTTGATGGTGAGCTAATCTTATGTCGATCTTCCGCGTCATAACATTTCTCCTAGAACAACAAACTTGATTTCGAGTTTGTGTCGTACCCTTGGTTCCCATAACCTTTCGCTTCATCATCATTTGACTTGATGTCATCGCATATCGATTACATCTTGAAATTTCTCAACAAATGTGTCATGATCATCATCAACTTATGAGCTCCTCCAGGATATCAATCGAATTCATTATGAGAAATACCATCCTTGCCCTCGATGATTTGTGTTATCATCGGCCACTTTATTGCCTTCCATCCAACACAAACTTCATTGTGTTTTGTGTTATACCACGAGTTCCTTGCTATCCAGCATTTGTTCTTCTTTACCTTGGAATATTACCACCTTTTATGTCAAGATGTCGTGGGAAATTTCACCACCTGTTGAGAACTCGTGATACAAGTGATACTTCTCACCATCACCATTCCTTCTTGGTCCATGTGTTGTTTATAACCGGAATGCCGACAAATGAACTATGATATGTGAATTCAAAACTTCTAGTAACCCTATTGCTTGTAAGTTACGAACGATGGTTTCTTTCTTCATGTGTTGATTATTGACTCACCATTCTAACATCGACTGTGCTACTTAGTCCATCTTCTAGGTGCACGTTTTCGATCAATATTCGCTCAAGTATGTTCTCCTCGAACATACTTTGCTATATACTTCGACATATCCAATATGTTACCTTGTTCACATCATTGTGGAAATTCATCCTTTCGAAATCTCGATGAATAGTCGTTGAGTCCATCAGCCACCTCCTCATCCTCTCCTTGGTTTACTAATGAAATCTTGTATCGGAACTCGCTTCCATCGTTTGTTTTCCAAGAATCTTACAATTTCTTCTCATGAATTTGTGTTACACCTTTTCTTCTCAGTCATCTGGAGTCTGAGGTATCCTCCAATCAGATCTGAAACTCAGTCAGATATGATGGTTTGAATATTTTCCAAGAGTTATAACATTGGTCGTTATATGACCCGGTAAGGTGGTGTCATGCCTAACACACCTGGCCGGAGGATCTATTGTTATTGCTTCCTTTTTTGCAAGGTTACAATTTTGTCATGAGGAAATTGTAAGACTTATTCTGTAAGTTGTTTGCGATAGACCCTTTGTGAATCCAAGGTTCGACCTTTACCTGATGATGTCAATGCTATCCAGAAGCATGTCTGTGGTACTCAGATTTTCAATAAGAGCATCTGAAGCACAATGTTAAAATTTATTTATCAATTATCCAAACACTGTCGTATGGGTAATGTCATGAAATGTCTCTCCCCTTTCCTAAAGGGTTTTCTACGTTATATCGTGTCATGGATATCATGCTCTGCTTATCCTCGGGAAGGATATACCCTAGAAATATGTGTTTAAACACATTTTCATTTCCATTGTTTGGTTTAAACCTTTCTTGTAATCTGACTTAACTTAGTTGTTATAATTCCCTACTTAGGTAAGCACCTTGTTGTACCACGCGGTCTGTAAGACCCTGTTACTATTGTTGATGACATTCTGGTAACCACCGATGGACGAGAACTTTGCCTATTGGTCTGCCTTGTTCAACGAGCATGAAAATGGTTCTCTTCGTGCCTCGCCCTTGGTACCGATGTTGTTGCCGACATAAATTACAAGCTAACCTCTGACAAGCCTTGCTTACATGATCACGCAAGACGTCTCCACCCTTCCTACATTTAGCCCACATGGTGGGCCCATAACCCACAGATCCACAGGATCGAAACATGACTCTCCTATACACCCCTGTGTCCAAAGATATTCCTCGCACTTGGTTCTGTATGTAATTCACGGGTCACCTACCTAATGATCAATTCTGGGATCAGACGCAATACTTATTCTCATTGCTCTAGAACCCTTTCACACTTTGTTTCAGACATCAAACGATTATCTATCCGCTTGAAACTTCTTACTGTACCTTCTTGCTTGGCTCTCGATGTGTTTCGTTTGACCAACTCGAGAAATACCCATGTGTTCATTCATGGGATAACCCTCGATGGTTACCCCTTATAGCATTCTATCGTTCTTGAGCCGCCCCTTTCATATTCATAAGTACGATGGAGATCCTGAAGGAAGGATGCCGACTTCATCATGATGACCTGAAGCAGAGAAATGAAGACATCAACGTAATGGATCAACCTCTTCGAGTAGAGCAACCAAGACTGAGCACACTCGCTAGAATTTCATAACCAGAACCTTTCCCCCTTACCCCACCTCTTAAATTTTGGGACGAGATTTTTTGTAGTGGAGGAGAGTTGTGACGTCCAGATAATTAAGCTACAGTAACCCTCTACTAATGATGCCACGTCCCCATGAATACTGTTGATAAACTCGCATTGATTCAAACCCCGCTCTAATTCAAATTTAAATTGCAAGTCAAAATACTAATTCTTTAAACAGAACAAAAATGTTGGTCGTTTTGCAAATATTCACTAAGTATTTTCCATGTTGGAACAAACCTCTTTTTGATTCCCAAAATGGCCCTGGAAATTACTGAGAGGTCCAAAAGCATTTAATTTGGCCTTCTCAAATTTTAAAAAACATGCTTAGACATTTTCAAATGGCCCCAAACTTTTTGTGTGGCTCTGAAAGATAGCCTAGTATTTATGAGCTAAGTATCACATTTAATAAAAATCACATGACAGTAAAATAAAATACAAAAACAATATGAGAAAACAGAAAAGTAAAAGAAAAAAATAAGAGTGCTATTGTGCTCTTAGGCTCAATTCTACAGAACATGCCCCATCCCATCTACAGTCTTTGTCCTTCCTGTACATAGGAGGAGGCAGGAGGACGCCGTGGCCGCCATCCATGACACCACAGCCACCGATGCCATCGTGGCAATCATCCAACGGACCCCCAATGCGTATAAAGCCTCCTGACGCCGATGGCAAACCCTAACCCCCTCATATATCCCCCTCGCATCGCCATCATCGTTTTTGTTCGCGCCCGAAGCTCCCCACCATGGTAGCCGTCGTCGTCGCGGCCACCACGCTCCCCTTCGCCTGAGAAGATGCCCGGGAGTACCGCCATCGTCGACTTCATCTATCCCGAGAATCAAATCGGGCGGAGTCGCCCCATACGCTCGCCACCGACCTCGTTTTCGCTGCACACATCATCATCGTCCCAGTCAATTACCACTGCTCCGGTCCGTCCTCGACCTCCCTGAACACACCTACGGCTCCACGGTGAGCTCCTCCTCCGAACCCCCCTCGCCCCAGTCTTGATCCATTGCCGTAGTCACCTGCTTGAGTCGACGGCCGCCATGGCTGAAGCTCAGTGTACGCGTACTCGCCCCTGCTTCGATCTGTGCTTGCGCTGCTCCTGTGTGCTCCTTCTGCAGGCCGCGCCCCGTGCCCGCATGCGAGCGATGCTCCTCGCTGCTCCTGCTGCTATGTGTTGCTGGTGCTGCACCTCGCCGCTGCGCCCTTCCTGCTCGCTGCTCTACGGCTGCTCCTCTATTGCTGTTGTTGCTCACTGTTGCTACCTACCTAGCGCCACAGCCATCCGCGCCGCAGCCCCTGCCCTGGTGCGCCGCTCACCCGGCCGCTAGTTCCTGTGCGTGGGCATGGCTCCCGCACAAGCATGCGTGCATGCCCAGCCATGGTGCCCGGCTATGCGTGTGTGTTAGCATAGTAGTGCCCACTGCCACTATTTAGATTAGTCTAATTACTACTTGTCGGAGTCGCTCGATCTCTCCCAACTCGCCAAACACACAGAGAGGAGAGACAGGAGGTTTTGCGTCACGTTCAACCTTGTGACTTTTCTGTTTCTTGATCTCATCTACTTATTCTGTTACAGAGAAGAAAGAGTAGCCCGGAGAAACTCTACATACACACACACCAAGGAAGAGCACAAGAGCTTTGCGTAGAGGCCCTGCCCCTTGGTGTACACACGATGGCTACATTTTTCTCCAGCCCTCTCGGCTCTCCCTTTTCATTAACTCAATCCAATGCTTATATACACAGGAAGAGGTTCGCCGCATGCGCTAACTAGCCGGCACTCACGGCCACTAACCCACTAGTCCTAATCCACGCACCACGGCACGTCCACCACTTCCTGGAATCTCTCCAGATCAAGGGGACTTAGCAACTACCTTGACCAAGCAGCACTAACAAACTTGCATGTCGCATGCAACCAACAAACTGAGTCTAACTCAAACTACGTACACCTATAGACTGGGCACGGCCACGAACCGGTGCCCATTTTCACCAGCATGCACACTCGCCACGGCGCTCCATTCCGCACATCCCGTGCGCATCCGACGAGCCCGACGAGCCCGACTACACCAGTGCGGCCCGCACGTCCCGCGCGCATCCGACGCGTCCGACGGGTCCGACAACAATAAACGCCGTGGCTTATTCCAACACACGCCCCCTAAGCCACGGCCTCGCCATCGCCGGAGTAG
The DNA here is from genome assembly GCF_002162155.2 of Triticum dicoccoides. Taxonomy (NCBI): domain Eukaryota; kingdom Viridiplantae; phylum Streptophyta; class Magnoliopsida; order Poales; family Poaceae; genus Triticum; species Triticum dicoccoides. The sequence goes on along the minus strand of NC_041382.1, from coordinate 353,606,484 downwards.
CTCATGTCGATGTCGTCGCCACGACCGTGACCCAGCTCGCGGACCTGACCTGGCGCACCAAAGGCCGATCGCCACCGCCACAGACTCGACCTTGCATGCTGACGCCGGTCACCGCCGTGCCTGCTGCACGTCCGTGGCCTCCTCGTCGCGCCCGCCGTGGCTCGCCGCGCCGTGTCCCTCGTGGTCGACGTTCCCGGCAGCCGTGCCACGGCCGCCGCCGCCTCCATGCCGTCGTGCAGCGCCTCCACGCCTTCGTGCCATGACGCGTCGCCGCCTTCGCGGCATCCGCGCTCGCCGCACGTACAACGTCACCGCCCGCATATGCCTCCATGTCGTCCGCGCACGCCGCGTCCGCCGCGGCCACCGCGGCCTCCTCACCGCGCCGCGCACCTCCATAGACCGACACATAGCCCGGAGCTTCACCGCGCAGCCGCCGGCGAACGCCGCCACCGCCACCACGCCTCCGACACGGCAAGCACGTCCAAGACACCGAGCTCATGATACCAAATGTTGCCGCCGCCTCCGTGCAGCGCTGTTCTTCTTCTTCCTCTCATCTCTCATGAACACACACCATGGAGAAACTCTACATACACACACACACACACCAAGGAAGAGCACAAGAGCTTTGCGTAGAGGCCCTGCCCCTTGGTGTACACACGATGGCTACATTTTTCTCCAGCCCTCTCGGCTCTCCCTTTTCATTAACTCAATCCAATGCTTATATACACAGGAAGAGGTTTGCCGCATGCGCTAACTAGCCGGCACTCACGGCCACTAACCCACTAGTCCTAATCCATGCACCACGGCACGTCCACCACTTCCTGGAATCTCTCCAGATCAAGGGGACTTAGCAACTACCTTGACCAAGCAGCACTAACAAACTTGCATGTCGCATGCAACCAACAAACTGAGTCTAACTCAAACTACGTACACCTATAGACTGGGCACGGCCACGAACCGGTGCCCATTTTCACCAGCATGCACACTCGCCACGGCGCTCCATCCCGCACATCCCGCGCGCATCCGACGAGCCCGACGAGCCCGACTACACCAGTGCGGCCCGCACGTCCCACGCGCATCCGACGCGCCCGACGGGTCCGACAACAATAAACGCCGTGGCTTATTTCAACACACGCCCCCTAAGCCACGGCCTCGCCATCGCCGGAGTAGCTCATGTCGATGTCGTCGCCACGACCGTGACCCAGCTCGCAGACCTGACCTGGCGCACCAAAGGCCGGTCGCCACCGCCACAGACTCGACCTTGCATGCTGACGCTGGTCACCGCCGTGCCTGCTACACGTCCGTGGCCTCCTCGTCGCGCCCGCCGTGGCTCGCTGCGCCGTGTCCCTCGTGGTCGACGTTCCCGGCAGCCGTGCCACGGCCGCCGCCGCCTCCATGCCGTCGTGTAGCGCCTCCACGCCTTCGTGCCATGACGCGTCGCCGCCTCCGCGGCATCCGCGCTCGCCGCACGTACAACGTCACCGCCCGCATATGCCTCCATGTCGTCCGCGCACGCCGCCTCCGCCGCGGTCACCGCGGCCTCCTCGCCGCGCCGCGCACCTTCATAGACCGACACATAGCCCGGAGCTTCACCGCGCAGCCGCCGGCGAACGCCGCCACCGCCACCACGCCTCCGACACGGCAAGCACGCCCAAGACACCGAGCTCATGATACCAAATGTTGCCGCCGCCTCCGCGCAGCGCTGTTCTTCTTCTTCCTCTCATCTCTCATGAACACACACCATGGAGAAACTCTACATACACACACACACACACACACCAAGGAAGAGCACAAGAGCTTTGCGTAGAGGCCCTGCCCCTTGGTGTACACACGATGGCTACATTTTTCTCCAGCCCTCTCGGCTCTCCCTTTTCATTAACTCAATCCAATGCTTATATACACAGTAAGAGGTTTGCCGCATGCGCTAACTAGCCGGCACTCACGGCCACTAACCCACTAGTCCTAATCCATGCACCACGGCACGTCCACCACTTCCTGGAATCTCTCCAGATCAAGGGGACTTAGCAACTACCTTGACCAAGCAGCACTAACAAACTTGCATGTCGCATGCAACCAACAAACTGAGTCTAACTCAAACTACGTACACCTATAGACTGGGCACGGCCACGAACCGGTGCCCATTTTCACCAGCATGCACACTCGCCACGGCGCTCCATCCCGCACATCCCGCGTGCATCCGACGAGCCCGACGAGCCCGACTACACCAGTGCGGCCCGCACGTCCCGCGCGCATCCGACGCGCCCGACGGGTCCGACAACAATAAACGCCGTGGCTTATTCCAACACTACTTAGTCAAATTTGCAATTGACATGT
>NC_041382.1:353586562-353603836 GCF_002162155.2 Triticum dicoccoides | reverse complement strand
ATTAGTCTATGACATGCGGGCCCTTTTGGCCCCGTTGACTAGTCAACATTGACTGAGTCAACTACTGACTATGCATTGTTGATTTTAACCCTGGTCCCACATGTCATTGACTATGGATGGCTATCTCGGTGTATTAAAAATATTTACACTGTTTAAATTTCGAATTAATATATTTCAAAAATTTAGAAAATCTTTTAAACTTTGAAAAATCATATAAAATAATTCGTAACTCGGATGAAAATGTTTTGTACATGAAATTTGCTCAGAACGACGAGACGAATCCAAATACGGAATCCGTTTGTTCACCACACGTCCCTAGCATACCGAACATGCAACTGTCCACCTTTGGTTTATCTGTCCAAAAACGTCAAACACCGAGAATACTTTCCCGGATGATTTCCCCCGTCCTCGGTAACACCTAGTGAGGGAGTCCTGGATTAAGGGGTCCTCGGGCGTCCGGGCTATGTGCCATGAAGATACAAGACAGAAGACTTCCTCCCTTGTCTGGATGGGATTCTCCTTTGCGTGGATGGCAAGCTTGGCATTCGGATATGAAGATTCCTTTCTCTGTAAACCGACTCTGTACAACCCTAGGTCCCTCCGGTGTCTATATAAATCGGAGGGTTTAGTCCGTAGAGGCAAGGATAATCATAATCATACATGCTAGACATATAGGGTTTAGCCATTATGATCTCGAGGTACATCAACTCTTGTAAACATCATATTCATCCAAGCTAATCAAGCAGGAAGTAGGGTATTACCTCCATCAAGAGGGCCCGAACTTGGGTAAACATCGTGTCCCTGTCTCCTGTTACCTTTGATCCTCAGATGCATAGTTCAGGACCCCCTACCCGAGATCTATTGGTTTTGACACCGACATTGGTTCTTTCATTGAGAGTTCCGCTGTGTCGTCGCCAGAAGGTTCGATGGCTCCATCGGTCATCTACAACAATGCTTCCCCGAGGGAGGCCTTTGTCCCCGGCTAGATCTTTGTGTTCGGCGGCTTCGCACTGCGGGCCAACTCGCATGGCCATCTAGAGCAGATCGACAACTATGCCCCAGGTCACTAGATTAGTTTTGGAAATCTGGATTATGTCACTGATATCCGAGGAGACTTGATCTTCCAAGGGTTCGTCACCCCAACCTCCGCTCTGGCCTTAAATCCGGAGCGCGTCTCCAGGTCCGAAGACAGGATCCCCGAGCCCGCCGGACTCTCTGTGGCCATTAAGCCTAGTACGGGAGAGCTGGAGGAAGCAGTGTCACCGGCAATTATCATGAAGCCGGATTCTTCGCCGAACACTGGCTCCGAACATTTGAGGCCAACATCGTGTGAGCTCGGCCAAGGAGTTTCCTTCCCGCCGTACTCCATGAACTCCCTTCTCCCTGGCCAAACCCCGCCTTTAAGCAAGGCTCTGGACTTAATGTGGTCCCTCGTCATTACAGAGGGGCAACGTCCGAACTACACCGAGCCCGGACTAGGGGCTGAGAGTGGGGAATTTTACGTCCCACCCACCACCCATTTCATAGCCGCTGTCGAGGACCTAACCAACATGCTTGACTATACGTCTGAAGACATCTATGGTATGGACACCGATGCCAGAGACGAACAAAGCCAAAACCCGCCGCATACCCTATGTTGGGCGGCCACCTCCACATACGACGTATACATGGGTACGCCAAAAGAAGATGGAGATGAAGGCACTAAGGATCCAATCAAGGACAATACCACTGATAAACCACTAAAGCGGCGGCACCAGCGGTGCCGTTCAAAATCACGCCGCGACAAGGAAAGTAATACCAGCAATGGAGACGATAACACTCCGGAGAATGCCAAAGACCTAGACGCCCCCGTCGAACCAACATCTGAACGGGATGATAGGGAGGAGGGGCAGGGTAACCCTGACGAGCAAGTTGGGAACAAGGACTCGGAGGACATCAGTTATATACCACCCTCCAAAGATGAAATAAGCCTCGGCGACGAAGATCTCATCGTGCCAGAGGAACCCCCCAAGCAAGAACGATTTAAGCAACAGCTCATCGCAACCATGAGGAGCCTGAAAAGGAAGCAGCAACAGCTTCAAGCCGAATAAGATATGCTTAATGACAGATGGACTAATGTCCTGGCAGTCAAGTAATACGGCCTCGCACGACCAACCAAAAGCTACCCGAAGTGCAAGTTGTTACCGCAATTCGACGTTGAGGCACGTGAGCTCCTATCATCGGCGCGTAACACAGCCGATAAACCAGACCGACCATTGTGTGGATGAGATAGAACGGCTACCCAAGCCGAACACCAGCCCACATTACCCCGCCATAAAGGCAGGGAGACAGTGGCCCATGATTACACCTACGACCTACTGCAGGACCTGGACACTAGGGAAAGCCTAGCTAGATCAATATACAGGTCAAGGTGATGTGCCCCAAACGAGAGGACGGCTATCGGGCCCGGCTGATCAAAACAACCCCAGTCGGGGCGAAAGCCGCATAGGGACGTCCGCCGAACTCCACCGTGACGTCACTCGTTATAAAGGCGCTGCACACCCCCTATGCTTCACCGATGAAGTAATGGAGCATGAATTCCCAAAAGGGTTTAAACCTATGAATATCAAATCATATGATGGAACAACCGACCCTGCAGTATGGACTGAGGATTTCCTTCTCCATATCCACATGGCCCGTGGTGATGATCTCCACGCCATCAAATACCTACAACTAAAATTAAAGGGACCAGCCCGGCACTAGCTAAACAGCCTCCCAGAGAACTCTGTTGGTAACTGGGAAGACTTGGAAGACGCCTTTCTTGAAAATTTCCAAGGTACATATGTCCGGCCTCTGGACGCCGATGACCTTAGTCACATCATCCAGCAGCCCAGAGTGTCAGCCAGGAAACTCTGGACTAGGTTCTTAATTAAAAAGAACCAAATTGTCGACGGTCCGGACGCTGAAGCCCTCACGGCCTTTAAACATAGCATCTGAGACGAGTGGCTTGCCAGTCACCTCGGCCAAGAAAAACCTAAGTCCATGGCAGCTCTTACCACACTGATGACTCGCTTTTGCGTGGGAGAAGATAGCTGGCTTGCTCGTAGAAGCAATAGCACTAGCGATCCGGGCACCTCCGAAGGCAGGGGCGATAATAGAAAGCCATGACGCAATAAAAACAAGCGTCGAAACAATAGCTCAGGAACCCAAGACATAATGGTCAACGTCAGATTTAGTGGCCCCAAATCCGGTCAACGAAAAACCATTCAAGGCAAACAAAGATGGTCCATCTAGTTTAGACAAGATACTGATCGTCCCTATCAGATTCATGGCAGCCCTGACAAACCCGCCAACCATACCAACAAAAATTGCTGGGTCTTCAAACAAGCCGGCAAGCTCAATGCCGAATACAAAGGGAAGGGGCTGCCCAGTGACAACAAAGTCGAAGAGACTCATCAACCGAACACCGAGGGGCAGAAGCAATTTCGCCCCAAAGTAAAAACAGTAAACATGATATATGTGATGCATATCCCTATAAGGGAGCGCAAGCGCGCACTACGAGATGTCTATGCCACAAAGTCGGTTTCCCCAAAATTTAAACCATGGGCGGCCTGCCCGATGACTTTTGATCGCAAGGACCACCCGACAAATATCCGTCACGGAGGTTCGGCAGCTCTGGTCCTCGATCCAATTATAGACAGATTCCATCTCATGCGGGGTCCTTATGGACGGCGGTAGTAGCCTCAATTTACTTTATCAAGACACTGTCCGCAAGATGGGCATTGATCCCTGCCCACCACAACTACCTTCAAAGGAGTAATACCCGACATCGAAGCTCACTACACGGGTTCAATCACACCGGAAGTCGTCTTCGGCTCGCCGGACAACTTTTAAAGCAAAGACCTGATCTTCAACATTGTCCCGTTCTGCAATGGCTTCCATGCACTGCTCGGGTGGATCGCTTTTGCTCCTTTCAATGTGGTCCCACACTACGCCTATCTAAAACTTAAGATGCCTGGTCCACACGGCGTCATCAGGATTAACGGAGACACGAACTGCTCCCTCCACACCAAGGAGCAGACCGTGGCCATGGCAAGCAGAAGTACCAAGCGGCCCCTTCAAGCCGCATCTCTCATTGGCCATTAAGCCACCGACACCTATTACACAGGACCGTCCAAATTGAAAGTTGGATTAGCAGTTCCGCCTCCGTCGTTCGTCATATATACCCACAAAGTTTGCATCGTGCATGCATAATTATGCACTTAAAGTACCTTGGTCATTGGCAGAGGCACAATGTGGACAGGCCTACAATACGGTTCGCCCTCCTATAGACTTTCTTTAGTTTCTAACTATATCTCATATTTATCACAGGTGACTCAAAATGGTTCACCTTATGGACCTACTAGGACTCTTTCTGAGCCCGGTTTTGTACAAATAACCAAAGATCACGCCTTTTAGGAATACTTTTCGCTGAGGCAACAACAACGCAGACGTGCGACAGGAGTTCAAGAACATTTTTTGTAGACTAAACACTCTATTTAAAGCCTGTATAGAGCCTTTTCCCTGAGCCTTCGACCCCTGGCATGTAAAATGGCCTGGGTTGTGGTGTTATAATCTATAAAACTGTGTTCGACGTATTAATCAGATTCAAGTGAACATATTCCGTCTTTAGTATTTGCTTTTCCTCGTAGAACTGTATTTTTCGGTTGTTTCACACACACACGCCTTGGAACAAATCACTAGGGGCTCGATACGGCAACATATGGGTTGCCAAAAAAGTCCAAACAGTTCTACAGCATACTTCGGCGTCGCGAGTTTGGCGTTATATGCATCAGCTCCGAATCATGTCTTTGGTCAATAGTTGGGTTGCTTGGCTCCTGTGCTTACTACCTTACGTTTCGTCTTATCGGCTAGGGTAGTAAAGGGAGAACTATTGTGATTGTGTTTCCGGTTCACCTAGTTAAACACCTCAGTAGAGAAAGTTGAAAACTGACTGTCATGATGCGGCCAAAGTTGGTCAGCCACTCGGAGACCAATTAGAATCTTTTGCAATTCCTTCCATACTACACGAAGGACCGTTCTTTATTTTTTCAGTCACCTATGTAACGCAACCGTATTCGAATCACCGCGTACATACCAGGGGCTACATCGTAGAACCACCGTAAAACTCCTATGACTAAGTGAAAGTGTTAAAGCCCTATAGTCCGATTGCCTAGTTCGCCGCACTAACACCTCCATTACGGACCAAGACGTTGGGTCAAGAGTGATCAGGTGCTAATCCGAACACCCCCGTATTATATGCAAGGGGGCTGAAGATGACAACCGGAAAACTTTCAGATTATAAAAAAACGGCCACATAGGAGGAAATAACTTTCAGGCAAAGGTATGAATATAACACAGCCTTAATGTATCATAATATTGTTCTCACAATTCCGGTGCATCTATTCGAACATAATGTCCTTCAAGCACTGACCCTCTATCAAGCGGGCGCCCTCTAGGATATCCTCCAAATAATGCTCCGGCGTGCGGTGGTCCTCGCCGCCAAGCGGGCCCTTAGCCGCAACATCGGTGGACTTTATCTTTGCCCAGTACATCTTGACACGGGCGAAGGCCATCCGAGCACCTTCTATGCACGTCGACCTCTTGACGGCATCGATACGCGGCACTGCATCGACAAGTCGCTGCACCAAACCGAAATAGCTGTTCGGAATGGGTTCAGCCAGCCATAGCGGGACCACAACGTCCTTCATGGAAGCTCAGGACATCTTGTGGAGCTCGGCCCACTATGCCATCTGTTCGTCCAGCAACGCCTGATGCCGTGGCACGTTGAATTGTGACTAGAAAAGCTTCTCCTAGAACGTCCTTCTTGCGCTTGGAAGAACTGCGCTACATCGGAGATACTCTTCGATAGGTCCAAGAACGCATCTAGAGAACTCCACAATTGATTAAGCAGAGCATACTTTGGGTCAGTAAATTTAGTCTGTAAAAGAAAGGGCTTACCAGCCGCTATCTCTCCAGCTTGCCGGATCTCCTCCCGAGCCGCTCTAGACTCGGACCGTGCTTCTGTCGCCTCTTGTAAGGCCTTGTTGAGTTCGGCGGCCTTGGCTTTGTTATCCTCCTTGAGTGATTTGCATTTGCCAGTGGCATCCTCTAGCTCTCGCTCCATGACAGATATTCTCTCCTCGCACTGGCACCGAGTGGCCTGTTCAGCCTTTAAATCAGCAGCTGCCTTCTGGGCAGCCGCATTACTCACTCTGGCCTGCTCCTTGGCCTGGGCAAGCTCGGCCCGAAGGGTCTCAACCACGGTAGCACCATCTATAGTCATGCATATCACAATGTATAGTTTTCAGCTTCGTGCTCATACTATTATACATGCGTAAGCAGGTGGTCCCAAAACATAACTTGTGCCTCGTCGAGCCACCTGTTAATATGGGTAATGTCTTCATCAGCTAATTCAAGTTTTTGCTTTAAATCTGCAACTTCCGCAGCATGAGCAGTCGCCTTTGACATAACATCATGTTTTTGAATTAATCATGTTACTTCCTGAGCATATATTTTTGATCCTCTGATCGCCTCCCTGTGGAAGCCGACCAGAGTCTCAGTGGCTACTATCTATACACATGCGCATTTTTGCATGAAAAGAGCGGTTATTACATTGCATAACTCGAGGCCTCTTAGTATTCTCGTGAAGGCTTCGTTCAATCTGCTTCTCACGGACAAAATCCTCTCAACTACCGTACCCATTAAGGTACGATGTTCCTCTGTGATAGACACACTTTGCAGTGTGCCCATCAGTGTATCTGGCACCTCCGGATTCCCAGAGGCTGCTGTGGGAGTGCGGACTCCCTTCAAAAGGGTATGCTTACTCGACCCTAGAGTCATCTTCGGCTGTAAACCGGATAGTTCAGGGCCCTCATTGTTGGTCCCCATGGGGCCCCCTCCACTGGACCCTTGACGGTCGAAATATCACCATTGGGCGGTGTCTCCTTTGTCCCCTGCACCGCTGGATGGTCAGGGGAGATCCTCCGAGACGACACCTCAAAGTCTTCTGCCCTTAGGGGCAGTGAAGCTTGTGGAGGCATCTCGCTTTCCATCAACTCCGGAGGCAAATCCCCCCATGAGGAGGACTGTGGAGGTAGATAGCGGGCTGGACTACGAACATATGGTTTAAATGTTACCCTTGCAAAACCAAAAAGAACGGGATATGTATAAAGCATCCTTGTCCACTTATGATTCGGCAAAGGGCTTGTCCCTAGAAAGGAGCTCTGTGTCAACATCGTCCTCCGAACCCAAACCATCTGACAGGGATATCTTCCCTCTCTTGGGTTCCTCCACCTCCAAGTCTTCGGGGGAAGTCCTTTTCTTCCCGTGGGTGGAAGGGATATCCCTTTCTTATTCTTCCCCTTTGTCTTCGTCTTCGGAAGAGGGAGCTTCAGTCTCCCCGGACGTAGCGTCCAGTACACCTTTAGAGCGGAGGCCACCTTCAGCCCTCTTGCTCTTCTTCTTGTCGTCCCTTGCCGGCATTTGGTACAGCGCCGGGGCCAGCATCCTCATTAACATACGATTAGTTGAATCTTCGGGAAGTGGAGCCGAACACCTGATTCGCTCCGCCTTCTTTATCCATCCCTGGTTGAAGATAAGTTTCTTCGTACATCGCTATGGGATAATTAACCGAATTGCGTTCAGGAGTTGGGTAGTTACCGGGGTATTCGGATGGTTGTAGTCGAGGCCGATGTCCTTGGATGTGTCTGGCCACTGCTTTTGAGTCTTGAAGAATAGATTCCACATCCCTCTGTGCGTTGTGTTGAATAAATGTTGAAGTGTCCACGGCCCTTCCGGATTGAACTCCCACATGCAGAGAGGCCATCGCTCACAAGGGAGAACCAAGCGAACTAGCATCACCTGGATCACGTTAATGAGGCCGGTGTCCTTTTCGAGGATGCTCTGGATACGACTTTGCAGTGTCTACACTTCGTCAGTTGATCCCCAGTCAAGCCCCTTATTAATCCACAATGCGATTCTCATTGGAGGGTCAGATCAGAATGCGGGCGTGGCTGCCCATTTGGTACCGCGAGGTTCGGTGATGTAAAACCACTCCCACTGCCATAAGTTGGAGGTTTTCGGGAAGGTGCACTTTGGCCACACAGTATTGGCGAGCTTGCTCACCATAGCGTCACCACACTCCGCCTACTCCCCGTTGACTATCTTTGGCTTCACACTGAAGGTCTTGAGCCATAGGCTGAAGTGTGCGGGGATGCGGAGAAAGGCTTCACACATAATGATGAATGCCAAGATGTGGAGAAAGGAGTCCGGGGTTAGGTAGTGAAAATCTAGCCCATAATAGAACATAAGGTCATGAACGAAGGGGTGGAGAGCGAACCCTAGCCCGTGGAGGAAGTGAGAGATGAATATGACCCTCTCGCCAGATTTTGGTGTGGGGATAACCTGCCCATTTGCAAGGAGCCTATGGGGGATTTCCGCAGTCAGGTACCTCGCCTCCCGGAGCTTCATGATATCTTCCTCGGTGATCGAGGAGGTCGTCCACCTACCTTGGGAGCTAGATTCGGACATGACTAGAAGGCTTGGTAGCAATGAAAGATATCGAGACCTAGGTGTCGTGGTTCTAAGTCTGACAGTAGAATGGGGGTAGGAATGTAGAGGCAAGATCCTAGCTATGGAGGAGTTGTACACGCAGGTTTAACGAGTTCAGGCCCTTCTCAGAGGAAGTAATAGCCCTACGTCTCGGAGCCCGGAGGTGGTCGACTGGATTATGAGCGTGTGTGTTACAGGGGGTGCGAACCCTTGTCCTAGAGGAGGGGTGGCTTATATAGAGTGCGCCAGGACCCCAGCTCCTCTCTGTTACATAGGATTCAATGTACATAAAGGGGTGGCGTTACAGGTAACGCCTGTATTGAAGTGCTACAAATGATAATCAAATATATGAGTAATACCCAACCGTTGCTACGTAGAGAGGCTTTAGGTCTTCTTTCATGGTCGAGTGACCTGGATAAAGAGAGATCTCTGAGTGAATGGTAGGTCGAGTGGACTTCACTCGACACCTTTGCTGGATCCCTTCTTCTGATTCTTGAAATTCTTTTGTTCTTACGACAAGGACCTTAGGTAGGACGTATAGGTCAGGCCTATTACCCTACCCCAGGTTCGTGTCCTCATCATTAGCCCTCGAATGGATCGAGGTTTGAGTGAAAAAAGAAGGATGGAGTTGACCTTGCTTCTGCTCTGGCTTTGCCTTGTCTTCATCTCACGGTGGAGGCCAGTTGTTAGAACTTCAGCTTTGTTTCAGTCGCCTTGATCGATTCAGAAATTGCCGACTGGCTTATACAATGACATCTGTCGAGTGACATCTTTGACATGAAATCTTTGGCGTGATCGGTTGTAGAGGATCCCGGATTTCAGGGGATTCAAAATTTTGGTGGAAGAGCACCAGGCGGAGTGCTCCGTGGTAAGTGGAGTAGGTAAATAGGATGTTTCGATTTCTGCGCCACCTTTTTCGCCGTGTATCTCGTGTGCGACTGTTGGGGGGATTTGACAGGATTGCTCGGGCCCACGCGACAGCCACTTGGAAGCAGGCCTTGAAAAGCAGCGAGGACGAGGCATTTGCACTGTGCGCGTTCATTTCCCTTCTTCTTCCCCTCGCATCTCCACTCCATCTAGCCCAACCGCTCTCGACGCCGCACCTCCGCCGCTATGCGGAAGGACAAAACGGCGGTGCTAGAGCGTGCGAAGAAGGCGACGGGGGCGGCAAAGAACAAGAAGATGAATCGGGGTTCTTCATCGCGCTCGGGGCTGCCGTCAGGTTGGATCCAAGGAGATTGGATCCGGTCTTCGCTTTGGCAGGAGGACTTGGATGATATGGCAGAGTTAGGGTTGATCGTCCATAAATCTGCGCGTTTGTCGAGGGGGAAAGCGGAGCCACAGCCGCGACCGGGTGAGTGTGTTCTGCTCACCACCCATGTCGACCGTGGCTTCTCGCTTCCACCACACCCCTTCTTTCAAGGTTTCCTGAATTTTGTTGGTGCCCAACTCCACCATTTTACTCCCAATACCATCACATATCTTGCTGCATTTGTCTCCATGTGTGAGAATTTCCTGGGGTGCCGACCGCACTGGGGTCTTGTCAAGCACATTTTTACCATCCGGTCCCAAACTGTGAAGAAAGCGAACTTCAACGATGAGAAGACCCACGTTATTCAGATGTGTGGGGGTCTGGGCATTCAGAAGAGGAAAAGGAGTTCTTTTCCCCTGATGACACTTTCGGAGTCGGTCAGGGGCTGGCAGTCGACCTGGTTCTACCGCCAGGATATCGTGACCCCAGGCCAGTCGATCGGGCTCCCACCTTTCTCTTTTGACCGTGTTCAAACTCCATCTTCATTGAAAGTGACCGTTGCGGAGAAGGCAGAGACAGGCATGCTAGTCGAGAGAGTAGTCCAACTGATCAACCAAGGTGTCACCGGTATGGATCTGCTCGAGGTGTTCCTCAGTCGGCGGATCCAACCTCTCCAAGCACGCGACCAATCCATGTGGATGTACTCCGGGGCTGGCGACACTGCTCGGGTTCATCCGGAGGAGGTGGAGGCCAAAACAGTGGCCGAGTGGTTGATGGGTATCACCGGAAACAAGGACAACCCCAGTGGTACTAGGAGAGTCGACACCTTCAGCAACAACAACCTGCCAGATAAGGTCTGGTCATCGTAACTGAGTTTTTGAACGTATTTTCCAACCGACTGTTGATCCGACTGACTTATGATCGGTCACTTGTTTCGCAGATCTACACGGAGATGTATTCAATGCCCAATGGTGAACATGCTTTGGAGCAAGACCACGAGGGCGAGGACAGTGCCGAGGAGAGCGGCGAGTGGGAGTTCCCTGCTGACGATGATGAAGATGAGAGCGACGAGTCGGACGATGAGGAAGTGGCCGACTCACCGCCTCGTTCTGAACGTCGATCGAAGCTGCGCCATGATCCCGCGAGCAAGCGCGGCAAAGCTGTTTCATCGAATGATCCATCTCACAAGTGCGCCCGGTCCTCGACTCCAGAATTGACTCAGAAGGTCACCAAGCAGCCCAAAATTAATCCTTCGAAGGCTCGGAAGACCTTGCCTAGAATCAAGATGGACGTCCCTGTTGCCTCTGGGTAAACGTTCTTCTCGTATTTACTTGTTCCGATCGATTTCCTGTTCTGACCGGTTTTTCTTGTTCTAACCGAGTGGGTGATGAACCTCTATAGCCCGACCTCTGCTACGACTGATATGGATATTGACAAGACTCCAGCCGATGAGGAAGCTGATGAAGCTGTCACCTCCAAAGCCAGTAAGTCTGCCTGATTCGAATTCATTAGGTCGACTTGTCGGTTTGTCAATTATCGTTATGGCTTTCTCCGTTTATTGCAGTTCTACGAGACGTTGTTGTGCTCCCGGACGATGAAGAAGAAGTACCGCTGAGAGGGAGGAGGAGGAAGGACAAGGAACTGGGCGGGAAGGCGCCTGAAGTCCAGGTTCTTCGGTCGACTGTGACGCCTGGGACGACGGCTGAGCGATCGACTGATCCGGCTCGAACCAATGTCACCTTCGCTGTTCCTCTGTCGACTGATTGCCCCTTAGGATCAGCTCCTCAGACTTTTGTTGCGCCGATACAACTCTCTGCCTCAGATCCGGCGGCTGCTTCGATTGTTCTGCCTTCATCACTTTTTACTGCATATCAAACTCCGGACGATCCACTGGCTGCTGCCAAGGAAGCTCTTCTTCCGTTGAATCTTGTGATGGGGAAAATGAAAGTGCTGAATGAGGCTAGTCAGATAGCCTTCAACGCCAGAGCTGCTCTGTAAGCCAATGTCCAGGTTAGTTGATTTTCCGATCGACCATATTTCTTGTCTGATCACCTACTGGGGTGTGACTATTTTGGAATTGTATGTCTCTTTGTGTCGATTCAAGCTGAATCTTTGCACTAGTGGGGGCACGCTGAGTGCACCCACTGGGTGTAGTCTCCGAGACCAGAGTTGACTGCGGGTAGTTGACTGTGGTCTGAGAATAGGAACTTTTTTTCCAACTCGAACTGGGCAGGCCACGCCGAGTGGAACCAAAACTAATGGGGGCACGCTGAGTGCACCCACTGGGTGTAGTCCCCGAGACCATAGTTGACTGCGGGTAGTCGACTGTGGTCTGAGAATCTGAACCTCTCTCTTTTTTTTACAAAATCAGTGGGGGCACACTAAGTGCACCCACTGGGTGTAGTCCCCAAGACTGCCATTGAATGTTTGATTTGGTGGTAGTCTTAGAGTAGTTATAATTGTGATGCCTTTTATCTCTGTCGACTGATATGGCTTTAACTGCAGAAATCTTGTGATCTTGGGGCTCAGCTTTCTGCAATGAACAAACAGCAAATCAGCCTCAACCTTGATCTCGAATTGGACAAGAAGAATCTCAGGACCGCTCGTGACGAAGTAGCTCCATGCGAGGTAACCAATCGCTAACTGTGTATCCCACTGCTGGCACTTTTCCTTTCCATTTTTTTGAACCGAGTGACTCCACTCGAGCAGATGTACGTAGTGAAAACCGCCAACTCCAAGCCCATGTGAATAGTATTGTTTCTTTAGAGAAAATGAAGCCGGCTTTGGAGAAGAAGGATCTGGATCTTGCTTCAGCACAGAAGGAGGCGCGCGATAAAACATCACTTGCTGACAAGAACCTTGCTTCGGTCGGCAAGTTAGAAGAAGAAAACTCCCAGCTGAAGACTGATGTTTCCGACGCCAATCGGGAGGTCGAGCAACTGAAGAAGGACAAGGAAAAACTGACAGACGAGCTTGGGGGTCTCAAGGCCAAGAATGGCGAACTGGAGTCTTATCTGGGCCAGCTTGCTGCAAAGCTGGTTTTGAAACTTGAAGGTACTGATTAATCTGTCTTATTTCTATCGACTACCAAGTCTAATTATACCGTCGACTCACCATTCACTCGACTGTGCAAAAATTTTCCAAGACTTTGAAGCAGAAACTGGGCAGGTCCACACGGGTCTTGATCCCATAAACTGTCCAGTCAAGGATGATGTTGCGATGAACATGCTGCGGTTGGAATCTCGTATGGACAGTGCGGTTGCTTATCTTGCCAGCCTGAAAGCTGCGATGACTCGGGTTGATGCTGAACTCTGGCCTTAGGCGGAACTGTCTCAAGACCTGGAGTCCTTGATGACTCGACTAAATCAAATCCCTGAGCGTGTGCAAGAATGGAAGAAGTCATCTGCTCGCTGTGGTGCTGATGTCACGTTGTCTTTGGTGCGAGTGCACTACAAGGACGTTAGAGAAGACAAGCTAGTGGAACTCAAGGTTGCTAACACGAAGAGGCACACTTTCCAGTCTTTCATGGATACCTTCCTTGAGGCCGCCACTTGCATTGTGGACAGCATTGACCTTGATAGTTTCTGTGACCCAGCCAGTCCTTCTCCTGATGCGTGAACGAAAAAACATTATGCCTCACTTTTATTTTCCTCGGAATGCCGAGTGATTATGTAACCGTTAAACTCCTTTGGGCTTGACGCTCGAATACTTTTGATCCATCGTCCGGTACTTTAGGATTTATCCGAACTTGGTTTATTTCCGAATATGCTTGTGTTTGCCTTCAAGTGGACTTTGTTCTTCGCTTGGAATAATCTTTGTGCTTGAGATGCAGCTCTGAGGTGGTGACTCCAGTCGACCTGCACTTCATCGTCCTTGCGGATAGGGACGGAGCACACATTGCAGTCGACTAGCACCTCGTCGTCCTTGCAGATAGGGATGGACCACACATCGTACTTGTGGCGTAGCTCTGAAGGAGAAGGTTGCAGTCGACCTGCACCTCGTCATCCTTGCGGATAGGGATGGAACGCACATTGTACTTGTGGTGTAGCTCCGAAGGAGAAGGTTGCAGTCGACCTGCACCTCGTCGTCCTTGCGGATAGGGATAGATTTCGAACTTAGGCGAGTACTGGACTGCAACTAAGCCCCCGAGTGGGAGGGTTGCTCTCCACTCGGTAGGATTTTTCAAACTTAGGCGAGTACTAGACCGCAGCTAAGCCCCTGAGTGGGAGGGTTGCTCTCCACTCGGTAGGATTTTTAAAACTTAGGCGAGTACTAGACTGCAGCTAAGCCCCCGAGTGGGAGGGTTGCTCTCCACTCGGTAGGATTTTTCAAACTTAGGCGAGTGCTAGACTCCAGCTAAGCCCCTGAGTGGGAGGGTTGCTCTCCACTCGGTAGGATTTTTTCAAACTTAGGCGAGTACTAGACTGCAGCTAAGCCTCCTAGTGGGAGACTGGCTCATCCCTCGGTAGGATTTTGAAAACTTAGGTGAAACGGGTTCGCAGCTAAGCCCCCGAGTGGGAGGCTGGCTCACCACTCGGTAGGATTTTCTTTCGAACTTAGACAAAACGGATTCGCGGCTAAGCCACCCACCGGGGGTTTTCAGACATAAAGAAAAGCAACAACAATCGTACCAGAGGACTGTAAAGCTCTTATCTTTGGTAAACAAATTACAACATTATTTCTTATTACATTTTATTCGAACAAATACTTAAGTATAAAAGGGGTGGAGCAGCTCCGCGTTCCAAGCCCGTGGCTCGTCCTTCTTGTGCTCGACACTGTAAAGGTGGCATGCTCCATTGTGGAGCACCCTGGTGACAATGAAGGGGCCTTCCCAAGGTGGGGCGAGCTTGTGTGGTTTTTGCTGATCCACTCGAAGAACCAAGTCTCCCTCTTGAAAGGCTTGACCCTTCACGTGTCTAGCATGGAATCGACGCAAGTCTTGTTGATAAATGGTCGAATGGATCAAGGTCATCTCTCTTTCCTCCTCTAGGAGGTCGACTGCATCTTGCCAAGCTTATTCTGCTTCATCTTCAGAGAAGAGCTCAACTCGTGGAGCATTATGAAGCAAGTCACTCGGTAGAACAGCTTCAGCTCCATAGACCAAGAAGAATGGAGTTCGACCAGTCGACCGATTAGGAGTTGTTCTCAATCCCCTGAGAACTGATGGAAGTTCATCAACCCAGGCGCCCGCCATGTGCTTGAGATCTCACATCAGTCGGGGTTTCAGTCCTTTGAGAATCAGGCCATTTGCTCTTTCTGCTTGTCCATTCGACCGGGGATGGGCGACTGAAGCGTAGTCGACTCGTGTGCCTTGTGAGGCGCAGAAGGTTCTGAACTCATCAGAATCGAAGTTTGATCCGTTGTCAGTGATGATGATGTGCAGAACCCCATACCTGAAAATCAACTCTCTGATGAAGCTGACAGCAGTACTATCTTCAAGATTCTTAATAGGCTTGGCTTCGATCCATTTGGTAAACTTGTCGACTGCTACAAGCACATGAGTGAAGCCGCTCCTTGTAGCGACCAGACCTCAAACGGTCCAATCTTTGTGCTCAGGTGTCATCCCTGGATCAGTAATGCTGACACCACACAGTACTTGAAAGATTTATAACAGAGTAGCAATCACACACTTATTACATCGAGTGTCTCAAAAGAGAACTTATTACAATAAATATGGCTTAAGGCCATCTAATAACGATAACAGCGGAAGGCTTGGAAGATAAGTGAGTCCATCAACTCCAACGACATCACTGTGTATAGAACCATGACCTAAAGGCACCTTAATCATCGTCTGAAAAGTCTGCAACATGAACGTTGCAGCCCGAAACGGGTCAGCACATGGAATATGCGGGCAATGTAACACATAGAGAGTAATGGAAGATATAGACTATACTACATGCATATTTGGTTGGTGGAAAGCTCTATGGTTACAGTTTTGTGTAAAGCCAATTTTTCCCTACTGCAAAGGAATAAATTTATTTACCTATGATGGTAGTGGTTAAACATTGAGAATGGTTGACAGCATTGTCAATCCCAATTAAGCATCATCATTAAACAAATCCAACAAAATTAATTAGAGTAACATGATTAGATTCACATGATAATCCAAATACTAGATACTCTAGATGTCCATAACTGGGGACACGGCTAACCATGATTAGTTTATACACTCTACAGAGGTTTGCGCACTTTTCCCCACAAGACTCGATCTCCTCCATTGGATTTCTCGCACTGCAGGGTGTTTGAGAAACGGATAATCGAGACATAGTCTTTCAGAAACGCTAGCACCTTACGATGGGTAGACCGTACCACCTACATCCCCTACATCTACTAGTCTACCACTGTAAGAGTTCGCACGACTTAGTCAACTATGCTAGAGCCCATAGTAGCTTGTGGCTGCACACGGATGTTTCTAGCATGAATAATCTCATGATCCCTTTGGGCCTGGGTGGCGGTCCAAAAGAAAAACAAGCAATCGCTGGAATACCCACGTGCCTCAATCCACCCAAATGTGTATTTAAGTTGCCACCTTAGATAAACCATTAATTTAACAATCTCACATTTGTCATGGATACACTCACCCAATCCACGTCTACTAGCATAGCATGGCATAATAAGCAAACGTAGAAGTAACTCCCAAAGGTTTGATAATAAACAGGTAATAGGTACTACATCAACTACTTCCCAAACCCACAATTTAATTAGATCCTAATCAATGCAATGTGTGAGGATTGATCTAATGCAATAAAACTGGGTAGTAGGAGGTATGATCAAAGTGTTACTTGCCTTGCTGATGATCCGGGAAACCTAGCGATTCGAAGTAGCAAGTGGCGCACTCCGGGTACTCTATCGCAAACAAACAAGCATACAATAAGTACTCAACTAATGCACAGGTAAAACCCGAATAAGGGATCTAACCAGAAAGTTCAACTTAAGAACTCCGGTTGGCAAAAAGAATCGAATCGAACGAAGCAACGAAAGACAAACGGCAAAAGAAACAGGCTCCGTTTACTATTATGTATGGAGGGAAATTTTTACAGGGGCAAAAACTTGTTTGAGTTGGTTAAACGGAAAGAGGGTTTCGAGACGAAACTCCAGGCGCTTGAATCGCCTAATTCCGATAAACAAGCGAAAAGTTATACTAGAACGAAAATCGGATCAGGAATCGCGATCAGAAAAATCGCGGAATTAATCCGAGAAAAAGAAAAACGACGGACAGATTAACAAATGAATGTTCGTTATCTGGAGTTAAACGATGAACGCATACGAATGAACGAGCGAACGCTCGCTAAAACTAAACCAAAAAAAAACCGATCTAACAAAAAAACAGATCTATTTTTTTAAAAAACCAATCGGTTTTCTTCGCAAAAACCGAGGCAACGGCGTCTACCTCGGCGGCTCCGGCGAACGGCGGCGGCGGCATTGCCACGGCGAATGGCGGCGAGGGGCGG
>NC_041382.1:353510630-353586023 GCF_002162155.2 Triticum dicoccoides | reverse complement strand
GCGGCGGCAGCGGGGCTAGGGTTAGGGTTAGGGCGGCGGGGCGGCTTGGGCTGTCCCGGGCCTCAGGCGGCGCTACTTAAAGCCCCGGCCAGGCGGAGTCGTGGCCGGTTATGGCCCAAAGTCGGTTCGGACCTTTTTAAAAAATAAAAAATAATAACGCTCGAAAAAAAAAAGAAATACTAAACGGACTCCAAAAATCCCGAAATAAATTTTCCCCGGCTTCTAAAATCAAGCCGCACAGGATGAACATTTATTTGGGGCCTAAATGCAATTTTGAAAAACGCGCTTTTTTCCTAAATTCAAATAAAATAGCAAATAAAACCAAAATAAAATCTTATTTGATTTTATTATTTAATCCTCAATATTTCTTTATTTTGGGAAAGTAATTTTATTCCCTCTCTCATATTTTTGTAATAAAAATAATTGAAGATAAAATAAATAAAATCAAATGATCCTATTTTCAAAATTTGAGAAAACTCGAATATGAAAATAACGAAATCCCCAACTCTCTCCGAGGGTCCTTGAGTTGCGTAGAATTTTCTAGGATCAGCCAAAATGCAATAAAATATGATATGCAATAATGATCTAGTGTATAACATTCCAAATTGAAAATTTGGGATGTTACAAAGCTACCCCCCTTAAGATGAATCTCGCCCCCGAGATTCGGGTTGGCTAGAAAATAGGTGAGGGTGGTCCTTCAGCAATTCTTCCTCTCGCTCCCAGGTGGCTTCATCCTCCGTGTGGTGGCTCCACTTGACTTTGCAAAACTTTATAACCTTGCCGCGGGTGACTCGGCTGCCATACTCAAGAATATTGACTGGTTTCTCCTCATAGGTCAAATCACTGTCCAACTGAATTGCTTCCAGCGGCACTGTGTCTCTCAGCGGTATATCAACCATCTCTGCGTGTCACTTCTTCAACTGGGAAACGTGGAACACGTCGTGAACTCCTGACAATCCTTCGGGCAATTCCAACTTGTAGGCTACTTCTCCCATACGCTCCAAAACCTTGTATGATCCTACAAAACGTGGCGCTAACTTTCCCTTAACTCCAAAGCGCTTAACTCCTCGAAGTGGAGATACTCGAAGATCAACTCGGTCTCTGACTTCGTAAACTGTCTCCTTGCTTTTAGAATCTGCATAGCTCTTCTGCCTGGATTGGGCTACCTTGAGCCTATTGCGAATCAATTTCACTTTCTGTTCAGACTCTTTAATCAGATCCGATCCAAACAACTGGCGATCTCCAACTTCATCCCACGACAATGGGGTCCTGCATCTCCTTCCGTACAAGGCTTCGAAAGGGGCCATCTTCAAAATGGATTGATAACTGTTGTTGTAAGAGAATTCTACATATGGCAAATTCTTGTCCCAACTTGATCCGTAATCTAGCGCACAAGCTCTCAGCATATCCTCCAAAATCTGATTGACTCTCTCGGTCTGTCCATCTGTCTGCGGATGGAAAGCTGTACTGAATTCTAGCCTGGTACCCAAAGTTTCATGCAACTGATTCCAAAACTTTGAGGTAAACTGGGTTCCTCTATCTGATACAATGCTCCTTGGAACTCCATGCAGACATACGATTCTGGTCATGTATATCTTTGCCAACTTTGCACTGGTATAGGTAGGCTTTACTGGGATGAAATGTGCTACCTTTGTCAAACGATCGAATACAACCCAAATCGAGTCATAGCCTGAACGAGTTCTAGGCAATCCGGTAATAAAATCCATGCCTAACTTATCCCACTTCCATTCGGGTATCGGCAATGGCTGTAGCAATCCTGCTGGCTTCTGATGCTCTGCCTTCACTCTCTGACATACATCACAAACTGCTACATACTCCACAATATCCTTCTTCATTTTGGTCCACCAGAAAATATCCTTCAAATCCAAATACATATTGGTATTTCCTGGGTGAATCAAGTATGGCGAATCATGGGCCTCTTGCAGAATTAACTTCCTGATCTCTGAATCATTAGGCACATAAACACGGTCTTCAAACCATAAGGTATCGTGCTCATCCTCACGAAATCCTTTAGCTTTTCCCTTGCTCATTTTCTCCTTAATAGATGCAATCTCCTTGTCAGTCTTCTGGGCTTCTCTGATCTTATCCATCAGAGTAGACTGAATCTCCAATGCTGCTACATAGCCTCTCGGGACTATCTCCAAACATAGCTCACGAAGATTTTTGGCTAACTCCCTTGGTAAATCTCCCGTCATTAGAGTGTTCACATGGCTCTTACGACTCAGCGCATCGGCTACTACGTTAGCCTTTCCGGGGTGATAATGCAATCTCATATCATAATCCTTGATGAGCTCCAACCATCTCCTTTGTCTGAGGTTCAACTCCTTCTGTGTGAAAATATACTTCAAACTCTTGTGATCCGTGTACACATCACAATGATTTCCAATGAGAAAGTGTCTCCAGGTTTTCAATGGATGCACTACGGCTGCTAACTCCAAATCATGTGTAGCATAATTCTACTCATGAGGCTTAAGTTGTCATGAGGCATAGGAAACAACTCTTCCTTCCTGCATAAGCACTGCTCCAAGTCCTCGACGTGAAGCGTCGCAATACACCTCATAATCCTTGGTCTGATCTGGCAAAATCAACACAGGTGATGTAACCAAACGTTTCTTCAGCTCCTGGAAACTGGACTCACATTCCTCAGTCCATATGAACTTGGTATCCTTATTCAACAACTCCGTCATAGGCTTCGCAATCTTCGAGAAATTTTCAATGAATCTCCGGTAGTATGCTGCGAGTCCAAGAAAACTCCGGATCTCTCCAACTGTTGTTGGCACTTCCCAATTTGTCATAGTGTCAACCTTGGTGGGATCTACTACTATACCTTCTCCGGATATAACGTGTCCGAGAAGTCCAACTTCCTTCAACCAAAACTCACATTTGCTAAACTTGGCATATAACTGATGTTCTCTGAGCTTACCAAGTACCAAACGCAAATGCTCCTTATGCTCCTCTTCATTCTTCGAGTAAACCAGGATATCATCGATGAACACTATGACGAACTTATCCAAAAACTCCATAAACACTTTGTTCATCATGTTCATAAAATATGCAGGTGCGTTAGTCAGGCCAAATGACATAATGGTATACTCGTACAGCCCATACCCGGTGGTAAAAGCCGTCTTAGGTATATCTAGTTCTCGAATCTTCAACTGATGGTATCCTGATCGCAGGTCGATCTTGGAAAATACCTTAGCTCCTTGCAATCGATCGAACAGGTCATTGATCATCGGTAGTGGGTACTTGTTCTTGATGGTTACTTCATTCAATCCTCGATAATCAACAACCATCCTTAACGATCCATCCTTCTTCTCCACTAGAAGTACTGGCGATCCCCAAAGCGAAGAACTTGGGCGAATATAACCTTTATCCAGTAACTCCTTAATCTGCTTCTTAATCTCCACCAAATCCTTTGCGGGCATCCTATGTGGTCTCTTAGATATTGGCCCTATGCCTGGCAAAAGCTCAATAAAAAACTCAACATCTCTATCCGTTGGCATGCCTAGCAACTCTTCTGGAAATACATTAGGGAAATCCTTCACTACTGGTACTTCCTCCTGCACAACTCCTGTTAGACAATTTACTTGAGTCCTCTTCGGCACATGCCGGGATACATACTTGATCCTTCTCCCTTCTGGCGTTGTAAGAAAAATTAACTTACTGGCACATTCAATATTCCCTTCCTACTTTGATAACCAATCCATGCCTAATATCACATCCAATCCTTGGGATTACAATACTATTAGGTCCGAGGGAAAAACATAGTTACCAATCCTTAATGGTAACCGATCACACCATAGACTGGCCATATATTTTGCTCCAGGCGAGGTTACTAGCATGGGTGGCCTAAGGGCTTGGGTTGGTAGTTTATACTTATCCAGAAATCCCCTTGATATGTATGAATGTGATGCACCAGTATGAAAATGAACGAGTGCAGTAAATGACTTAACCAAAAACTTACCGATTACTGCATCCGGCTGCTCTTCAACCTCCTCCACGTTAACGTGGTTCACCTGTCCCCTGTTAAAAGGGTTCGGCTTCTTCCTAGAGCTTCCATTGCCATTTCCATTTTGGGCTTCAGGACATTCATTGGCATAATGTCCGGTCTTCTGGCACTTGAAACAAGTGACTTGGCTCAGGTCTCTCTTGGCTGGGGTTGATGGGTTTGTGCGGTTCTGGCCGTTGCTTCCTCCATTCCCTTACCATTCTTGGTGCCGTTCTGATTGTGCGAGCTACCTCCTCCATGGGTATGCTGAAAATGTCCTTCTGGTCGAGGGGTAAAACGTGGCTTCTGCTGAGCTCCAGAATTGTACTTCCCTTGTCCATACTTCCTCTTGCGGTTCTCAATCTGCTGTTGCTTCCCTTCAATCATGAGAGCACGATCTACCAACTCCTGGTAGTTGTTGAAGGTTGCTACCATCAACTGCATGCTCAACTCATCATTCAGTCCTTCCAGAAACTTCTCCTGCTTAGCTGCATCCGTAGCAACGTCATCTGGGGCATAATGTGCTAACTTACTAAAGTCCTCCACATACTGGCCAACTGTCCGTCCTCCTTGGGGCAAGTTGCGAAACTCACGCTTCTTCATGGCCATAGCTCCTGCTGAAACATGGGCAGTACAGAAAGCCTGCTGGAACTGGTCCCATGTGATAGTGTCGACAGGGAAAGTGGCTGTGAAATTTTCCCACCATGATGTTGCGGGTCCTTCAAGCTGATGTGTGGCAAGCTTCACCTTTTTCGCATATGTGCATCCTGCCGTGGTCAATTCCCTTGCTATCTTGCAGAGCCAATCATCTGCGACTATCGGCTCGGTGCTACTGGAAAACACCGACAGATTCAGCCTAAGAAAACGGGCTAAGTGATCAACAGGTGGTGGTGGTGGGTTGTTGTTGTTGTTGCTGTTGTTGTTCCCCTGATTCTGATTCTGGACTAGCAACTACATCAATGTGTTATGCTGCTGGATCAACTGGGTGAGCTCCGGTGGGAAGGTAAATCTGGGGTCACGTCTCGGAAGCATCTGAGGGTTGAGAAAAGATGAGATTTAAGAATAGAGAGGGGTCTAGAGAGAAAACACTACCCATATGCACATGAGGCAAAAACAAACAATTCACTTCATTCAATCAATCAAACAAGGGCATACAATCGATCTTACTATCGCAAAAGTGCTCGGACTACTATATTTACATGGTGGACTACTACTACTGATGGGGTGGTCTACTAGAAATATTCTTCGGTTGCAGACTCCATGATATCTGCTCCAGCTTCATCAACATAGTCATCGTCGCTATCATCTGGATCCAAGTCGGTGTCGTCGATGATGATGTAGTCTTCCGGGCAAATCTCCTTAGGTTCTTCGTCTTCTTCTACTGGTGTAGGGCCTCCCATAAATATTCCAATCTTCATTGTTAGGTCGGCATTCTTGTCCACTAATACTTCGATTTCCTCTTCATAATCTTCACGTGTAGCATTCAGTTCTTCCTCCAGTTCCTTGATTCTTGTCCTCGCTTTCTTTAGATCTATCATGTCGGCGCACATCTGATTCTCCTGACATCGAATGTGCCTGTTTAACTCCTGGATAAAAGCTGTAATTGATCTATCCTTCCTGGTGCTGATCATCTCCCAATTCTCATCTCGGCGCCCACAAATCTGGTAGATAGTATCCTTGAGATCATTGCGGTAAACTTCTCCAATGCGTCCCATGGCTATGTGAGCTGTCATGCTCTTTCCTAGATTCCAAGTTGGTGCATCAAAAGAAAACTCTATGGGCTTACTGACTGGCATGAACGTCCTTCCTGGACCTTGAACTTGAATCATCCAGCGCTCCTCTTTAGGTAAAGTGGCGTTGTAGGTTCCGGTGAAGCTTGGTACTCCTATGTTTAGATACCTAGTGACTTCCTTCAAGTGACGTCCAAAGGGTGTATCTTCATCTGGTTGCGTGAACTTGTTCCTTGCATCCGCCATCCTAAAAGAGTAGAAAATATGAGAAGTCAGAATGAGAAGAGACTGAGTAGTGATCTAGGTCTTTTAGCTTAGTGGTCGTGTCCTACAGTCAGCGTGTGCTCTGATACCATCTTGTAGCGACCAGACCTGAAACGGTCCAATCTCTGTGCTCAGGTGTCATCCCTGGATCAGTAATGCTGACACCACACAATACTTGAAGGATTTATAACAGAGTAGCAATCACACACTTATTACATCGAGTGTCTCAAAAGAGAACTTATTACAATAAATATGGCTTAAGGCCATCTAATAACGATAACATCGGAAGGCTTGGAAGATAAGTGAGTCCATCAACTCCAACGGCATCACTGAGTATAGAACCACGACCTAAAGGCACCTTAATCGTTGTCTAAAAAGTCTGCAACATGAACGTTGCAGCCCGAAACGGGTCAGCACATGGAATATGATGGCAATGTAACACATAGAGAGTAATGGAAGATATAGACTATAATACATGCATATTTGGCTGGTGGAAAGCTCTATGGTTACAGTTTTGCATAAAGCCAATTTTCCCTACTGCAAAGGAATAAATTTATTTACCTATCACGGTAGTTGTTAAACATTGAGAATGGTTGACATCATTCTCAATCCCAATTAAGCATCATCATTAAACAAACCCAACAAAATTAATAAGAGTAACATGATGAGATTCACATGATAATCCAGATACTAAATACTCAAGATGTCCATAACCGGGGACACGGCTAACTATGATTAGTTTATACACTCTACAGAGGTTTGCACACTTTTCCCCACAAGACTTGATCTCCTCCGTTGGATTTCTTGCACTGCAGGGTGTTTGAGGAATGGATGACCGAGACATAGTCTTTCAGAAACGCTAGCACCTTACGATGGGTAGACCGTACCACATACATCCCCTACATCTGCTAGTCTACCACTGTAAGAGTTCACACAACTTAGTCAACTATGCTAGAGCCCATAATAGCTTGTGGCTGCACACAGAAGTTTCTAGCATGAATAATCTCATGATGCCTTTGGGCCTGGGTGGCAGTCCAAAAGAAAAACAGGCAATCGCTGGAATACCAGGTGCCTCAATCCACCCGGATTTGTATTTAAGTTGCCACCTTAGATAAACCATTAATTTAACAATCTCACATCTGTCATGGATACACTCACCCAATCCACATCTACTAGCATAGCATGGCATAATAAGCAAATGTAGAAGTAACTCCCAAAGGTTTGATAATAAACAGGTAATAGGTACTACCTCAACTACTTCCCAAACCCACAATTTAATTAGATTCTAATCAACGCAATGTGTGAGGATTGATCTAATGCAATAAAACTGGGTAGTAGGAGGTATGATCAAAGTGTTACTTGCCTTGCTGATGATCCGGGAAACCTAGCGATTCGAAGTAGCAAGCGGCGCACTCCGGGTACACTATCAGAAACAAACAAGCATACAATAAGTACTCAACAAATGCACACGTAAAACTCAAATAAGGGATCTGACTAGAAAGTTTAACTTAAGAACTCCGGTTGGCAAAAAGAATCAAATCGAACGAAGCAACGAAAGACAAACGACAAAAGAAATAGGCTCCGTTTACTATTCTGGATCTAGGGCAATTTTTACAGGGGCAAAAACTTGTTTGGGTTGGTTAAACGGAAAGAGGGTTTCGAGACGAAACTCCAGGCGCTTGAATCGCGTGATTCCGATAAACGGGTGAAAAGTTATACTAGAACGAAAATCGGATCAGGATTCGCGATCAGAAAAATCGTGGATTTAATCCGAGAAAAAGAAAAACGACGAACAGATTAACGAAAGAACGTTCTTTATCTGGATCTAAATGATGAACGCATTCGAATGAACGAGCGAACGCTCGCTAAAACTAAACCAAAAAAAAAAACCGATCTAACAAAACAAAAACAGATCTAATTTTTAAAAAAAAACGATCGGTTTTCTTCGCGAAAACCGAGGCAACGACGTCTACCTCGGCGGCTCCGGCGAATGGTGGCGGCAGCGGCGCGGCTCCGGCGAACGACGTTGAGGGGCGGCGGCGGCGGGGCGGCGGTGCGGCGCGGGTGGCGGGGCGCCGCGGCGGCGGCGGGGCTAGTGTTAGGGTTAGGGCGGCAGGGCGGCTTGGGTTGTCCCGGGCCTCGGGCGGCGCTACTTAAAGCCCCGGCCAGGCGGAGTCCTGGCCGGTTATGGCCCAAAGTCGGTTCGGACCTTTTTTTCAAAAAAAATAACGCTCGGGAAAAAAACAAAAGAAATACTAAACGGACTCCAAAAATCCCGAAATAAAATTTCCCCGGCTTCTAAAATCAGGCCGCACAGGATGAACATTTATTTGGGGCCTAAATGAAATTTTGAAAAACGTGCATTTTTCCTAAATTCAAATAAAATAGCAAATAAAACCAAAATAAAATCTTATTTGATTTTATTATTAAATCCTCAATATTTCTTTATTTTGGGAAAGGCATTTTATTCCCTCTCTCATATTTTTGTAATAGAAATAATTGAAGATAAAATAAATAAAATCAAATGATCCTATTTTCAAAATTTGAGAAAACTCAAATATGAAAATAACGAAATCCCCAACTCTCTCCGAGGGTCCTTGAGTTGCGTAGAATTTTCTAGGATCAGCCAAAATGCAATAAAATATGATATGCAATAATGATCTAGTGTATAACATTCCAAATTGAAAATTTGGGATGTTACACTCCTGCCAGTCCTCAGTGGACCAACCATGTCCAATCCCGAAACAGCAAAGGGCCAGACGAGTGGGATGGTCTTCATGGCTGATGTAGGTTTGTGCGACATATTGGAGTAAAACTGGTAGCCTTCACATCTGTCGACTATGTCTTTTGCCATTTCATTTGCTCGTGGCCAATAAAATCCAGCTCGGTATGCTTTAGCCACAATGGTCCGAGAGGATGCATGGTGACCACAGGTCCCCGAATGGATGTCGTGGAGGATCACTCGGCCTTCTTCTGGTGTTATGCATTTCTGGCTAACCCTAGTTGTACTTTCTCTGAATAGTTGTCCTCTTATTACAGTAAAGGCCTTGGTTCGACGGATGATCTGTCGAGCCTCTTCTTCTTCTTCTTCTTCTTCTGGGAGCTCTTTCCTAAGGATATATGCAATGTATGGTACTGTCCAGTCGGGGGTGATGACCAACACCTCCATGATCAAGTCGACCACGGCTGGGACCTCGACTTCAGTCGAATCTGTGGCACTCTTAGGTTGCGGGGGTTCTTCATTAAAGGGATCTTCTTGAACTGAAGGTGCATGAATATGCTCCAGGAACACATTACTGGGAATGGCTTCTCTCTTGGAGCCTATCTTTGCTAAATCATCTGCTGCTTGGTTTTTCAGTCGGGGGATATGATGGAGCTCTAACCCCTCAAACTTCTTTTCCAACTTTCTCACTGTGTTGCAGTAACCAGTCATGGCTGGGCTTCTGACGTCCCACTCCTTCATCACTTGATTGACTACCAAATCTGAGTCGCCATAGACCATGAGGCAGCGGACGCCGAGTGAAATGGCCATACGCAACCCATACAAGAGTGCTTCATATTCTGCTTCGTTATTGGAAGAATCAAAGTGAATCTGGAGGACATATCTGAGCTTGTCTCCTCGGGGGGATACCAGTACTACCCCAGCAGCAGAACCATTTAGCATCTTGGAACCATCAAAGAACATGGTCCAGTGCTCCGAGTGTACTTTAGTCCGAAGTTGTTGTTCTATCCACTTGGCGAGGAAATCTGCTATTCCTTGGGACTAGATAGCTTTCTTTGCCTCGAAGTTGATATCTGAGGGAAGGAGTTCAATCGCCCACTTTGCCACTCGACCAGTTGCATCTCTATTGTTCAGAATCTCTGATAACGGAGCATCGCTGACGACTATAATGGAGTGATCAGAGAAGTAATGTGCAACCTTCCTTGTGGTCATACAGATCCCATAAACACGCTTCTAATAATGTGGATATCTTTGCTTTGATGGAGTCAAAACTTCAGAAACATAGTATACTGGGCAGTGAATTTTGTAAGCTTTTCCTTCTTCTTCCCGCTCGACCGTAAGTACTGTACTGATGACTTGTCCAGTGGCTGCAATGTAAAGCAGTAAAGGCTCTTTGCTGATTGGGGCAGCAAGCACCGGCTGGGTGGAAAGCAGGGCTTTAAGCGCTGCAAATGCTGCATCAGCTTCAGGAGTCCACTCAAACTTATCTGACTTCTTCATCAGTCGGTAAAGAGGTAGTGCCTTTTCATCGAGGCGAGAAATGAATCGACTTAGGGCGGCCAAACAACCAGTAAGCTTCTGGACATCATGCACACGCACATGGCGTTTCATCCAGAGTATGGCACCCACTTTCTCTGAGTTAGTGTCGATCCCTCGTTCGGAAACGAGAAACCCGAGTAATTTTCCGCCTGGAACTCCAAACATGCACTTTGATGGATTATGCTTGATATCATACCTTCTTAGGTTGGCAAAGGTTTCAGCAAGGTCAGCCAGTAGGTCGGAACCTTTACGTGACTTGACCACAATGTCATCCATGTATGCTTCCACATTCCGACTGATCTGAGTGAGCAGGCACTTCTGAATCATCCGCATAAATGTGGCTCCAGCGTTCTTCAAACCGAATGGCATAGTGACATAACATAAGCATCCAAATGGGGTGATGAAAGCTGTTTTTATCTCATCGGGTCCGTACAGACGGGTCTGATGGTACCCGGAATAAGCGTCCAAAAAGGACAAATGCTCGCACCCCGCAGTCGAGTCGACTATTTGGTCGATGCAAGGGAGAGGAAACTGATCTTTCGGATAGGACCGATTGATATGTTTGAAGTCGATGCACATGTGAAGTGAATCATCCTTCTTTGGGACCATGACAACATTAGCTAACCACTCAGAGTGGTAAATCTCTCGGATAAACTCAGCTACCAGAAGTCGAGCCACTTCTTCACCGATTGCCTTCCTCTTCTGTACGGCGGACCGTCGAAGATGTTCTTTGACTGGTTTCACTTTTGGGTCGACTCGCAAACAATGCTCAGCCAGTCCCCTGGGAACACCTGGCATGTCAGAAGGTTTCCATGCAAAGATGTCCCAGTTCTCACGGAGGAACTGGATGAGCGCTTCTTCCTATTTGGAGTCGAGTGTTGTTGAAATGTGGGTCGGAGCAGCATTGGGATCAGTTGGGTGAACATGAATCGGTTTCGTTTCACCGGATGACTGAAATGTTGAATCCGTGGCAGGCTTCTTAGCTCGCAGCAAATCACTCGAATCTGCATTTTTCTGATATTCCTGTAATTCCACTACTGCCATCTGCGCATCGGCAATCTTTGAGCGCTTCTGGAAGCATTCTTCTGCCTTCTTTCTATTGCCAGTGATAGTGATCATGCCCTTAGGACCAGGCATCTTCAGTTTGAGGTACACATAGCATGGTCGAGCCATAAAACGTGCATAAGCTGGCCTGCCCAGAATAGCGTGATAAGCACTCTGGAAATCCACAACTTCAAATGTCAACTTTTCTTTGCGGTAATTCTTGCAATCACCGAAAACCACGTCGAGAGCAATCTGGCCGAGTGATGCAGCCTTCTTGCCTGGAATGACTCCATGGAAACTCATATTGCTTTCACTGAGTCTGGACATCGGAATGCCCATTCCTTTCAATGTCTCCGCATACAGTATATTCAGGCCACTGCCACCATCCATCAGAACCTTAGTCAATCGGGTGCCTTCGACCACTGGGTCAACCACCAACACTTACCTCCCAAGGGTGGCTATGTGCGCTGGGTGATCGGACTGGTCGAATGTAATGGCAGTCTGAGACCACTTCAAATAACTAGGTGTCACCGAGGCGACCATGTTTACTTCTCTGTTGATGACTTTCAGTCGACTCTTACTCTCAACATCAGCAAAAATCATCAGAGTGGAATTGACGTGGGGGTAACCATCATCGTCCTGCTCCTCATCCTCAACTTTGTCTGCTTCCTTCTCCTTTTCCTTGGGTTGTTTCTCCCGGAAATGCTGGATTAGGAGTCGACGAGTGGTATGCTTTGGGTAAATGAAATTACCCTCTTCATCTTTCTTGGTGTGAATGTTGCATGGTAAATCCAGCACATCATTTCCATCTTGATCTTTTACCTTCTTGGGGTTCCACAGTCCTTTAGGTTTCCCCTTGAACTTCCCCCGAGTCACGGCTAAGGCTTCACCAGGAGCGACTGGCTTGGCTTTGCGCTTCTACTTTCGACTGGTGTTTCCTCCTCCAGTTTCGTGGCTGACTCCTTTGTGCTTACCACTCCGGAGTCGGCCTTCTTCTTCACCATTGGTGTACTTGGTGGCAATCTCCATCATCCGAGTCAGAGACATATCTCCTGTCCAACCGAATTTCAGATTCAGCTCCCGATATTTAACGCCTTCTTTGAGGGCACAAATTGCTTGGTGATCTGACACATTATCCACTGTGTGGTGCAACATGATCCATCTCTGGATATAATCCCTCAAAGTTCTATTAGGTTTCTGAATGCAACACTGTAATTCTGTTAACCCTGCTGGCCGCTTGCAAGTACCTTCAAATATTCTGACAATACTCGAGCAAGATCTTCCCAAGTATAAATACTACCAGGACCTAACTGATTCAGCTACGCCCTGGCCGGGCCCTCTAGCATCAAAGGAAGATGCTTCATGGCCACTTCATCGTTTCCGCCACCAATCTGTACAGCCACTCAGTAATCCTCGAGCCAAGTGTCTGGCTTGGACTCACCAGTGAACTTACTGACTCCACTCGCCAATCTGAAGTTGGGAGGAATCACCGCAGACCTGATGGCTCTGCTGAAGGACTCTGGGCCTGGGACATGCATTCTACTGCTGGTTGGAAAATCTCTGTCAGGGCCTTCTTTGCGAGCTCTGTTTCTGTCGACCAGACCCTAAACGAGAATAGATCTCGCATCAAAGTCTGGTTCCCTGGGGTCGACTAGAATCCTTCGCCCACCAATGTGAGGGTGTCTGTCATCCTGCTGCGGAGGCATGTATGATCCACTCCTTGGGGGAGGCGTGGGCCCTCGAGGACGATCATCATGATCGAGTCGGTGATCATACTTCTCACGGTTTCTGTACTGATCTCGTCAGTCTCCACGCCCCTCACCCCTCGGGGGCGATCTCGGGCTGTGAGTCGACTTGACTGTGTCTGCAACTACGGATTTGTTGTGAATCCTATTCTGCGACTGAGATACTACTGTATTCTGCTCTCCCGCGGCTCGGAGCAAAGCCCGAATCTGCACCAAACCTCGACCAGCTTCTGACTGGGAAGGTTGAATTGACTCCGCTATTCGGGCCGCAGCTGCAAGATTCTGGATTGGAGTTTGTTATACACGAGTCGGAGGTGGAAAAAGTTGATGTCGACTCGATTCGGGAGCACGATCTTCAAGTGCGCGCTGGAGGTTCTCTAGTCGAGTGTGCTCAGCCAAGTTGGCCAGGAGCGCCTCCTCCAAGGCCTGGGCCTCAGGGGTTTCTCCAACGATAGGACTATGAAGTGCATCCATGTTCCGATGGCGAAGTTCCTCCCTCCTCTGTCAGGAGAGGGGTTCGGGTTGGTACTCTTCGTGGACACGCGACAGATCGTCGCCACCATCACCTCCGTCTTCACGGGTGAATCCAGGAGGACTACGTGGTCCGTTGACCATCAAAACTTCCGCCGCGGGGTCGCTGCTGTCGCACTCGGATGCAGTCTCTGTGGAGCCAGTCGAACAGGCCGTAGAGAGTTTCGTCGGGCTCGATCGCTGCGACCTGGGGGTGGCCGATTGGCGAGCCACCGCATGCCTCACCAACCCCTGAAGCCTCGATCGACCGGAACGTTTGCTCCGGCGGGCTGCAGGGAGGGGGGAGCTACAGGAGCCGACCGATACTGGGTCGACGGCTGCCGCGGACGCACGCCCGAAAGTGCATTGCCCCGCGGACGGGGAGTGCGTCGACGTCGAGTGGAGCCTCCTGAAGCCAAGCGGACTCGTCGGCGACAAACACGAGCGCGCCGAGATGGATCTCGCGGCCCTCAGCCAAACCTCCGCCTGAAACCATGATGAAGGGGATCGAAAAAATTGCAACTTCTCCAACAAATCGCTAAGACACCCGCCCCATGGTGGGCGCCAACTGTCGTGGTTCTAAGTCTGACAGTAGAATGGGGGGTAGGAATGTAGAGGCAAGATCCTAGCTATGGAGGAGTGGTACATGCAAGTTTAACAAGTTCAGGCCCTTCTCAGAGGAAGTAATAGCCCTACGTCTCGGAGCCCAGAGGCGGTCGACTGGATTATGAGTGTGTGTGTTACAGGGGGTGCAAACCCTTGTCCCAGAGGAGGGGGTGGCTTATATAGAGTGTGCTAGGACCCCCAGCTCTCCTCCATTACATAGGATTCAATGTACATAAAGGGGTGGTGTTACAGGTAATGCCTGTATTGAAGTGCTACAAATGATCATTAAATATATGAGTAAATACCCGACCGTTGCTGCATAGAGCGGCTTTAGGTCTTCTTATATGTCGAGTGGTTTCATGGTCGAGTGACCTGGATAAAGAGAGATCTCCGAGTGAATGGTAGGTCGAGTGGAATTCACTCGACACCTTTGTTGGATCCCTTCTTCTGATTCTTGAACTTCTTTTGTTCTTAGGACAAGGACCTTAGGTAGGACGTATAGGTCAGGCCTATTACCCTATTACCCTTAGGTAGGACGTAAATATCCGTCACGGAGGTTCGGCAGCTCTGGTCCTCGATCCAATTATCGACGGATTCCATCTCATGCGGGTCCTTATGGACGGCGGCAGTAGCCTCAATTTACCTTATCAAGACACTGTCCGCAAGATGGGCATTGACCCCTCAAGGATCAAGCCCACCACAATTACCTTCAAACGAGTAATACCCGGCATCGAAGTTCACTGCACGAGTTCAATCACACCGGAAGTCGTCTTCGGCTCGCCGGACAACTTTTAAAGCGAAGACCTGATCTTCAACATTGTCTCGTTCTGTAGTGGCTTCCAAGCACTGCCCGGGCGGATCGCTTTTGCTCGTTTCAATGTGGTCCCACACTACGCCTATCTAAAACTTAAGATGCCCAGTCCACGCGGTGTCATCACGATTAACAGAGACACGAACCGCTCCCTCCACACCATGGAGCAGACCGCGGCCATGGCAAGCCGAAGTACCAAGCGGCCCCTTCAAGCCGCATATCTCATTGGCCATTAAGCCACTGACCCCTATTACACAGGACCGCCCAAATTTAAAGTTGGATTAGCAGTTCCGACTCCGTCGTTCGCCATATATACCCGCAAGGTTTGCATCGTGCATGCATAATTATGCACTTAAAGTACCTTGGTCATTGGCGGAGGCACAATGCGGACACGCCTACAATACGGTTCGCCCTCCTATAGCCTTTCTTTAGTTTCTAGCTATATCTTATATTTACCACAGGTGACTCAAAAACAGTTCACCTTATGGACCTACTAGGACTCTTTTTGAGCCCGGTTTTGTAAAAATAACCAAAGATCACTCCTTTTAAGGAATACTTTTCGCTGAGGCAACAACAACGTAGACGTGCGACAGGAGGTCAAGAAGATTTTCTGTAGACCAAACACTCTATTTAAAGCCTGTATAGAGCCTTTTTCCTCAGCCTTCGACCCCTGGCATGTAAAATGGCCTGGGTTGTGGTGTTATAATCTGTAAGATTGCGTTCGACGTATTAATTAGATTCCAGTGAACATAATCCGTCTTCGGTATTTGCTTTTCCTCATAGAACTGCATTTTTCGGTTGTTTCACACACACACACCTTGGCACAAATCGCTAGGGGATCGATACGGCAACATATGGGTTGCCAAAAAAGTCCAAACAGTTCTACAGCATACTTCGGTGTCGCGAGTTTGGCATTATATGCATCAACTCCGAATCATGTCTTTGGTCAATAGTTGGGTTTCCTGGCTCCTGTGCTTACTACCTTACGTTCCGTCTTATCGGCTAGGGTAGTAAAGGGAGAACTGTTGTGATTGTGTTTCCGGTTCACCTGGTTAAACACCTCAGTAGAGAAAGCTGAAAACTGACTGTCATGATGCGGCCAAAGTTGGTCAGCCACTCGGAGACCAATTAGAATCTTTTGCGATTCCTTCCATACTACACGAAGGATCGTTCTTTATTTTTTTCAGTCACCTATGTAACGCAACCGTATTCGGATCACCGCGTACATACCAGGGGCTACATCATAGAACCACTGTAAAACTTCTATGACTAAGTGAAAGTGTTAAAGCCCTATAGTCTGATTGCCTAGTTCGCTGCACTAACTCCTCCGTTACGGACCAATACATTGGGTCAAGAGTGATCAGGTGCTAATTCGAACACCCCCGTATTATATGCGAGGGGCTGAAGATGACGACTAGAAAACTTTCAAATTATAAAAAATGGCCAAATAGGAGGAAATAACTTTCAGGCAAAGGTATGAATATAACACAGCCTTAATGTATCATAATATTGTTCTCACAATTCTGGTACATCTATTAGAACATAATGTCCTTCGAGCACTGACCCTCTATCAAGCGGGCGCCCTCTAGGACGTCCTCCAAATAATGCTCCGGCGTGCAGTGGTCCTTGTCGCCGAGCGGACCCTTAGCCGCAACATCCGTGGCCTTTATCTTTGCCCAGTACATCTTGATGCGGGTGAAGGCCATCCGAGCACCTTCTATGCACGCCGACCGCTTGACAGTGTCGATACGCGGCACTGCGTCGACAAGTCGCTGCACCAAACCGAAATAGCTGTTTAGAATGGGTTCAACCAGCCATAGCGGGACCACAACGTCCTTCATGGTAGATCAGGACATCTTGTGGAGCTCGGCCCACTATGCCATCTGTTTGTTCAGCAACGCCTGATGCTGTGGCACGTTGAATTGTGACCAGAAAAGCTTCTCCTAGAACGTCCTTCCTGCGCTTGGAAGAACTATGCTACGTCGGAGATACTCTTCGGCGGGTCCAAGAACGCGTCTGGAGAACTCCACAATTGATTAAGCTGAGCATACTTTGGGTCACTGAATTTAGTCTGTAAAAGAAAGGGCTTACCAGCCGCTATCTCTCCAGCTTGTCGGATCTCCTCCCGAGCCGCTCTAGACTCGGACCGTGCTTCTGTCGCCTCTTGTAAGGCCTTGTCGAGTTCGGCGGCCTTGGCTTTGTTATCCTCCTTGAGTGATTTGCATTTTCCAGTGGCATCCTGTAGCTCTCGCTCCATGACAGATATTCTCTCCTCGCACTGGCACCGAGTGGCCTGTTCAGCCTTTAAATCAGCAGCCGCCTTCTGGGCAGCCGCATTACTCACTCTGGCCTGCTCCTTGGCCTGGGCAAGCTCGGCCCGAAGGGTCTCAACCACGGTAGCACCATCTATAGTCATGCATATCACAATGTATAGTTTTCAGCTTCGTGCTCATACTATTATACATGCGTAAGCAGGTGGTCCCAAAACATAACTTGTGCCTCGTCGAGCCATCTGTTAATATGGGTAATGTCTTCATCAGCTAATTCAAGTTTCTGCTTTAAATCTGCAACTTCCGTAGCATGGGCAGTCGCCTTTGACATAACATCCTGTTTTTGAATTAATCATGTTACTTCCTGAGCATATATTTTTGATCCTCTGATCCCCTCCCTGTGGAAGCCGACCAGAGTCTCAGTGGCTACTATCTATACACATGCGCATTTTTGCATGAAAAGAGCGGTTATTACATTGCATAACTCGAGGCCTCTTAGTAGGCTCGTGAAGGCTTCGTTCAATTTGCTTCTCACGGACAAAATCCTCTCAACTACCGTACCCATTAAGGTACGATGTTCCTCTGTGATAGACACACTTTGCAGTGTGCCCATCAGTGTATCTGGCACCTCCGGATTCCCAGAGGCTGCTGTGGGAGTGTGGACTCCCTTCAAAATGGTATGCTTACTCGACCCTAGAGTCATCTTCGGCTGTAAACCGGATAGTTCGGGGCCCTCATTGTTGGTCCCCATGGGGCCCCCTCCCCTGGACCCTTGACGGTCGAAATATCACCTTTGGGCGGTGTCTCCTTTGTCCCCTGCACCACTGGATGGTCAGGCGAGATCCTCCGAGACGACACCTCAAAGTCTTCTGCCCTTAGGGGCGGTGAAGCTTGTGGAGGCATCTCGCTTTCCATCAACTCCGGAGGCAAATCCCCCCATGAGGAGGACTGTGGAGGTAGATAGCGGGCTGGACTACGAACATATGGTTTAAATGTTACCCTTGCAAAACCAAAAAGAACGGGATATGTATAAAGCATCCTTGTCCACTTATGATTCGGCAAAGGGCTTGTCCCTAGAAAGGAGCTCTGCGTCAACATCGTCCTCCGAACCCAAACCATCTGACAGGGATATCTTCCCTCTCTTGGGTGCCTCCACCTCCAAGTCTTCGGGGGAAGTCCTTTTCTTCCCGTGGGTGGAAGGGATATCCCTTTCTTATTCTTCCCCTTTGTCTTCGTCTTTGGAAGAGGGAGCTTCAGTCTCCCAGACGAAGCGTCCAGTACACCTTTAGAGCGGAGGCCACCTTCAGCCCTCGTTCTCTTCTTCTTCTCGTCCCTCGCCGGCATTTGATACGGCACCGGGGCCAGCATCCTCATTAACACAGGATCAGTTGAATCTTCGAGAAGTGGAGCCGAACACCTGATTCGCTCCGCCTTCTTTATCCATCCCTGGTTGAAGATAGGTTTCTCAGTACATCGCTATGGGATAATTAACCGAATTGTGTTCAGGAGTTGGGTACTTACCGGGGTATTCGGATGGTTGTAGTCGAGGCCGATGTCCTTGGATGTGTCTGGCCACTGCTTTTGAATCTTGAAGAATAGTTTCCACATCCCTCTGTGCGTTGTGTTGAAGAATTGTTGAAGGGTCTGCGGCCCTTCCGGATTGAACTCCCACATGCGGAGAGGTCGTCGCTCACACAGGAGAACCCGGCGAACTAGCATCACCTGGATCACGTTAATGAGGCCGGTGTCCTTTTCGAGGATGCTCTGGATACGTCTTTGCAGTGTCTACACTTCGTCAGTTGATCCCCAGTCAAGCCCCTTATTAACCCACAATGCGATTTGCAATGGAGGGTCAGATCGGAATGCGGGCGTGGCTGCCCATTTGGTACTTCAAGGTTCGGTGATATAAAACCACTCCTGCTGCCATAAGTTGGAGGTTTCCGGGAAGGTGCCCTTTGGCCAGACAGTATTGGTGAGCTTGCTCACCATAGCATCACCACACTCCACCTACTTCTCGTTGACTATCTTTGGCTTCACACTAAAGGTCTTGAGCCATAGGCTGAAGTGTGGGGGGATGCGGAGAAAGGCTTCACACATAATGATGAACGCCAAGATGTGGAGAAAGGAGTCCGGGGTTAGGTCGTGAAAATCTAGCCCATAATAGAACATAAGGTCGCGAACGAAGGGGTGGAGAGCGAACCCTAGCCCGTGGAGGAAGTGAGAGATGAATACGACCCTCTCGCCAGATTTTGGTGTGGGGATAACCTGCCCATTTGCAAGGAGCCTATGGGGGATTTCCACAGTTAGGTACCTCGCCTCCCGGAGTTTCGCGATATCTTCCTCAGTGACTGAGGAGGTCGTCCACCTACCTTGGGAGCTAGATTCGGACATGACTAGAAGGCTTGGTAGCCATGAAAGATATCGAGACCTAGGCGCTGGAGCTCGAGGCTGGAAAGGCTAGGGAAGAGGTAGGCATGGGGGAGAAAGATGGGTATGTACCCCTTTATAAAGGCGATGAATATCGAACGCATCCCCATGGGCCTTAAAGCTCGCCTATTCCCAAGGGATCATGCAAATGACACGGTTGGATTACCCACACCCTTATTGATAAGAATCCCGCGATAAGCGGGCATGATCTCTGCTTTGACAAGATGTGCCAATAAAGACCGTGTCTCGTAACATGGAGTGAGAGGTTTAAAGACAGTTCGAAATAATAACTAGGTAGGGGACGTAACGTCTTGCCTCAGAAGCCGTCAGTAGATGGGGCATGTTAAATATTATATCTTGTTGTGGTTGTATGTGGTGTCTGTTTCACAGAGCCGGACACGTTTTCTGTGTTCGAGGACTACTTTGAAGTATTCGGAGGAGGGATGCGCCTTGCAATGCCGAAGACAATCTACGCGCCGAACACATTGTCATTGAAGCCTGGTTCAGGGGCTACTGAGGGAGTCCTGGATTAAGGTGTCCTCGGGCGTCCGAGCTATGTGACGTGGGCCAGACTAATGGGCTATGAAGATACAAGACTGAATATTTCCTCAGCAAGGATAATCATAATCATATAGGCTAGGCATCTAGGGTTTAGCCATTACGATCTCGAGGTAGATCAACTCTTGTAAATATCATATTCATCCAAGATAATTAAGCAGCAAGTAGGGTATTACCTCCATCAAGAGGGCCCAAACATGGGTAAACATCATATCCTTGTCTCATGTTACCTTCGATCCTCAGACGCATAGTTCGGGACCCCCTACCCGTGATCTGCCGGTTTTGACACTAACACCTAGTACTGCATTAGGTCACCCCTAGCACCGCCTATTTCTATATTATGCCTTGTGATGCTTTGATTGCTCTATTGTTTATTGTGTTCCCCCTCCGCTACTTCTTTCTAGTAGATCCCGAGACCGTTGTCGGTACCCCTGTGATCGACTACATCGACGATGACCCCTCCTTCTTGCCAGAGCAACTAGGCAGGCCCCCCCTTGATCAACCCGATATCGCCTATTCCTTCTCTCTACTCCTTGCATTAGAGTAGTGTGGCATGTTAGTGCTTTCCGTTAATGCTATTCTAATGCATAGTCTATCTTTGCTAATACTGTTGTTACCTTTACCTGCAATCCTAAATGCTTAGTATAGGATGCTAGTATTCATCAGTGTCCCTTCATTCTTGTCTGTCTGCCATGTTATACTATCGGGCCGTGATCACTCAGGAGGTAATCACGGGTATATACTTATATACATAATATATGATACATGTGGTGACTAAAGTTGGGTCGGCTCATTTAGTACCTGCGGTTGATTCACGGATTGGGGGCTGAAAGGACATACTTTCCTGACGGCCCTCTGTGTGGATCATTGTGGCGGAGTGCAGGGCAGGTTCAGACCACCTAGGTGAGAGGTGTGCCTGGCCCTGGTCGGTGTTGGTGGTTACATAAATTAACACACTTAATGAGATCTTGGTATTTGATTTGAGCCTGGCCACTGGCCTATACGCACTAACCAACTACACGGGACAGATTGGACTAGAACGCATGCTCTTGTATTAGGGAGGCTAGGTATGCTTTCGGCCGCCCTCGCAACGTGCAGGTGTGCAATGGGCGATGGGCTCAGACCCCTGCGCCTTAGGATTTAGACCGGCGTGTTGGCCTCTCTGTTGTGCCTAGGTAGGGCTGCAACATGTTGATCTTTTGAGGCCGGGCATGACCTAGGAAAGTGTGCCCGTCCAGAGGAATCAGGCATGTTGGGTTATGTGGTGCACCCCTGCAGGGAAGTTTATCTATTCGAATAGCCGTGTCCCTCGGTAAAAAAGATGACCCAGAGTTGTACCTTGACCTTATGACAACTAGAACCATATACTTAATAAAACACACCCTTTCAAGTGTGAGATTCAACCTGGTGATTGCTCTCTAATAGGGCGACGAGGATAGGATCGCTGGGTTGGATTATGCTATGCGATGATACTTGGTTAACTTACCATCTACTCTCTTCTACTGCTTCAAGATGGGGGCTGCCAGAAGTGTGGTCTGCTATAGGACTAGCTATCCCCCTCTTATTCTAGCATTCTGCAGTTTAGTCCACAGATACTATCCATTTCATTGATACCAATGCATATGTAGTGTAGATCCTTGCTTGCGAGTACTTTGGATGAGTACTCATGGTTGATTTGGTCCCCCTTTTCCCGTTTTCTACACCTGGTTATTGCGACCAGATGTTGGAGCCTAGGAGCCAGACGCCACCGTCGACGACGACTCCTACTACACCGGAGGTGCCTACTACTACGTGCAGGCCGCTGACGATGACCAGGAGTAGTTTAGGAGGATCCCAGGTAGCAGGCTTACGCCTCTTTCGATCTGTATCCTAGTTTTTGCTAGCCATTTTATGGCAACTTGTTTAACTTATGTCTGTACACAGATATTGTTGCTTCCGCTGACTCGTCTATGGTCGAGCTCTTGTATTCAATACCTCGAGGCCCCTGGCTTGTAATATGATGCTTGTATGACTTATTTTAATTTTAGAGTTGTGTTGTGATATCTTCCCGTGAGTCCCTGATCTTGATCGTACACATTTGCAAGTGTGATTAGTGTACGATTGTATCGGGGGCATCACACACAAGCATAGAAAAATTATTACTCTCCACATAAGCAAATTTATTCTCATGAATAGTAGTGGGAGCATGTGACGCCCCGAGACCGATGCGCCAGGTGTCTTCCAGTTATTCGCTATCTTTGCCATGTCATTTGCTTGAGTGTTGCATCTTGCCATGTCATCATGTGCATTGCATCATCATGTTTTCAAAACGTGCATCTGTCCCGGTCTCCCGGTTCCTTCCGTTGTATGTTCTGAGCCCAGACACACTTGCACACGCCCGCGGCATGTCCGAAATATTATTTTATAAGTGGCCGGAAAATGTTCTCGAAATGGGTTGAAAGTTGGCATGCAGTCTTATTATAGTGTAGGTAGGCCACCTGCCAAGTTTCATCGCATTCGGAGTCCGTCTGACGCCCCAACGTTTAACTATAGCGGCAGTATAGCCGGTCAAACGTCGGACGTTTTCGGCCTCCGGGAACGGTTGCCGGGTTGCTTTCCTTTTTCTTTGCAGTCCAACCACACACTTGACCTTGTCCATCAAACCCTCTTTGCACGGTGCATCGACCCCCTTCGCGCGTCCGAAAGCTGTCCCGAACCCGACCCGGACTGTCGCTACCGTTGTGTCCGGATCATCCCCAAACATCTACAAAACGTCACCGTTTTCTTATTTGGACTCCCTAGCTATTTTATTCGCGATCGTCCGATTGCGATCGGAGGGACGAGATAGCCCCAACCTAATCCGCAGGCCTATATATAAACTAGTCTAACCCTAATTTTGAGGAGAGCTGTCCCATCCTCCCAGCCAGCCACCGCCGCCACTCCACAAAATCTCCCTCGGGATCCATCCCCTTTCTTCTTCCAATCAGCCCGCAAGCCCCCTCCTGTTCCTCGATCCCCAAACCCCGCGCCTCCTAGAGCTACTTCTTCCGTCGGCTATTAGAACCACCACTGCCAGGCCAACCCTGCCTTCTTCCCACGTTCTTCATCCTCCCTCTGTTCGTCTCTCTCTCAAGGCTCTCTCTCTGACTTGGACAGAAAATGCCCTGTCCTTGCAGGACCACCACCGTCGCCATGGACCGCTGCCACCGCCGAGTCGCCATGGCCTTCCCGACGTCGTTGGTTGCCCGCAGCTGCCGGATAGGATCTGTCCCCGAGGGATCCATCGCGGCCCGCCGTTCCTTCTGCTGCCGCCTGCTTCCTTTTGTGCGAGACCGAGACGAACTCGAGCTCCCTCCTCTCGTTCCATGGTGCTCTGCCTCGAGCCACTCAAGAGATCGCCCGTGCCCGAGACCAGGCCACCGTCCCGAGCGTCGCCCACCTCGTTCCTGCCGGAGCAAGCCCCACCGCGCCGCCCTGCGTAAGCCGCCGGAGCCTGCTTCCACCCGCGCGGCTGCGGCATCCTCCGCCTCGGCCCCTCGCCGAGCTCCTCGAGTCCCACCGCTGCCTCAAGTTCCCGGCCGCCGGAGTCCCTCAAGCCACTGTTGCGTTCTCCTACATCGTCGGCATCCTCTGCATCGAAGCAGATGCAGAGGAGGACGAGCGTCTCGACCCCCTATTTCGCTAGCGCGTTGATCGCGCCTTGTTTCTCGAGTCTCCAGGGCCCAGCGCCCCTCCTACAGCCTCCCTCCCAATCTGGGACAGGCCCACTGGGTGAGAACCCCC
Source organism: Triticum dicoccoides (assembly GCF_002162155.2). Taxonomy (NCBI): domain Eukaryota; kingdom Viridiplantae; phylum Streptophyta; class Magnoliopsida; order Poales; family Poaceae; genus Triticum; species Triticum dicoccoides. The sequence goes on along the minus strand of NC_041382.1, from coordinate 353,562,026 downwards.
CCCCCCCCTGTGCACTTTGGGCCGGCCAGATTCGGCCCAGAGTCTTTTTTTAGGCTCTGGTGATTTTGTCTTTTTTCCAGAGGCTGCCAGTTTTACAGAAAAGTCCCTGGAGTTCATGCATATAATAACTCATTAACCGTGCATCCGATTAAAACAAATTATATATGAAATGTGCTTAGAATTTTGTCTAGTTCAATAATTTCCAACTTTCCTCTATGTTTAAAATGGTTAAAATGTTGTTTTGTTTAAATTTGCTCAAATGCCATGCTAAAATGCTTTATTTCATAACTAATTAACCGTAACTCGTTTTTTTAATAAACTTTATATGTAAATGGGGTAGAAAAATGCCTAGTTTAACATGATGCACTCATCTTTGCATGTTTAATTACTCTAAAATTGTGTTTAGGGCAGAACAGTACCGAACCTAAAATATTGCAAATGAGGAGTTTTCGGACTTGTTGTTTGTTGTTTCCGGCCTCATTTAAACTTGACTAGATAGTTAGTTTAATTATGCTTCACCTCTTTCCATGCTAATCAACATTTAATATTGTTGGGTACATAAACGAGATCGAACTAAATAACTTGAATGTGGTGTTCTGTCAATATGCAACTCGTTGCATATTGAGCTCCAATTAACTTGTAGTTTTGTTTGTTGCACTTTGCCATGCCATGCTTCATTAAAACGGGCATGCATCATAATTGTTTGTGCATCATGCCATGTTTATGTGCTAGTTGTTTACTATGTTTTTGCTTCTTTCTGGTGTTGCTTCTTCGGGGTGGTTTCGATAACGTCGTGTTGTGAGGATCCGTTCGACTTCGTCCGTTTTGTCTTCTTCATGGACTCATTCTTCTTCCTTGCGGGATATCAGGCAAGATGACCATACCCTTGAAATCACTTCTATCTTTGCTTGCTAGTTGCTCGCTCTATTGTTATGCCTATGTCGCGATACCTACCACTTGCTTATCATGCTTCCCATATTGCTAAGCCAAGCCTCTAACCCACCTTGTCCTAGCAAACCGTTGTTTGGCTATGTTACCGCTTTGCTCAGCCCCTCTTATAGCGTTGCTAGTTGTAGGTGAAGATTGGAGTTTGTTCCTTGTTGGAACATGTTTATGTTTGGGATATCACAATATCTCTTATTTAGTTAATGCATATACTTGGTAAAGGGTGGAAGGCTCGGCCTTATGCCTGGTGTTTTGTTCCACTCTTGTCGCCCTAGTTTCTGTCATACCGGTGTTATGTTCCTTGATTTTGCATTCCTTACACGGTTGGGTTATAATGGGAACCCCTTGACAGTTCGCCTTGAATAAAACTCCTCCAGCAAGGCCCAACCTTGGTTTTACCATTTGCCACCTAAGCCTTTTTTCCCTTGGATTCTGTAGACTCAAGGGTCGTCTTTATTTTAAACCCCCTGGGCCAGTGCTCCTCTGAGTGTTGGTCCAAACCGAGTAGACTGCAGGGCCACCTCGGGGCAACTTGAGGGTTGGTTTTACTCGTAGGATGTCTCATCTGAGTGTGCCCTGAGAACGAGATATGTGTAGCTCCTATGGAGATTTGTCGGCACATTCGGGCGGTTTTGCTGGTTTAGTTTTACCATTATCGAGATGTCTTGTAACCGGGATTCTGAGTCTGATCGGATTGTCTTGGGAGAAGGAATATCCTTCGTTGACCGTGAGAGCTTGTGATGGACTAAGTTGGGATACCCCTGCAAGGATTTGAACTTTCGAAAGACATGCCCGCGGTTATGGGCAGATGGGAATTTGTTAATGTCCAGTTGTAGAAAACCTGAAACTTAAATTAACTAAAATGCATCAACCGCGTGTGTAGCCATGATGGTCTCTTCTCGGCGGGGTCCGAGAAGTGAACACGGTGTTGGAGTTATGCTTGAAGGTAAGTAGTTTCAGGATCACTTCTAGTTCACGACCGTGATTTGCCTTCTCTTCTCGCTCTCATTTGTGTATGTTAGCCACCATATATGCTATTGCTTGCTGCAGCTCCACCTCATACCTTTTACCTACCCATAAGTTTAAATAGTCTTGATCGCGAGGGTGCGAGATTGCTGAGTCCCCGTGACTCACAGATTACTTCCAAAACCAGTTTGCAGGTGCCGATGATACCGTGCAGGTGACTCAACCGAGCTCAAGGAGGAGCTCGATGAAGATCTTGTTCATTGTGTTGTTTCATTTCAGTTGATTAGTAGTGGAGCCCAGTCGGGGCGATCAAGGATCTTTTGCATTAGGGGTAGTCTTCCTTTATTTTGGTTTCGTAGTTGCACCTTGATTGTATCTGGTTGATGTAATGCTATATTTATGTATTTTGTGGAGTGGCGATTGTAAGCCAACTCTGTACCTCTTTCTTATTCAGTACATGGGATGTGTAAAGATTACCCCTCTTGCGACATGCCTACAATGCGGTTATGACTCTAAGTCTTGCTCCGACACGTGGGAGATATAGCCGCATCGTGGGTGTTACAAGTTGGTATCAGAGCCTTCCCCGGCTTAGGAGCCCCCTGCTTGATCGAATCTCTGGCGTTGTTGAGTCTAGAAAAATGTTTTGAGTCTTTTAGGATTATATATATCGGAGAGTAGGATTCTTTTTACTCCTCAGTCCCTTCATCGCTCTGGTGAGGCCTCCTGACGTAGAGTTTTGACTCTTCTCTTCCCAAATTTCACTAAAAAAAATTTAGGATCACGCGGGTATCTTGGAATCGTTCTGATGGTTTTGTGACGAGAACATTGTTCTTGGTGCCTCCTGACATTTAGGGGTTGTGGCAGTGTCCCGGGGAGTTGAGCTCTGAGGTGTTGTCGTCACAATTTCATCGTTGCAATTCTGGAATACCTGAGTTTTGCCGACATCAAAAATCTCTTTTATGCAGTTGTTGGTGAGTTAACCTCGACGCCACCCAGTACTGGGCCGGGAGTTCAGGAGTATTGCCATAATTCATATAACGGATGCTTTTCGAAGGTTGAGGTAAATGATTTCCGAAGGTTTCTTGGTTATGTGTTGAAGGATGGATACAGCTGGATGTAGGATTTGTTAGTTTTGGGTGAGATATTATGCTTCCCCTGTATCCCCAACACCTGATTGCATAACCGGAAAGTTTTAGGAGTTTATAAGTGGGAATTCAAGTAGCTCTTAGTATATCTTTCTGACCGATGTATGATATGAAATTGGGGTTCGGCGTCTAGTGGTCCGCCTATCAACGGTTGGTTTTACAGTGGTCTCGTTGTGTCTTAAAGAGTCCTTGGCTATGCTGACTCGGGCACGCTTCGTATGTCATGTGCACTGCCTTGTACATGATGGTGTTGTAAGATCGAGCCCGTGTGGGCCCCACCACAAAAACTTTGGACGAAATCTCTATCATATGTTTGTTCCGGCTTATTTTGCAAGCCAATCCTTTGTTTTGTTTTTAGTTGTGGTATTCGAGTTGCTTCGAAGTCAAGTGTTGATTCCATACCTTTCCTAAACGGTGTTCTCATGTTCCTATGTGAATACTAATCCTTCATGATAATCGAGATTGGCATGTCAATCCTTTTCAACCGGTGTGTTTTCCACTTCAAGTGGATCTGATCATTTTCAACATCTGCAAGATCAACTCAAGTCTTCTCAACGGTGTTTGTTTCATCCGTTCCTAAGTTGCCTTTGTTTTTCCCGCCCTCCCACCCTTGTTTCGTCAAGGACTCGGATTTCTTTATCAAGTATCCATCTTATGGATGTGAAGTTTCTTCGTTCTTCCGTCAATGTTTTTATCTGGTGATTCTCAGGATGATTCTAATGAAGCTTCAAGTTCTTCACTCTTCACTCTTTTTCTTCTCCGGTGGATCCAGTTCAAGCTTTGGTGTTGATCATATCCTTTTCCTCATTTCAAATGTTTTCTCATGCCGGTGCACCTCTTTATCATTCACCTCTCACTATTCATTTGTTCCAGAGTGCTGAAGATATCTCAGAAATTCGTGTTTCCACTCTACATCCGTTCAAGCTATATCGAGGTCTTACCTCATTCAAGTCATTTAATTCAACCGGTGCTATCTCCTTTTCAAGTAATCGTTCAACGGTGTTTCTTTTGAGTGGGCCCTAACCCACAGGTCTTTTCCTAGGATCTTACCTGACTCTTCTTATTTCTGGAGCCTCTCAAATTATTTTCAAAGTTTGACGTAAGAATGAGTTATCATCAGTCAAATTTCTTTCCCCAATATTGTTTTCAAATTCTTTTCATTGTTGGCACAACCTCTTCACTTTTGATTCTTCCGGAGTGCCTTGACAATTGTTGGTGATGTTTCTCATTGTCATTCTCTGCATTTGAAGAGCGAAGAAGAGTTTCTCTTAAATCTTGATCCTTTCTCTTCAAGATTCGTGATTATAGCTTGTTGATATCCTCTCATAATTGTTTTCGATTGTGAGAATTCTTTTCATCCTTCCGGAGCAATCCAGGAGTCGTTTCAGTCTGACTCTTCGGAGGCCATCATCTCAGAATTAGTCATTCTCAGCTTTCAGCTCTCATTCTTGAAATCTTACCGGTGCAGCATTCAAGTATTCTATAATTAGCTCGTGATCTCTTTGTTCACTTGCATCTAATTTATCACATGTATCTTCGTTCATTTGCAAATTCTTACTGGTGATTCGTCTCTTTTCTTCGTTCATTTTCAATTCTTACGGTGGTTCTTCCAAGATTCTTCTTCCTTCATTTATAATATCAATGTATTTGTTGTTTTCAATCCTACCGGTGGATCATTGAAGACCGTCTTAAGTTTGCTCCATATCTATCTTAATCCTTTCTACGAGAATAAGTAGCATGCCAAATCCATTGGTTGTCATCAATCTTATTGGTGAAGGATGAGCATAATGTTATTCTTATTCTTGTTTCATCGAGTAAATTCTATTCCTTATTCCGGAGGTTCATCAAATTCTCTATTTCAATTGTTTCATCTTTTTCTTTTCCGGAGTTCCAAGTTTTTCCGCATTATCTCGTCGCGAAGCTCCATCTAAATAACCGCAAGGCTTCACCTTGTGTTTTCAACTTCTCTTTCCTTTCGTTTGATCATTCTTTATTACCGGAGTTCTTCATGGAGGCGCTACATGATGGTTCATAAAGGATTTAATTCCTTCTCGAAGTGTTCATCAAGATTCTTTTCAGAGGAGCTCAAGCATTCTTCAAATTGCAATCCACAGTGCAATTCTTTCTTCCGTATCATTGGAGGTGGTATTATGTCATTCTTGATAATTTGAGTTCATGTTTCATGATTCATGTGTAGTTAAGAATGAGGTATTTTAAATCCATCAATCTCTTCGTTGGAGTTATCTTGGGTTATATTCACCTAAAGCCTTCCCTAAGGAATGTTGCTATTTATGGTGCTTATAAACGACCCAAACTCTTTAGTTATCCTCTCGGCGAAATAGCTTCTCGTCTCCTTGTTCATATCAATCCAATCTATTGTTTCCGTTAGTGGCGGAAATTCACCTCATAGTTTTGGGATGTCTTCCATAAGTCCACATCAAGCTTATCCTTTCATTGTTGGTTTTCCAACAACTCCGTTCGACCCTTCCCCTAAAGATGCTTTTAAAGCCCACTTGAGGTAGAAGATATTGTTTTCTCCTCAATTCATCCCATTCCTTTCTCTCATTTCTTCCGGAGGCATTGTGATGTTGCTCTCTTCGACCCATCATCTTGTTTTGGGAAGATCGTGTTCTTTTCGTTCTTATCCATTTAACCGGAGTGTTGTGCCTTTTTGCTCAAGTTCTTCCATGTTATCAAGTTTTTCATCTCTTTTCAACCGGAGTACTACCCGAATCGGTTCTTTCTCTTCCTCTTTCTTAACGGAGTGCTTTCAACTTCGTTCGTCTCTGTTTCTTTCTTTCTTTCTATCTGTTCAACATCTCAAGGTTCTGTGGTTTCACTCGTTTGTCAAAGAAGCAACTTACGTTTACCTCTTCTCTTTCTCTTCCGTTTTTCCCTCCGGTGCCATTCTAGATCTCGGGACGAGATCCTCTTGTAGTGGTGGAGTGTTGTGACGCCCTGAGTCCGATGCGCCATGTGTCTTCCAGTTATTTGTTGTCTTTGCCATGTCATTCGCTTGAGTGTTGCATCTTGCCATGTCATCATGTGCATTGCATCATCATGTTTTCAAAACTAGCATCTGTCCCGGTCTCCCAGTTCCTTCCGTTGTCCGTTCTGAGCCCAGACACACTTGCACGCGCCCGCGGCACATCCGAAATATTATTTTATAAGTGGCCGGAAAATGTTTTCGGAATGGGTTGAAAGTTGGCATGTGGTCTTATTATAGTGTAGGTAGGCCACCTGCCAAGTTTCATCGCATTCGGAGTCCGTCTGACGCCCCAACGTTTAACTATAGCGGCAGTATAGCTCGTCAAACGTCGGACGTTTTCGGCCTCCGGGAACGGTTGCCGGGTTGTTTCCTTTTTCTTTGCAGTCCAACAACACACTTGACCTTGTCCATCAAACCCTATTTGCACGGTGCATTGACCCCCCTCGCGCGTCTGAAAGCTGTCCCGAACCCAACCCATACTGTCGCTACTGTTGTGTCCGGATCATCCCCAAAAATCTACAAAACTTCACCGTTTTCTTATTTGGACTCCCTAGCTATTTTATTCGGGATCGTCCGATTATAATCGGAGGGACGAGATAGCCCCAAACTAATCCACAGGCCTATATATAAACTAGTTGAACCCTAATTTTGAGGAGAACTGTCCCATCCTCCCAGCCAGCCACCGACGGCACTCCACAAAATCTCCCTTGGGATCCATCCCCTTTCTTCTTCCAATCAGCCCGCAAGCTCCCTCCTGTTCCTCGATCCCCAAACCCCGCGCCTCCAGGAGCTACTTCTTCCGCCGGCGATTGGAACCACCACTGCCAGGCCGACCCCGCTTTCTTCCCTCGTTCTTCCTCCTCCCTCTATTCGTCTCTCTCTCAAGGCTCTCTCTCTGACTTGGACAGAAAATGCCCTGTCCTTGCAGGACCACCACCGTCGCCATGGACCGCCGCCATCGTCGTGTCTCCATGGCCTTCCCGACGTCACCGGTTGCCCGCAGCTGCCTGATCGGATCCGTCCCCGAGGGATCCACCGCGGCCCGCCGTTCCTTCTGCTACCGTCTGCTTCCTTTCGTGCGAGACCGAGACGAACTCGAGCTCCCTCCTCTCGTTCCATGGTGCTCTGCCTCAAGCCACACAAGAGATCGCCCGTGCCCGAGACCAGGCCACCGTCCCGAGCATCGCCTGACCCCGCCTCCACCTTGTTCCCGACCGAGCAAGCCCCACCGCGCAGCCCTGCGTAAGCCGCCGGAACCTGCTTCCACCCGCGCGGCTACGGCATCCTCTGCCTCGGCCCCTCGCCGAGCTCCTCGAGTCCCGCTGCTGCCTCAAGTTCCCCGCCACCGGAGTCCCTCAAGCCGCCGCCAGTCCCGCTGCTGCGGCCTCCTGCATCATCGGCGTCCTCTGCATCGAAGCAGATGCAGAGGAGGACGAGCGTCTCGACCCCCTGTTTCACTAGCGCATTGACCACACCCTATTTCTCGAGTCGCCAGGGCCCAGCGCCCCTCCTACAGCCTCCCTCCCGATCTGGGCCAGTCCCACTGGGTGAGAACCCCCCCTGTGCACTTTGGGCCGGCCAGATTCGGCCCAGAGTCTTTTTTTAGGCTCTGGTGATTTTGTCTTTTTTCCAGAGGCTGCCAGTTTTACAGAAAAGTCGCTGGAGTTCATGCATATAATAACTCATTAACCATGCATTGGATTAAAACAAATTATATATATGAAATATGCTTAGAATTTTGTCTAGTTTAATAATTTCCAACTTTCATCTATGTTTAAAATGGTTAAAATGTTGTTTGTTTAAATTTGCTCAAATGCCATGCTAAAGTGCTTTATTTCATAACTAATTAACCATAACTCATTTTTTAATAAACTTTATATGTAAACGGGGTAGAAAAATGCCTAGTTTAACATGATGCACTCATCTTTGCATGTTTAATTACTCTAAAATTGTGTTTAGGGTAGAACAGTACCAAACCTAAAATATTGCACATGAGGAGTTTCCAGACTTGTTTTTTGTTGTTTCCGGCCTCATTTAAACTTGACTAGATAGTTAGTTTAATTATGATTCACCTCTTGCCATGTTAATCAACATTTAATATTGTTGGGTACATAAACGAGATCGAACTAAATAACTTGAATGTGGTGTTCCGGCAATATGCAACTCGTTGCATATTGAGATCCACTTAACTTGTAGTTTTGTTTGTTGCACTTTTCCATGCCATGCTTCATTAAAACGCGCATGCATCATAATTGTTTGTGCATCATGCCATGTTTATGTGGTGGTTGCTTACTATGTTGTTTGCTTCTTTCTGGTGTTGCTTCTTTGGGTTGGTTTCGATAACGTCGTGTTGTGAGGATCCGTTCAACTTCGTCCGTTTGTCTTCTTCATGGACTCGTTCTTCTTCCTTGTGGGATCTCAGGCAAGATGACCATACCCTCGAAATCACTTCTATCTTTGCTTGCTAGTTGCTCGCTCTATTTCTATGCCTATGCCGCGATACCTACCACTTGCTTATCATGCCTCCCATATTGCTAAGCCAAGCCTCTAACCCACCTTGTCCTAGCAAACCGTTGTTTGGCTATGTTACCGCTTTGCTCAGCCCCTCTTATAGTGTTGCTAGTTGCAGCTGAAGATTGGAGTTTGTTCCTTGTAGGAACATGTTTATGTTTGGGATATCACAATATCTCTTATTTAATTAATGCATCTATATACTTGGTAAAGAGTGGAAGGCTCGGCCTTATGCCTGGTGCTTTGTTCCACTCTTGCCGCCCTAGTTTCCGTCATACCAGTGTTATGTTCCTTGATTTTGCGTTCCTTACACGGTTGGGTCATAATGGGAACCCCTTGACAGTTCGCCTTGAATAAAACTCCTCCAGCAAGGCCCAACCTTGGTTTTACCATTTGCCACCTAACCCTTTTTCCCTTGGGTTCTGCAGACTCAAGGGTCATCTTTATTTTAAACCCCCCTGGGCCAGTGCTCCTCTGAGTGTTGGTCCGAACCGAGTAGACCGCGGGGCCACCTCGGGGCAACTTGAGGATTGGTTTTACTCGTAGGATGTCTCATCTGAGTGTGCCCTCAGAACGAGATATGTGCAGGTCCTATCGGGATTTGTCGGCACATTCGGGCGGTTTTGCTGGTTTAGTTTTACCGTTGTCGAGATGTCTTGTAACCGGGATTCCGAGTCTGATCGGATTGTCTTGGGAGAAGGAATATCCTTCGTTGACCGTGAGAGCTTGTGATGGGCTAAGTTGGGACACCCCTGCAGGGATTTGAACTTTCGAAAGTCGTGCCCGCGGTTATGGGCAGATGGGAATTTGTTAATGTCCGGTTGTAGAAAACCTGAAACTTAACTTAATTAAAATGCATCAACCGCGTGTGTAGCCGTGATGGTCTCTTCTCGGCGGGGTCCGGGAAGTGAACACGGTGTTGGAGTTATGCTTGAACGTAAGTAGTTTCAGGATCACTTATTGATCACTTCTAGTTCACGACCGTGCTTTGCCTTATCTTCTCGCTCTCATTTGCGTATGTTAGCCACCATATATGCTAGTGCTTGCTGCAGCTCCACCTCATTCCTTTTACCTACCCATAAGCTTAAATAGTCTTGATCGCGAGGGTGCGAGATTGCTGAGTCCCCATGACCCATAGATTACTTCCAAAACCAGTTTGCAGGTGCTGATGATACCGTGCAGGTGACTCAACCGAGCTCAAGGAGGAGCTCGATGAAGATCTTGTTCATTGTGTTGTTTCGTTTTAGTTGATCACTAGCGGAGCCTAGTCGGGGCGATCGAGGATCTTTTGCATTAGGGGTAGTCTTCTTTTATTTTGGTTCCGTAGTCGGACCTTGATTGTATCTGGTTGATGTAATGCTATATTTATGTATTGTGTGAAGTGGCGATTGTAAGCCAACTCTGTACCTCTTTCTTATTCAGTACATGGGATGTGTAAAGATTACCCCTCTTGCGACATGCCTACAATGCGGTTATGCCTCTATGTCGTGCTCCGACACGTGGGAGATATATCCGCATCGTGGGTGTTACAGAGCAAGCTCAACAATATAACTATCATGTGATACTTGATTGGCATAATCCAATTGAAAAATAAAATCATGATGACACGTTTCATGGTTATCGTTATTCATTATAACATACATGTCATCACCATAATCATCATAGATTGAAACTTTTTTATCATAGTCAACTGAAACCTATTCCAAAATAGTGGAACCATCATTAAATAAAGTCATGGCTGCCCGAAATCCAATTTTATTAATATTGTAAAAAGATTCAACACCCTCCAAAATTGTGGGATCACTAGTACCTAGAGTTTAGACTCTTACAAACCCACTTTCATCAATGTAATCATCATAAATAGGAGGCATGCAATCATCATAATAAATTTTCTCATAAAAACTTGGGGGACTAAAAATATCACCTTCATCAAACATAGCATCCCCAAGCTTATGGCTTTGCATATCATTAGCATCAAGGATATTCCAATAACTCATACTAACAACATTGCAATCAGGCTCATCATTCATGGATTTAATGCCAAACATTTTATTGAATTCTTCTTCTATCAATTGAGCACAATTTTCCTTTCCATCATTTTCAATATACACATTATAAAGATGCACTGGTACGCATCGGTGCTATACAAATGGTATTTAACCCCTTTCCGCTGTGGAATTTGGGACCGTCGCCAAGTGAGTGTGGGCGATAGGGTGTCCTTCCCACATGACCCAAAAACTGCCAAGGATATGGAGCAATGATCCAGAGGCCTTCCAAAATGTAATCGTGTGTGATGTAACACACACTAAATCCTTTCGCATGTGTGGTATCGGTGACTAAACATTTCTAGTGTCGCAGTGAAACCATACGGTCTGTCGTAATGAACCGTTTGGGAAATAGTATGTAAGGCACGTGGGCCAACATATGAACTGTGTGCGATTTGTGCCCCATCGCACATGAGTTTTCTGCGTAACCCGTCCGCCATGCAAGACTCCATCCCACACGTTTCCCAACAATTACCATCTACGATAATGTTCTATCACACACGGTTCTGGAGCCCCTTCGTACACATACAAGTGTTGCAGACCATTTGTGATTCGTTGGGTATCACCGAGGGTTGCCGCAAGAGTGATGTGTGCTTTTCGTTTGGGATCCCACACCTTTTCGGAAAAAATACGGTTGGGACTGTATTTTACATTAGGCACGGTTTACTCCGAGTTCTCGTGTGCGCTAACGCGATATCAAAAATGGTTCCGAAGACCCTACGCACATGCAGTAGCACTCCAAATCTTTTGCGATCTGTTGTGTATCACCGACGGTTCCAATATGATTGACGTATTATTTCCGATGTGGATCACACACACTCATTTAGTTGAACCGTGTGCGGAGCAATTGCCAAGTTATAACAAAAATATCCCATTTTGAATCGGCATGCAAAAAAGCAAATTCGCCACAATATTCAATTGAACAAATAAACAAAAATATCACATTCTGAATCAGCACGCAAAAAGCAAATTCGCCACAATATTCAATTGAACAAATAAACAAAAATATCCCATTTTGAATCGGCACACAAAATCAAATTTGCCACAATATTCAATTGAAAAAATAGTGTCCACAGGAATAACATTCATCAGATTTTGCAACAATTGCAATTGAACATATGGTAGCTAAATTCCAATGATTTGTCCATACATATATGCATTACATAATTAATCATAGTGTAAAAAATACGAAGACCTCACCAGATGGAAAACAATGGATCCATGCATATATGTTTAGCGGCTAACTCTTACTCAATGTTTCAGGAGAAGGCATGCTAAAATCTTCATTATCACCAGTGGGATTGATGTATGATACAGGAAGAAGTCACTAATAAATCTCTGAACCATCATCAATTCACCAGCCGGGAGCGGTTCAAGGGTCCTCGGTTTTAAGATGAGTTGTAGTATTTTTAAGATCAGAATGTGCCATATGAGTGGAGTAGAAGATATTAATTAAGGTAGACTTACTGGTACTAATTCGCGAGGATCATCACAACTATCATCAAATTTGCAGATGGAGATCATGTGTCTACAAACATAGTATCCACAAAGGTTGGTCCCTGCTTCTTGTTGAGGACACTGAATTTTTTGTAAAGAATTAGTCATTTATTTGTCCTATTAGGAACAACATAACTAGTGTTAGATGTATTATTTTTTCTTTGGAAAAATAGAAAGAGGTTTATTTAGAAGCTTGAACATTTGACTAGCGTAAGAAAAGGTATATGCAGACTGTTGGATAAATTTTATGAAAATAACGGATTTCAGTGTGTTCCCGGAGAAACGATCTCGTGCTGCCGAGGTAGTTCCCTCTTTAACAGGTTCCGTGGTTTAGTTTTCCACAATGCCACCACACTGCAAATGATGATGAATTTTGACAACATCAATCATTGAACCAGGTACAAATGCAAATTAATTTCAACATCATAGAATTCAATACCTATCCATGAATTGCTGAAGATGCGTCAGATCCTGAGCGTTTGTTGACTCTCTGAGAATTGATGTAGTAAAATGTGTTCTTGTTTGGAACAATGAATACCAATATCCAGTGATTGCTACATATTAAGAAGGCCATGAACTTACGAATTATGTCGAAATCTGAAAGACAATCAATGTATGCGTGGTTGTTTACTTGACTTACCGTTCGTGATATGGCCAGAGAAATGATTCTGCATCGGATGTGTTTTCGAACAGACGGACGACAGTTTTAATGGCCCAGTCCCGTAGGTCCTTACCATGTATTGTTTTGCCATTTGCTAATTCAGGATCTATGAAATACACACTCTCCCTTTTCTTCTCTGTGCATTCAATCCCTTGAGAGTAATAAAATGCAGTTAGCTATTTATCATTTACAGCCTTGTATGGAGAAGTTGATCAGAGTTTGTTAAGTACTTACAAAATCAGACATCTAACAAGAGTGGCATCGAGCACGTTGAAGTTGAAGAAGAGATGTAAGTCCTGAAACTCACATTGATGGAACCAACATTGTGTCAGAAATAATCTCTGTTGTAGTGGACTAGCAAACCATGAAGACCCGCTGATATTTGATCCATGCAATATTCATGTAACTCGCGGCAACTGGAGCTGTACTCATCGAAGTATTCTCCAAAAAGAAATGGCTGTCCATGGACGTAATTGCGTGCTTCAAGTATGTCTGCTTTACTTTTAGCAAGAAACAAACGTACTTCTTCATCATCCATGCCATCAGAAATAATATTACTCCTCTATGCGAACAACCTGCTATTAATTTGGTTCTAGGTGATGAGTGCTTTAAGTAAGAGGCAATCATTCTCTTTCCTCTTCACTTCCCCGCTGTGCTTCCTCGGGGGTGTAGCCTTTTTGGCCACTTCCTTCTTGGTACTTGAAGCATTTCTGGCAGAACGTCTGGTTGCTTATAAGGTAGACTGCCGAGAAGACGGTGAAGCTTGAATGGACTGCTTAGCAGACGGTTTATCTATGTTGGACCATTAGCTGGCAGTGCTGCTGTGACGGACTACTGGGCTGTAGGAGTAGAGGCATCGGACTACTGACCATGCGTTGAAGCTATGTCAGGTTTCTGCGCAGGTGGTGCCAACTTGTCTGTGTGTTGAGGAGGCCGTGCCAACGCGTTGGTTTGCTAAGCAGGATGTGTTGACGCATTGGTATGCTGATTACGTGACTACGAACTGACGAACTAATGAGAAGTCGGTTCTGGACCTACAGACTGCTTAGCAGGCGGTTCCGAAGCATTAGACTGCTTAGTAGTCCGTTCCACCAGGTTGGTCTGCTGAGCATGTGTTGCAGTTGGGTCTCCCCTCGCTGCTTCAGCGGCCGGCATCTGAACCGGTGGTGCGTCTTCAGCAGTTGTAGGCCTTGCCACTGGCTACCTTGGGGTGGAGGATGACATGGCCTTTACTTCAGTCACGTAGCACTTCACACAGCCCGGCTTCAATGACACATTGTCCAACAAGAGGCCATCTTCCAAGAAGGGTGGCAAACCCAAGCTGTTGCATGTTTTAATGTACCTTCCTAATGTGTAGCACGCCCTTCAGTCTGTCTTTCACTCCAGATAGATTAGATATAGCATCATCACGAGCAGTTGCGGACTTAGTGTTGCTGGGATCAGCTGATGCACAGCTACTCTTGTGAAGTGTTGTCATGCAATAAGCAGCATCCTCCATGCCCGCCTCCCGCCCATCTGCTGGCTATATGTCATGTATTAGACTCTTATGCATCATCATTGACTCCTCAACATCCTTTCGAACTGCCGGATAAATCTCCTTCCTCAACCTTTCATACAATGCATTCTGCTTAATTTCACTCCACACTTTTTTCATGCTGAGCATCTCTTCTTTGATGAGTGTGACAACCCTCTTGTATGGGACATTAACACCTATACCCCTTGCACGGCCAGGGGGCTCTTTTTTTTCAGGGCAACGGATAGAATGTCACATGGCCCTGAGTTCATGTAGAACCTTCAAGGGATCTTGGAAGCCTCTAACATCACATGATACAGTTCGGCGTCACGTGAGTTTTGAAAGTAATAAGTTCCGTCATCATGCCTCTCTACATGTGCCCGCAAGTAGTCTCTGGCACGTTGGCACCTAATTTCACTAAAGGCCGGATTCCCACCCGCTGCTATTGCTTCTTTGTCCTCCCGGTCCCATATCAGTTTCATGTCGTAGTATCCTGCCACACCCATACGATGGGGGTGTATGTTCTTCTTCTGAAGTTTTGATTGCTTGAGACTCTTCTCATCAAACTCTTTAGTTGCCCTGACCCTTTTGAATTCTGCCAAGTCTGCCTTTGTAATTTGGGGGTATGCGGGGATGGGGTCCTTGCCTTCACTCAAGTACTTCTTATACAACACGTGCTTCCAGTTTCTCCAAGCATCCCTAGCCTTCTTCAATGCAGCGTGTTCCACAAGCATTCTCCACTGCCCTGGAATGTTGAAGTGATCCATGATCTCCCGGACTATCCTTCACCGTGTTTCTGTGTCAGCCTTCCGAAACCCCGGCAGATTAATGTCGAGCCTTGCGCTGCCAACAAATCCACACACACTCCTGAACCTCGTGCATGCTTTATCTGGTTTAGTTGGAGCCCGAGACTTTAAATCAATCTCCTTTACTTCATATACACCTTTAGGCTGGTGTGTGGGCTTCCTTGGAGCGTTCCTTCGTGTCCTGACCAGAAGAGTAATTGCTGCAACTCTATCATGTTCAAGATTACTTGATCCCTCACAATCTGCTGAAGACCTAGAGTTGTCCGAATCAGATGAAGATTCATCGCCTGAAGCATGAGTGATGTCGCTGCTACTCGGCATCTACAGAGAACACATGCGAAACTCAAGAAAGGAGGATAAGCATAAAACTAACAACTCCGTATCAAGCTTTCTAAACATGCCATGCAAAAATTTAGAAAATGTACGACTAATTTGTTAAGTTTGTGTGACTCGGGCGCCTGCGATCTGTAAACAAACAATAACTTATTGGAACAAATACAACTTATATGTAGTAAGGAAGGTAGATAATGAACATATATACACTCTCCGTTATTTTATAGCCAATTTGGGAACATACGGAATGAAATGGGAAGAGGGATTGCGAGGAAATATGCCTCACCGCGATGGAGAGCAGTAACTAATAGGCTTGTTAATGCAAACCTGGCCGGACTACAGAAGAGGCGAGGGTTACTGCATCGATATGCTTGAGGGTGGTTGGAGAGCAAACGAAGACGGCGAGGCGTGGGCCGTCGCATGTTGGGAACGACAATGGAGGTAGGCTTGACGTCGAAGAGCGGGTACACGTTTGGGGTGAGCACAGCGGCGTCGGAGAGGGTTCTGCTATGGATCTGGGGGAGGGGGGAGATGGCGATGGAGATTGGGTGTACTAGTGATTGAAACATGGGCGGACGGTGGGGGGTGTTGGCGGCCTAGGTGAAAAGGGTGAAAAATATCCCCGGTGGCCGCGCGCGCGGAAAGGCCTATGCAAATGGTTGCCTCTAAGCGCTCGTGTGCACAAAGAGAATAATTTCATTTGAAATGAAGACGTACTAATTTCAAAATGAAGACATGTGTTCATCGTTTCGCCTCTAAATTTTTCCCATGTAAAGCAATCACAATTATACCGTGGGTTTGATTTGTTGCGCATTTCAGGTCTCGTGTGCTATATGTAAGACATTTTTTGGCATTTACCATGCATTTTGGCATACAAATCAATTCCTAGACGGACTGCATTTCCTATCCAAAGGGATGAGGATTGTCGTTCGATCTGGGAGCATCCAACCATGCAGACGTACGATCTGCGGGGTTTGTGTTCTGGCCAATCAAAATGCACGACTCAGATCACGCGCGCAGCAAAGGGGGGCATCGGCCACGGTTTCGTGGGCACACGGCTCGTGAGTGAACAGTGTGCAATTTGAAAACATTTTTTTGTGAGGGGCTATTCGAAAACATTTACATGTGCTATCGAAAGGGATGAGGATCACCGTTCGATCAAGGAGAATCCAACGGTGGAGACGTACGATCCGTGGGGTTTGGGTTCTGGCCAATCAGAATGCATGATTCATATCACGCGCATGGCAGAGGGGGGCAATGGCCACGGTTTAGTGGACACACGGCTTTCGTGAGTGAACCATGTGCTATTTGAAAACATTTACATTACCTAACATCATATTTTTATTTGAATGGAAACATGAGTTCATTGTTTCGCCTCCAATATTTTCCATGGTAAGAAATCATGATTGTACCCTATGGTTTGATTTTCTGGTACATTTTACCAGGCAGCAGGCCTCGCTAGCAATCTCAAACTTTGGATATGCAGAAAAGAGAGATCTCGTTTATATGTGTATATATATATAGTCGCAACTACACGTGCATGTTAGCAAGATCATTTGTGTGTCGCTTTGCGAGCTTTCATTCATTGTGTGAGAAATAGGAAAAACTTCAAACAGTTCGGCTGCAGGGTGCGGACAGAGGCGTAGTCCTTGTTGGTATTTTAATTTAAGGAAATGCATATAGAGTCCGGAAAATAACGAAAATCATTGTGTCACTGTCGCGTGCTCTCACGATTGCATGGAAATTTTTTGGTAAAGTTTGGCACAAGTTTTGGTGCTCGCACCTTCCATACTAGAGCATCTCACAAGAAGGACCTTAGTTTCCAAAAGGAGATGCGGCACTTCGGACTACAAATCGTCAGTTACTAGCTACATCATTCCGGCCCATTTCGAGTCGTCTGCTATGTTTAAGTCATTCTTGGCACTCACCTTGCATTGTATTTTAGTTCATATAGTTAATTAAAGTCAAAAACCCTACTACAATACATGTGGGTGTTTTATTTAGGCTATATATACTTAGGCTACTTATAGCAGAGAGTGTCATATACTAGTATCATGCATATATATGATACTAGTGTATGATACTACCATTAATTAATTATAGTGCATAGTATAATACATGGAGTATAGTATCATATATCATATTTATTGCCATGCATGACACAAATTAGCTTCAAATTTAACATGATACGGTATCTACCTATATGTTACTCTAACCCTCTCTCTATATATTTAATTCTTTGCCACATCAGCATACTTGCTATTTCCGAGTGCATGATATCGTCGGCTATGATACCACCACTATGGCCAGCCTTATATAGTGGGGACTATCATATACTATATATAGTATCATGCATATGATACTAGTGTATGATAATACGTACGTACCTTCATAGTGCATATATAGTATCATAGAGTAATATATATCATAGATGATCGTATTTATGGCCATGCATGACACAAAGTAGTATAACATTTATTATATATGTTATGGTATCTACCTATGTTACTGCTTATTTGCCAAATCATCATATTTGCCATTCCCGAGTGCATGATACCGGCTATGATACCCCCACTAAGGCCACCCTAAGGCTGGTTGTAATATGGGAGTATCGAGCAGTATCATGCATGCCAACTAGACTTTTTGGATGATGTGGCACAGTTAAATGAGGAAAGAGAGGGTGTGGTATCATATCATGACACCGTATCATATTAAATGGTGTACTACTTTGTGTCATGTGTGGCAATTAATAAGGCAACCTAAGACACTAACTTATGATACTATGCATGCACGCATTACAGAGGTATTACCAATCATATACTAGCATCATGCATAAATGCTCCCTCCTTTCTGGTTTATAGGCTTATCTCAAAATTTTGGTTTTTCCATTTAATAAGGCTCAATTTGGTTGTTCCCCATCACATGTTCAGATTCCAAGGTGCATTAAATCATTGCATGCAAGTACTAAGAGAAAATTGACCAATGTATGTACTTTATGCATGCATGTATTACAATTAATACATTGGTAAACATAATTTTTTTGAGGAAAACAAAAGCATTAATTCGGTGTTATTGCAAAGTACAAAAAGAATTCCACCACTCACCATCTACCTTGGTTGGTGAGATTTTTGAATTTAACCCTATAAACCGGAAAGGAGGGACTATGATACTAGCTAGTCTATGATATACTAGCTACCTCACTAAGAGCATGGTTAATAATACAGCTAACGGTCGGCTATAAGAAGTTGCCATGTCATATACAGCCAATGTCTTAGTCGGCATGTACAATAATAAGTTTTAAATACGTACTAGTTTATCAATAGTTGGCCCACCTTACATCCTCACAAAGTGTCTTGAGTCTCGTGTTGCAGCTGGCTCGACTAACCAAGAGCCTGCTTCTCTCCTCTCTCCTCTTCTCTTTCATCCAACTAATAAGCACATATATATTATTCCATTCCTTATAGCCTGCTTATGTCACTCTATTGTACTTGCTCTAAGACTAGCCACAATAGAGAGTAACATACAAATATCCCTAGACTATGTTACTACCTTTCATGGTGGGTAGTAACATAAGTACGGTAACATGCAAAGCCTCATTTATCAGGTTATAGACTCATATTGCATTGCGGCATGTGATGTTACAGTAACTAGCTAAGTTACTCAAACTACCTCTCTCCTCATTAACTCATTTCCACATAACCAAATTTGTTGAGTTGGACTCGATGTTACTGCTGAAGTTACTCCCACTATGGCCAGTCTAATGCATAGTATCATAGAGTAGTATCATATGTAGTACTTTATGTATTGTCATGCATGACACATAGTAGCATAGCATTAATATGATACAGTTTCATGATATGATACTTAACCCTCTCTTTCTTCATTTAATTCTATGACAGCTCATCAAAATTTCCTAGTTGGCATGCATGATACTAGCTATGATACACCCTTACTATCAGCCTAGCAAAGAAGGTGTACAGATCATTTGTGCATCGCTTTGTGAGTTTTCATCCGTTTGTTCGAGAAGCGGGGAGAAGTTTCAAATATTTTGGTCCAAGGTGTGGCCACTGGCATAGGCCTAGTTGGTATTTTAATTACAGGAAATTCAGACGGAGTTCGGACATCATCAAAATCGATTTGTGCCTGTGGCGTGCTCTCATGACCCCATGGGAAAAAATAGGTAAAGTTTGGCACAAGTTTTGATGACCGCTCCTTCCAAACAGGAGCATCACCATTATACCACGGGTTTGATTTTCTAGTGCATTTTAGGTATCGTTAGTTATATTTAAGACTTTTTTTGATATTAACGTGCATTTTGTGCATAAAAGTAAAATTACAACCAGAACTGCATGTGCTGTCGAAAGGGATGTGGATCGCTATTCGATCTGGGAGCATCCAACGGTGCAGACATACGATCAGTGGGGTTTGGGTTCTGACCAATCAGAAAGCACGACTTAGATTATGGGTGGGGTTTGGTCGGCACACGACTTTCGTAAACAAACCGTGTGCTATTCGCGAACCAGATTGCATATTTTTGTTCACACATACTGTAGTGAGATCAATTGAGTGTGCTACCTCTATGATATAATAATAATAATAATAATAATAATAATAATAATAATAATAATAATAATAATAATAATAATAATAATAATAATAATAATAATAATAATAATAATAATAATAATAACAAAGAACAGATCATATTCATTGACTGAGCTTATAGCATATCAAGGTCAACATATTAACGGTTCTTAAATCAACAGAAAACCGGACATAACTCACAAATTCAATACACGTGACAGTTCTAAATTGAACGAATTAAGTTGCAGCGTAGGCATAGAGACTAGTATTATGTCTTAATTCCCACGTACATGGGGGAACTGGGATCATTACGTTGACCCCAAATGAACTTGGGTTTTCTGATGATTTTACGCTTCTCTGTTACAGGGGTGCGTGATCCCTTGGCTAGCAACTCATCAAATTCATCGTACTCGTCCTCATCGACAACATCATCGACACCCATTACCCTTCTCTTCCCATCATCACTACATGGCAGTTATTATGCAAGGGGTCTTCCACAAAGAAAATCTGGGTAGTATCGTTGGCAAGAATGAATGGGTCCATGTGATATGCCATCGTTTTCATGTTAACATTGGTCTTCCTGTACTCATCAATCCTTACCAGACCAAGAGGGATCCATGCGCACCTGAATAATTCCACCTTAACTTTCACATAGTCAAGCTCCCAAATCTCTTTGATGGTTCCATAGTATACCCTTTTATCAGCTTCATTTACAGTCACACATTCTATTCGAGGAGAGTTGTTCTGATATGAGGTCTTCTGATCATGTTCCTCAGTGTATAATGTGTATCCATTTATGTTATATGCTTGGTACGTCAACACTGTAGGTGATGGCTTTTGTTCCAACCACGTAGCAATGTCATCGATGGATCCTTGTGCCAAATGATTCTTCAGCCATTCGGCGTAGTTCTTAGTGTGCTCCTTTCTCTCCACATCAGATGAAGGTACCATTGGTAAGAAGCTTTGGCGTATCTCCTCCAAGTGTTCTTTGGCATAAGCGCTGAGAACTGGGCTATTAAGCAGTACCGTCAAATGGGCTTTCTCTGCCAATTCTTCGGGTGCAGCCATTTGCGTGCTAGCAAGGACCGGCTTAACTTTCAGCCTTCCCTCGTTGCGAGAGAGGGGCAAACCTATAGGTCTTTGTTTCATGTATTCGGTGCAAAACTCAACCACCTCCTCTGGGGTATAACCTTGTAGGATGCTTGCCTCTGGATGGTTTCGGTTCCGGCAAAAGTGCTTCAGTATTCCCATGAACCGCTAGAAGGGATACATATTGCGAATAAACACAGGACCACAATACTTTATCTCGTCGACAAGGTGCACCGTGAGATGGACCATGACATCAAAAAATGACGGTGGAAAAACATATCTAGGTTGAACAATATTCTTGCAATATCATCTTGCATATGATCCAACTCTTCAGGATCTACAACTTTCTGCCCTAGTTGGTTGAAGAAATCATAGAGGTTAATGCGTGTGTTTCTTATATCTTTGTCCATCAGATTCCTGATGGACACCGGGAGGATTTATGTCAACATTACGTGGCAATCATGTGACTTCATGTGTCCCAACTTCATTTTACCTAAGCTTACATCCATGAGACTTCTGATGTTTGCGCAGTAGGAAGAGGGTGTATTAACTGACAACAAATAGGTGAAGAACTGTGTTTCTTCTTTTGTACTGAAATTGTAACTCTGGCGAGCTTTGATGAATTTGTCATCATCTTGTGCTTCACTCTCGTGTTTTGATTGATCAGCAAGCATATCGAGCCGTGAACCGTCACCATCCTTTCTTTTACCTTTAATCCTGAGCAGAGTACCAAGGATGCTTTCACATACGTTCTTCTCTACGTGCATGACATCGATGCAGTGACGTGCACGTAGAATCTCCCATTAAGGTAATTTCTAGAACACCGATTTCTTCTTAAACACTTGACCCTTGGGTGTTTGTTTCACAGTCAAAGGGTGATTCTTGCCAAGCACAACATTAATTTTTTTACCAATGTTGTGGATCACCTCCCCTTCATAGGGTCTTGGGCCCACACCTGCCTCTGCCGTACCATCAAATTCAGCTTTCATCTTTCGGTGTGCATGTGTTTTCCATAAGAACCTACGATGATGTAAGTACACGGTTTTGTGCGAGTTGGGAATTCTTTTGCTAGCTGTCCTATCCATGCATGTGACACACCCTACATCTCCCTTTGTTTTTTACCCCGATGTGTTGCCTAATGTCGGCATATCTTGAATGGTGTGCACCAGCATCGCATGTAGATCAAAAATCTCCTTTCTGTAAGCATCATAACATTTTACAGCAGGCGCATCTATCGACACTGTCAGTAGTTCTTCTACTAGTAGCTGAAAGTAAATGTCTATGTCATTTCTAGGTTGCTTCGGGCCTTGGATAATCATTGACATCATAATGTATTTTTTCTTCATACACAACCAAGGAGCTAGGTTATATATGCATAGAAGCACCGGCCATGTGCTGTGATTGGTTCTCATATTGCCAAAATGATTCATCCCATCAGTACACTCCCCAAGCCTTATACATATAGGATCCTTGGTAAAGTCTACATACTTGTTGTTCATTAATTCCCACTGAGCCCCATCTTTCGGGGGCCTCATAAAATTATCCACAATTCTCTCATCATGATGCCACCACAACCTCTTTGCCTCTCTAGGGTTTGCAAACAAATGCCTTAACCTTGGAACTAAAGGCAAGTACGAAACAACCTTGAATGGGATTCCTGTCTTGATCTCGTTGTCAAATTCTTTCTTTCCTTTGCTCTCATGCGCTTGTATCATGCATTCTTGCATGTGGGACATGCACGCAAAACTTTGTACTCACCACGGTACAATATACAATCATTCACACAAGCCTGTATCTTATGTACTTCAAGTTCCAATGGGCAAACAATTTTCTTCGCTTCATTCATGCTTCTGGGGAGCACATTATCTTCCGAAAGAATTTCTTTGAAAAGACCAAACATCTCAGTGAAGCCCTTGTTTGATAGACCGTTTGCTGCTTTAATTCTGAGAAGCACCAGGGTTGCACTCAACTTTGAATATTTCTTTTTGCAACCTGGATACAATTCTTTCTTGGAGTCCGCATCAATGGTTGGTAGATCCTTGTACCCAATCATATCCTTTTTTGAGCCCTCGAAATCTGCAATCGTAGCAGCAAAATCTGGCATATCAAGATCGTCGTCATCTGTGTCGACGTCTTGGTTTTCCAGTGGTTGTTTGGGCTTTCCGGTGTTCCATTGGTACCTTGACGCCTCTGCCCTGATGTTAGATTCAACATCCATGTGACACTAATTGGGTTTTGGCATCTTTCTGCCCTGGGTATCTTCATCCATGACCTCCTCTTCACCGTGTCTAGTCCAACGTGTATATCTATCCATGAATCCCCTAGAGACTAAGTGCAACTGGACATCTGCAACTTCATGTAACTCTGTATTGGCACAATCAGTACATGGACACAGGATGTAATCCACATCACCAATTCTCCTCTTTGTAATTTTAGCCAAATTCATGAACTCTGTCACGCCACTAATAAAATCTACGGTTTTCCGATTCTTCATCCACCGAGATCGTTCCGTCTGCACCACACGAATGGTAATTAAAAACAAAACAACAACATTAATACACGGATTAACTGCTTCCCAAAGACGCGTGCATAAATCACAAGGTCTTATTTTCATAATTACTAAGGGTGCTCCATGTTGTTATCCAGATGTGCAATGAAAAAAATTAATGGCTAGTCAATTTACACACAGAGTACTAGTACAACACTACCCTTAGGAATTGAATACCATAACTAAGCCACTCACGAAAAGAATACCTTAATTAATTAGCCACGCGACGACCTCCACCCAGCAGACAGAGAAGGGCGATACAGTGGCACGCCGAGAAACCATGGTCGAGGAGCAAAGCTTAGTGCAACTGCCGCCTGAAGTTCGACCTCCACTATCCCGCCATCGACTACGATGGATGTGCTCGAATCACGCCGCCGCCGACCTCGATGGTGGTGCTCCTCCTATCTCCCACCGCAGACCAAGGGTTGACCCCCTATGATGCCACCATCGCCCACCGACCGAGGATTGACCTCTTCTTCGGTAGCCGCTGCCTTGGCCGCCGCCACCATCTCTATATGCAGAGCGGCCTTTTTTTATGGATATTCGCAGATCGGCTGTTTACACGGTATCACCGTAACTCAATTATATGGACAGGGTAGTACATCACATATAGTTATGTAACGACAACCGTGTCTAACCTACGTTGTCTTCTGACATAGTTTGGTGCGGAAAATCATGTGTGACATTGTAATACCTAACACAAACGACATGTATAAACAGTGTGCTGTATACAACATATAGTGCCATAAGTAGTTACCGGCTGTTAGCTTATCCCCTCAGTTTCCCTATTTCCCCCAAATCCCTACATAGGCTCCAAATCCCCTCATGTGGCGCTAACATTGGGGGAATGTGGACAAGTGGTGCTGATGGTTTCGGTGCGGCTGCTCCTGCTCGTATCGCCGCCACGACGTCGGTCGCCGCCGAGCACTTGCCTAAGGTCATCAGAAGGCAAGTGTACTACAGATCCTAATTGTCCTGTCAGGTTCCAATCCATCCTGATCTTTTTAGCATGTCCAAAGTATTGCTCCTTGCTAAATTCGTCTTGAATGACACCCCTCCCCCATAGGAAAGCGATATGCTGCCGGATCCGGAGCATGACTCCAGACTCCCGGAACACGAGTGCGACTCCGAGTTTTGCGCCACCGAGAAGTACCAAAAGCTGAGTTGTGTGCACAAGCACACTCCCACTCAACGTGTATGCACGGAGGGATTCGACATTGGCAGGCGGTTTCTCAGTTGCCCCTTAGATGTTAGTGCTAAGTTCATCATTTTACTTCAGTTAATGCCACCGCTCATCCTGAATACTATTTAACATTGGAAGGGATATGCGGCTTATGCCTTTGTTAACTGGCTGGATGAAGAATGGCATGGGAGGGCTCGGAGTGTTATCACCAAGTTCGCAGAAGATAACATAAAGCTGAAGAAGAAACTGGTTGATCAGGAATGTAAAGCAAGAAAGAATCAATCACAGGCAACAGATGGAAGCAAGAGACAAGAAGGAACTAGCATGTGTAGTTCTGGTTGTCGCATTAGCCATGTTCTATGCACTGTTTGCAATGATGATTAGGGGTTTTGTTTGACAGTATTGCTAAAGCACATCTAGATGTGCTCTAAGTAATGCACATCTAGGTCCTATGCCACTTATGTTACGCGAAGATTCATGTAGATATTTTCCTTTGTCTTTTTTTTTCTTTGTAGTTTGATTATTACTGGCTTTATCAATAAGAAGAGCTCAATGTATTGCTTTCCAATTGTCCTATTCCATTCGTACTGGTACTGGTGCATAATCCTAAAACTTGTTCCTTCTTTTTGTCATGAAAAAAATAAACTAGCCAATAGGAGTCATGCACAACCCCGGGAATTTGGAGCGACTAGGTACAAATAATTGCGGTTGATTATATCAGCGGTTATATAATACATCAACCCCCATTCAATCGGCATTTCCTCTTCTCTGCATACCCCACTTAAATGTCCACCATCTTCATTGTCCCCAATAGGCCACGCTACACACTAGCACACACTCTGCAGCCATGTCGAGCGACAGCGAGGACGACAGTTCGACCAGCAGTCTGGCGCCCGATGATAGGTCAACATCAGAATCATCCCGCTCGTCTTCCATGAGTCCTGCGATGAGCCTAGACCTTGATTATATTCGTATCATGGAAGGGATGCCGCCACCGGAGTCATCAGACGACAACCAGACGGACGAGGAGCCGTAAGAGGATGGAGAAGAGGACGATGACGAGTAGGAACGTTCGAACAAGGAGGAGGACGACGACGACAGCAGCGACGATGATGACGGTGGTGGCGATGAAAAGCCAACCATCAGTGGCAAGAAGCCTCCTCGCCAAGGCGATGTTGCAGGGCCATCCAACAACAACAACAACAGCAACAACAACAACAACAACAAGGACTAAATTAATCAGACTATACATATCTCTGTTTCCGTTCACTCATATTAATTCATTATCTCTGTTTATCCTATCAATGTCATCGCAGACTGTTAGTAATAAGTATTCGATAGAGATCTTCTACATTATCGCCCATGGGTTGGTTTGTTGAACTGTGTGCACTAAAGAGCACACAATTCACAAAATAAGTCCAAATGGGCTATCTATAATGATCGCACACAATTCTAATTACCGACTTGTTTGCCGGGTATCACACACATCTTGTTACGCCGAATCGTTTGTGTTCACCTCGATCATCACCAGCAGTTCATCGAGCAAACTATATGCTGGATATCGGACACACATTGATATGGCTCTCTGTTTCGGTTGTTCTGTCTAATCGCAAACAGTTCGTATGGATCAACCGTATGCTCAGCATCACACACGCAACTAAAATCTAAACCGTGTTTCATGTGCCCTCCATCGCAAACGGTTTGCACCTTTTTTGACAGTTATTTTACACCACTATTTTCGATTATTGCATCGCACACAGTTTCGTCGAAGGGTCTCTGATCGTAGTGTCGCGTTAGCAGCATCCTGCAGTAGTGATGAACAATATGAGACCACCTCAATTCCATTTTTTTAGTTTTCCTTTTATAAACCAAACTAGTGATAAACAAGAAACTAAGAGATTCAATTGCAAGATCTAAAGATATATCTTCAAGAAATCACCTCCCCAGCAACGGTGCCGGAAAATAGCTCGATCTCTACTACACAACTTGTTCTTGTAGACTCGGGTTGGGCCTCCAAGCGCAGACTATTTCCCTCAGTGGATGACCTAAGGTTTATCAATCCGTGGGAGGCGTAGGAGGAAGATGGTCTGTCCCAAACAACCCTACAACCAAATAACAAAAAGTCTCTTGTGTCCCCAACACACCAAATACAATGGTACATTATATAGGTGCACTAGTTTGGCGGAGAGATGGTGATACAAGTGTAGTAATGATAGTAGATATTGATTTTTGTAATAGGAAAAATAAAAAACAGCAAGATAGCAAGTAACAAAAGTAAGCACAAACGGTATTGCAATGCTTGAAAATGAGGCTTAGGGTCCATAATTTTGCTAGTGCAATCTCTCAACAATGCTAATATAATTGGATCACATAACAATCCCTCAATGTGCGATGAAGAATCACTCCAAAGTTCCTGTCTAGCGGAGAACATAAGAATAAATTGTTTGTAGGGTACTAAACCACCTCAAAGTTATTCTTTCCTATCAATCTTGCCAAGAGTTTGTGCTAAAATGAAACCAAGTTATCCTTTCCGATCAATCTGTCCAGGAGTTTGTACTAAAATAACACCATATGATACACACCAACCAACTCTAATGTCATCTAGATACTCCAATATCACCACGAGTATCCGTGTGTCGGGGAAAACAAATAGGGGCATATATTTTCCCTTGAATCATGCACGGACAAGCCAAGGCTGTGCCAGAGTACAAGAGACCAAGATCATCGAAGGACCAACATGCAGATCAAGAGGACCAAGATCAAGCCAGAGGAGTATGATACCACCAGGAGAAAACCCTCCCTTGCCAGGCAGGCGAGCTCGGCAAGGGCGGGGTCACCCCCGGAAGAAAATGCCCAAGACATCCCGTTAAGGCCCGCCGGGACTCGCTGTGGAAAAACCACCTCACCCAACCACTCTGCCACGACCCACGTTGTCAACCAGTGCGGTTTCAAGCTGCAAAGTGATTAAGTGGCAGCCATTTGCCACATGGCGGCCTCTTTCTATAGGAAATGCCTACAGGCGACACCCGTCCTGCGACGTATCAAGCGAGAAGGTGTGGAGTTGGCAAGACAAGCCTGGTAAGGCCTATCGAGCAAGTAACAATGTGATGTTGAGCGGCGCATTTAATGTTCCCTGTCAGCCTTCAGAGTTAGGTATGAAAGCATTGTTTGCTATCTTATCAGTTCATAATGACTGTTTTGCCATTGTGGTGACCACATAACCTATAAAAGGAGTCCCATGGCAACCGTAGAAAGGGTTAGAAGATTGGACACCCACACATTCATACGCGTGTAGCCACTATCGTCCCTGCCGGGCAAGTGTGCTATGTTCCACCACCATTCTGCCACCATCAATCCACAAAGCAGGAGCAGGGTTTTGCACCTCGCGGCGGCACCTTGGTCCGATAAGTGGTCATGTTTTCCCACGACATCTTTGGCACACCAGGTAGGGGGATCACTTGCGCGAACCTGAAAGCGTGTGCAGCACACCCTATTCGCGGTAGCCCGCCCGAAGCTTTTGGCGTCTATGGCGCCTACAAAGATATGAAGACCAGGCAGGACCGTCTCGCACCCGCATCATTCATCGTCACATCCTGCTGTAGTCACGGCTATAGTGAAGATTGCTGCTGGCGGTGATATGCTCTTCTCGATGGCTCATGCGGCATGCCCGCTATTCAGGCACCGTTCGAAGAAAGGGGACAAGGCGCGTGCGCACGAGGTCCCTCCTTTCCGTCCCTTTCCTTCGTCAGCGGTTGAGCCACATCGGCCTTGGCATCTCAATGTCGATGACTACTGCGCAATACTCGGTTCAGTATTCGCCCTGTTTCGGGAAATCCTGAGTAAGACACTGGTATCAATCCATGGGTTGATGCTTCGTCCAACGCGCTCCGGCAAGGTTGTCTGCGTTGGCATGATCCAGGCGACGAGCGCCGCCTGGCTATTTCAAAAGGGAAAGGGGAGAGGAAGGGAGGGCCAGTAGTGCCCGGCACAGCACCCCACTACCCGCCAGACACACATGACGTGTATCGGTCTCTGTCGAGAACAAGAGAGTTACCCGTTTGACTTCCACTCCTCTGGATGTCATGAGCATGCCAATGGCACGTGGCCCAGCGCAGGAAAAAGGATAAAACTAAGAAGCTAAGTATACGTCATCATTTCTTGTTGATACATTTTAGATTTCCGTGGTTGTTTACCCCTTTGGCTTTAGTTAGCTTTCATATTTGTGAAAGCCTTCAGGTGATGGAACCTATGCTAGTTTCTTTGATTGCACCATCATCCTGTCCCGAGCCATGCTCGCAGGATGAGAGGCTGCTTTAGAGCTACTTAGGAAAAACCTACCGGGATGCATCCATGCCAAGATGAGTGTTAAGGGCCAGACCCTTATGACAATCGCAGCAATATGATACCGACCGGCATCCAGAACAAACATAGGGATTGATCGTGCGAACGCAAACTTATAAAGGTCAAATGGATAAACACGCATTTAAGATTCAACAGAGAATATCAGTTCCACGCAAACACAAGAGATACAGTGCCTAAACACAAAGCATGTGTCATGTTTCATTACAGGGCAATGCAGGGGCAACAGCGGCCCGTTACTTGGTCTGGTGACCGGACAAAGAAGTTTGGAGGTGGATCCTGGCGGCCCGAGAAGCGGCTTTCTCCTTGGCAGCTATGATGTCAGCACCCGCTGGCAGCTTCTTGAATCCGTCATCAAGGTTGAGGTCCGGATGACGGCAGGTGATGTTGCTCAAGACCGTGAAGAGGGTGTCGTGAGCAAGCTTCCAAGATTCGGTCGCGAAACACTCGGCCCTCCCATCTTCATGAACCTTCAGCTTCTTGATTAGCTCATTGAAGAAGACTCCTAGCTTGGCGCTTGGGACCTCGTGCTTGCTGACCAAGAAAGTTGGGCCATCCATACCCATCACCACAGCTTGCACAGGAAGACCCTCAGCAATGTTAATCGGGCTCTGGATCCAAAGGTTGACTTGCTCAGAATGTTTCTTCAGTTTATCCTCTGCATCTTTTCGGAGACGCTTGGCAGTATCCAGATCCTTGGACAACAGTTGTTGCTGGGATTCGATGGACTCTGCCGCGCTCTCGAAGGAGCTGATCCTGGCCTTCATGTTGGTGATGGTGCAGTTGGCGCTCTCGAGACTATCGGTCTTGGAGGAGAGCTGTGACTGCACGTCATTCAAGAGAACCTCTGCCTTCTGTGCTTCTTCTTTGAGAGCCTTCACGTCCTTGGTGCTCCCGACAAGATCTTCCGTCAGTTTAGCCACCTGCTAGTCGAGATCAGTCTTGGCGACAGCCAGGTCATCGATGAGTTTCTTCAGTTGAGCAGCAGAATCGGCAGCGATGGCATCTAGGGTGGCTTCATGCTTGTCCCCCAGTTCCTTGGTGCGTTGACACACAAGAGCCTCCAGATTGTCATCCTTGGCGCGAAGAGTGGCTTTGAGCTTCTCCTCCTGGAGGGAGATCTCTTGCTCTCTGGCGTCTAGGGATGCCTTGCGGTCCGCCAGGCGTGCCTCGTGGGTCATGAAATCTTCCCTTCTCATCAGGAGCGTCTCTTGTTGCCTCATGAGCACCTTGAATTGCATATCATGCCACTCGTGCAGCTCCAAGCATTTGTCCTTCAGCTTCTGGTCCACCCTGTTGGCGGACTCGCGCCGCTCCTTAAGCGCCTGCCACTTCTGGTCATGCCAGGCCTGCATCTCCTTCACGCCCGTCACCATGGACTCCAAGAAGGACATGTCCATCGTGACAGCGATAGAGTCGTCGTCATCTCTAGCTCCCTAGTACTACGGTGCCAAAAGGCGTTCAAGCTCTTCGTCGAGCTCCGCGCCCATCGTCAAGGACGTGCCGGGGGCTCCAGTTCCAGGCGGCGACAATACCATGGCCAGCATGTTTGAGGAGGGTGTCGGAGTCTTCGTAACGATCCCGGAGGAGGGAAGTGGGTCCATCGTTTGGAGTGGAAGCTTCACCTCAACCACGACCTCCTCTTTTGGGGCGTCCTCCGAAGAATACTCCACCACCGCCAAAGAATCCTAGCCATTCCCAGCAGCAAGGTCCTGTCCCTCAGTAGCAGCTACCTCGACGGCCTCATCTACAGCAACCCGTCCTATGTCAGCCACGTAGTTCTGGCTCTTCCGCTTGGGGGTCTGCTAATGAGGAGACCAACGAACAATGAAGAAACAGAAGTTTCAAGTAAATGGGGAAATCAGGACAAGTAATTGGGACAAGAAAGGAAAAAGGGCATAAGTGGAGTCCCTGGAGAAGTCTGTCAGGCAGGGACCTCGGTTTCCCCGGCAGCGTGTGTTGCCGGGCCGTGTACTTCACCCTTTGCCGCGGTAGTCGCGGCAGCCTTCTGCGCGACCTCGGCAGCAGAGGACTCTATGGGGGTTCTTTCGGCTCGATTGGCGGGAGAGGTATGCCCCTCCGTGAGGGGCTCACCCTGTGTAGTCTCACCTCCCCCTCCGCCCGAGGGAACAGGGAGGCCATCCCCATCACCTCCGGCGGAAGGGACCAAGTCCCCGTTTCCGAGCCGAGGGCTGGACTGGGGGCTCGACACGGGATCCTCTACATCGCTCCCCACCAAGGACGGGCTCTCCGCGCCCCTCAACAACCTGACACGGCGGAGCTTCTTCCGTGGGCGGTAAATGAGGGATTCCGTGTCCTCCTCCACCTCTCTGCCAGCAACAGCAGAATAAAAGGTTAGTCAGTAAAGGTAGTCAAGTACACCAAAGATGCTTACGAAAGACAGGAAAAATCTTCCTTACTCTTATTCAATGAGCATGGAGTTCAAGTTCAACTCCGTGGGAGGTGAGGGCAACCCTTCCTCTCTTTGGAGGTGGA
Source organism: Triticum dicoccoides (assembly GCF_002162155.2). Classification (NCBI taxonomy): domain Eukaryota; kingdom Viridiplantae; phylum Streptophyta; class Magnoliopsida; order Poales; family Poaceae; genus Triticum; species Triticum dicoccoides. The sequence continues at coordinate 353,530,356 of NC_041382.1, read as the reverse complement.
GGGGCGGAACTCCCCGTCAGCTTTGGCGCCTGACATGGCATCGGGGGCTCCGAAGAAGGCGAGCTCTGTGAGGAGCTCGAGCCGGAGTGAGGGTTGGAATCCACTTCCACATCCGTCGATTGCTTGGCTGGAGAAGCCTTGGTCGGAGTGAGGCGAGGAGATAGGCAGCACGCCACCTCAGCCTTGGTGACCCTGGTGGTGGTCTTCTTCACCCTCTTGGAGATGGGCGCTGGATTGGGAGCCGCTACCGCCCGGTTATCGACACGCCTATGAGGGTGCTAATCCGAAACCGTCTCGAGGGCTTGAGGCCCAACCGCAAGCCACTCCACCTCGAGCTTTGTTACCTCGCCAATCTCCTCCTCCTCCTCCTGAAGTTTTGTTGTGGCCATGGCATCAAGCCCGGCAAGGTTGCCCCCGGCAGGAACATCCCCAGCAAGCTCTTCCACGGCAGCCCCTTCCGTGGCCTGCGCCTCGCTGCAACCATGGGAAGAACTCTTGTCTTCGGCTTTTCCCTTGCCTTTCCCAGCCTTCGCGTCCCTTGACATCTCCGCAAGACGAGCAGCCTTGTCCTCCTCAACCCTCCTTAAGATATACGCCACCTTCACGGAGGAGGTGTGTTTATACATCCTAGTCTGAACCCTGGTGGCCTTCTCCACCAGGGTGCTCGACCACTGGAGCTCCTCATCAAGGGTGGGCAGTCGCCAATCACCTGCCACCCCTTGCATGTTGCAATCTGGCATCCATTTTAGTATCTGGTCCTGGGCTGAGTTAATGTTCAGAGGGACAACAGTTGCCGGGAGTTTGACCAGCTCCAAGCGGCTGAAAAATCGGTCGCATTACCAGGCGTGGCCATAAACTAACAAGTTATTGGCCAATCATGGGAGCAAGCTCATCCTGTCTGTGGCATCGACATACAACCAGGCAGTTCTGTCCCTCTCCTGCGGCGGCAAGATGCGGCGGAGAAGAAAATCTCCCCCCAAATGCTCAATGGTTAGTTCGGTAGCCTTCAAACGGGTAATCCTGTTGACTACCGGGCGCAACCTATCTTCAGTAAGGCTGTGAGCGCTCCCCTCCTTGCCGTGCTCAACACATTCCGTCTATGCCTCACAGAATTCAGGGGCTTCCTCATCCTGAATCCAACACCAATCTCCTCTCCACTCGTCCAACCTCTCATGCTGCTTTCCAAGGATATAATCCTAGAGCTTCCTCGCCACCCGTGACATCTAGCAAAGGTTCTCGGAGTGCTGGCCTTTGTTCTCCACCAGTGGAACAAAGTAATGCCGGAACATATCCACATTGGCGGTGACTCCGACGGAATTCTCACACAAGTGCACAAAAATGGCCATGGTCGCCATAGCATTCGGCATGAAGTCAAGGAGGTGGAAGCCATATATGGTCATGATCACCTCAGAGAATTTGGAGAAGGGGAGACAGAGGCCGCAGATAAAGTAAGCACAAAAGAATCGATACGATTCTGGCGGATCTTCCTTGCCCTCCGCAAAAACTTTGGGCGCCCCATGCCCTTTCGAAACAGGCCTCCCCCATAGATACCCATACCTCGCTTGGAGGAGTGGGCCGCTCAAGGTCGATGGGAGGAAGACGACGTCTCCCCTCCACTTCTAGTTCAGCTCTGCTACCCTCTTACTCCCCTCGGCGGCTACTTCCTTCGTCACGAACATCTCCTTTCCCTTCTTTGCGGGTTTCTTCCCCATTTCTATAGCGACGATGCGGAAGGGGAAAGGATTCGGTGGGAAGGGCGGCGGCGGACGAGAGAGAGGAAGGGGGAACCGTCGTTAAGCTTGCGGAAGAAGATGATGGGGGAGTGAGGCGAGCAACTAGTGAACCGAGCCGCTCTGCTTTTCCCTATTTTTAAGGGGGGGAAGTGCGGAACAGAGGCGCGATGCTTCAGAAAGTTACCGTTTTTACCTGAACTGCAATGGTCCCACGACCACATGACGCGCAATAATTGTGCGAAGTGGACGTCGGATAGACTAGTCACCATGGCAAACCAGCATGCGCATCCCTCTCCTGCCACGTGTCAACCAACGTGTCACGCCTACACGTGTGGCTCAGGCCCGGGGGCTTATGTCGGGGTAAACAAACAGGGGTATATATTTTCCCCTGACTCATGCACGGATAAGCCAAGGCCGTGCATGAGTACAAGAGACCAAGATCATCGAAGGACCAACATGCAGATCAAGAGGACCAAGATCAAGCCAGAGGAGTAAGATACCACCAGGAGAAAAGCCTCCCTTGCCGGGCAGGCGAGCTCGGCAAGGACGGGGTCACCCCCGGAATAAAACGTCCAAGACATCCCAACAAGGCCCGTCGAGACTCGTGGTGGCAAAACCACCTCACCTAACCACTCCGCCGCGACCCACGTTGTCAATCAGTGCGGTGTCAAGCCACATAGTGATTAAGTGGCAGCCATTCGCCACATGGCGGCCTCTTTCTACAGGAAATGCCTACATGCGACACCCGACCTACGACGTGTCAAGCGAGAAGGTGTGGAGCTGGCAAGATAAGCCTAGCAAGGCCTGCCGGGCAAGCAACGATGTGACGTTGAGCGGTGCATTTAATGCGCCCTGTCAGCCTGCAGGGTTAGGTATGATAGCATTGTTTGCTATCTTATCAGTGCATAATGACTATTTTGCCATTGTGGTGACGCCTTAACATATAAAAGGAGGCCCATGTCAACCATAGAAAGGGTTAGAAGATTGGACACCCACACATTCATACACACGTAGCCACTATCGTCCCTGCCGGGCAAGTGTACTACGCTCCACCACCATTCTTCCACCATCAATCTACCAAAGCAGGAGTAGGGTTTTACGCCTCGCAGCGGCCCGAGCCTGGGTAAAATTGTCTGTGTGATCTCTGTCATGCTGCCCCACGTTCTTCTACCATTTGTGCAACATGAGATCCCCCCTGCCGAACTAGCAAAGGGGCCCTTGGTCCCATAGGTGGTCGTGGTTTCCCACGACACCATGAGTTGATTATACGATATGCATCAAACAATTTCAGATTCATAATACTCAATCCAACACAAAGAACCTCAAAGAGTGCCCCAAGATTTCTTCCCGAGAAACAAAGACGAGAACGTGCATCAACCCCTATGCATAGATTACCCCAATGTCACCTCGGGAGTCTGCAAGTTGAGTTCCAAAACACATATCAAGTTAACCAATATGATACCCCATTATCACCACGAGTATTCATCGCAGGACATATATCAAGTGTTCTCAAATCCATAAAAGTTTTCAATCCAATAATAACGAAATCTCAAAGGGAAAACTCAATTCATCACAACAAGATAGAGAGGGCAAACACCATATGATACAACTATATTAACAAATCTCGCGATACATCAAGATCATGCCAAATCAAGAACTCGAGAGAGAGCGAGATTATACACATAGCAACTAGTACAAACCCTCGGCCTCGAGGGTGGACTACTCCCTCCTCGTCATGGAGACAATAGGGATGATCAGGATGGCCTTCGGTCATGATTTCCCCCTCCGACAGGGTGTCGGAACGGGGTCTAGATTGGATTTTCGTGGCTATAGAGGGTTATTTCTGGGAGTTTCTGTATTTATAGGATTTGTTGGCGTTGGTTTCACACGAAGATGGGCTTTGATGGGCCCACAAGCCACCGGGGCTCAGGTAAGGACCCTCGCATGCCCTGGTGGGTTGTGGTCACCTCCTTCACCTTCTAGTCCTACCAAGAAGCTTCTAGTGCCTCTTTTGTTCCAAAAAATCGTCAAAAAGTTTCGTTGCATTTAGAGAAATTTTACGAAAAACAACACCATGGTAGTTCTGCTGAAAATAGCATCAGTCCGGGTTAGTTCCTTTCAAATCATACCAAATCCAAATAGAATTGTGGTAAACATGGAATGAATACTTCATAAGTTATAGATACGTTGGAGACGTATCACTCATCTAGTGCAACGCGCTTCTTTCCCGGGGATCCTCCGAAAGGTGGTGTGGCTTCGCTCGATTCGCGATCTGTCGAATTGCATTTTGTCCAGGGTGTCCTCATAAATGAGGTTTAAACCACTGTATGGGATCAAGGACTAGGGCAGCAGGTGCTCGGGCGGGGTGGGCCCTTGGCTCGTCTTCCTCACCGAAGGTGATTGGTGTGGCCATCCATGAATTTCTTACTGCCACCTGGTGGATTTGACCGATCTCTCGAAGGGCTCTCTTCCTCTGATATTTGGAGGAAAACGTCTCGTAGATCGTCAAGATCTCAGTGTCATCATCCGGGGGCATTGTTGAACGTCTGCTTGAGGGTGAGGCTCCAAGGATAGCATCTCCACTCTTTGTGACTTGTAACTACCCAGCAAGCTCGCCGACTGTGGGTTGGGTTTGTATTCAGCAGGACCGAGTGTATGGGGCACGGCTTGTCTAGTAGCTCATCAAGGACTGTTCTGGATCCTAAAAGGGGTTTCTTCTTTTTCTCAATCAGCTGACTGTCATGGGGCCACGCGCTTCGCCCGAGCTCTTTTGGGTTCCTCGGCGTGGATGGACTCTGTGTGCACCTATTGAGCCTGCCAGGCGCTTTCCATGGCGCAGTATTTGCGTACCAATCCGATAGCTCGGTGAAGTTCTGAATGTGGCGGCATGCAAGGGCATTTAGGATTCCTTGGTCTCGGCAGTTATGCCAGAAGGTTGCTAGAATTTCCTCGCCATAGTATTTAGCTCTCTTATTTTCTACTAGGAGGAATCTAGACCAGAAGTGTTGGACAGTTTCTCTGGACTATTGTTTTATGTAAATTATATCCCATCTGTCGGGCTTCCCTGAGTTGCTTGGAGAGTACTCGACATGGGGGTGGGTGGGAAAAAACTTTGTATCCCAACGGATTGCGAGTCCAGAGCTTTGGTGGCAGTGTCCTACGCCATCAAGGAATCCGGTGCGTCGAGCTCGGGATCCAGATTGTCCACCGGGCATAGTTGCATGTACTCTAGGTCATGCGTTGAATCGGAGTTCGATCCTGAACTATTTCCGGGACAAAGGTCGGATTCCGAGCTAGAGGACCGAACCTGATGATCAGAAACCCGAACATAATCCATTCTTAGCTCCGATGGTCGTAAGGGTGAGCCTTCAGTGTAACGCCCCGGATGTAACTTACCGTATTTGTACTCCGACTCTTGCCATTTTCGGCTATAAGTTATGAGATTCGTGGTTGGGTTCTTGGCCTTGTTTTTCATTTTGATCATGTCATGCATTTCATATCATGCCATCATGTGCATCTCATTTGCATACGTGTTCGTCTCATGCATCCGAGCATTTTCCCCGTTGTCCGTTTTGCAATCTGACACTCCTACGTCCTCTGGCGCCTTCTTTTGTCTCTTTTCGTGTGTGGGTGTTAAACATTCTCGGAATGGACTGAGATTTGCCAAGCGGCCTTGGTCCACCACCGGTAGACCGCCTGTCAAGTTTCGTGCCATTTGGAGTCCGTTTGATACTCCAACGGTTAACCAGGGAACCGTAAAGGCCTCGTGTGAGTTGCAGCCCAAAACCCCTCCAAAGTGGCCCAATAACCCATCCAACGGTTAACCAGGGAACCGTAAAGGCCTCGTGTGAGTTGCAGCCCAAAACCCCTCCAAAGTGGCCCAATAACCCATCCAAACCCCCTCCATTCTCTCGGCCTTTCGATCACGATCGTGTGGCCGAAAACCGCACTCCATTTGGACACTCCAAACTCCTATGTATAAATATGTGCACCCCTCTCAAATTTCGGGTCCAAACCCTAGCCTTCTTCCACCCCGCGCCGCCGGACACGTCCTGTCCGGCCGGAGATGTCCACCGCCACCGCGCCAGCCAATCGCCACTCGCCACGTCGCCTCCGCCCGCGCCCACTTCGCCGCACCCGCGCCGGCCCGGATCCGGGCGCTGCCCCGTGCGGGTCCCCGATCTCCCCGCCACCTGATCAAGTGCAACGCCGCCGCCCTCGCGCCCTCGCCGTCCGGCGAGTCCCTGCCGCCTCCGCCACGTCCTCGCCGCCGCGGGTGAGCCCCGACGCCACGCCACTTCTCTACTTCTCTCTCCTTCCCCTGCCTCACTCTCTCTCCCCGCAGGATCCGGCGCTGTCCCCGGCCACTCTCCGTCAAGCTTCGGCGAGATCAACTCCGGCGACCACCGTCTTCCCTTTCTCCAGCATGACTTACGGTGAACCTGGTTCGCGTGCCTCCCAGATCTAGATCCAGTCAAACATAGGGTTGACCTCGTTTTTCTCTAAGTATGCAATATTTTCATGCACTATTCATCATGCCATAACTCTGCGACCGTAGCTCTGTTTTGTGCGTGCTATATATCAAAATGTTCATCAGGATGTGCTCTTAATTTTGTTCCATTGTACCATGCTTGTTTGAGTCCATATTGATGCCCAAATTGTTGATAGAGGAGTGCTATAATATGTTAGGTGCCGAATCTTAGCATATTATGAGCATTTGTCATTTTTGCTACAATTATTATGTGCTGCATATGGGCATGAGCTCTGCATGTGTTTTGGGCTATGCCATGCCACCTTTATAGGGGTGTATGCCATGTATTTTTGTGATCAATTTGGTGACTAGCACAAGCATGCAAATTAGATCTCGTAATATTGCTGATTTCAGGGACTTAGAATTTCACAAAGTCTTTGCTCTGTTGTTATTTTTATGCCATGTATTCATGTTGCTATAGTGAGATCCATGCTTCTTTTGAGTATATTCAGTAAGGATGATTTAGGCATATAGTTGTGCGCTCTCCATACATGCCCCTGTTTGCAATTATGGAGTGCCCTAGCATGTTTATATCTTGCTCTACTTTTGTTATAAAATGTTCCTGGCAGATTGTTTACATGTTAATCAATTTTTCCAAGGTTGTTGTAGCTCATCCAAGCATGCTATAAACTTGTTCTTGCCATGGTTAGGTTCTTGAACATTTCTTCTTGTTCATGATATGCTTATCTTGTCATGCAATTCCTTGTGTTGAGTGAATCGAGCTCGCAAACATGCCTTCGTAATTCTGTTTTTGCCATGCTCAGTTTTTTGCTAAGTCTGAATCTGTTAACGAAACTTGCTATGTTTACATGGGTGCCATCATATCTTCTGATCCTTTTTGGCTTATGGTAAGTAAGGGACTTTTGTTCTATGCTTTGAGTAGATTCATGTCATGCCTTGTATTGCTATGTTATGTTCCTGTAGCATGTTGTTTGCTTGCTCCAAACATTGCTTCCTGATGTTAATTCCTGGCGTGTTGTTATTTTCACTAAGTCTGTGATGCTGATATCTTTTTGCACTTTTGCCATGCTTGTTTGAACCTGCTCTTGTGTGATTTAGCCGTAGCTCAGTGTTCATCTTTTGTCAAGCATCTTGAACCTACAGATCCACCTCACTACCTTTTCCTACCCATAAGCTTAAATGGACTTGATTGCGAGGGTGTGAGATTGCTGACTCCCCGTGACTCATAGATTACTTCCAAAACCATATGCAGGTGCCGATGATGCCGGTGCAGGGGACGCTACCGAACTCAAGTGGGAGTTGGACGAGGATTCAGGACGTTACTATGTTTCCTTTCCGGATGATCAGTAGAGGAGCCCAGTTGGGGCGACCGGTGATCTATGCATTTGGGGTTGTCTTTATTTATGTTGGTTCCGTAGTCGGACCTTGATTGTATTCCGTATGATCTAATGCTATATTTATGTATTGTGTGAAGTGGCGATTGTAAGCCAACTCTTTATCCCTTTCTTATTCAGTACATGGGATGTGTAAAGATTACCCCTCTTGCGACATGCCTACTATGCAATTATGCCTCTAAGTCATGCTCCGACACGTGGGAGATATAGCCGCATCGTGGGTGTTACAAGTTGGTAATCAGAGCCTTCCCCGACTTAGGAGCCCCCTGCTTGATCGAATCGTTGGCGTTGTTGAGTTTAGAAGAAAATGTTTTTAGTCTTATAGGATTATATATATCAGAGAGTAGGATTCTTTTTACTCCTCAGTCCCTTCGTCGCTCTAGTGAGGCCTCCCGACGTAGAGTTTTGACTCTTCTCTTCTCAAATTTCACGAAAAAAAGAATTTCGGATCACGCGGGTATCTTGGAATCATTCTGATGGTTTTGTGACGAGAACATTGTTCTTGGTGCCTCCGGACATTTAGGGGTTGTGGCAGTGTCCCAGGGAGTTGAGCTCCGAGGTGTTGTCGTCACAATTTTATCATTGCAGTTCTAGAATACCTGAGTTCACCGACATCAAAAATCTCCTTTATGTAGTTGTTGGTGAGATAACCTCGACGCCACCCAGTACTAGGGCGGGAGTTCGGGAGTATTGCCATAACTCGTATAACGGATGCTTTTCGAAGGTTGAGGTAAATGATTTCCAAAGGTTTCTTGGTTATGTGTTGAAGGATGGATACAATTGGATGCAGGATTTACTAGTTTTGGGTGAGATATTATGCTTCCCCCGTATCCCCAACACCTAATTGCATAACCAGAATGTTTCGGAAGTTTCATAGGTGGGAATTCATGTAGCTCTAGTATTTCTTCCGCGGATATTTGGTTTGTGATTGGGTAATCCATACCTTGTTGTTTTATTCATCTACCTTTATCTAAGTGGCTTCTCAACCTTATGGAAGTGTGATCATTTACTTTGGAATTCATTCGTTCATTCTTGTTCGAATGTTAAGGCTATATGTTGCAATTTCGACCCATTGATTCACCTGGAATATATGTCTTTCAAGATGCTAACGGATGTCACCCTCTTCAGGATGGCTCCTCCAACGCGTCAGAATCCGGAACCTCCGCCACCACCTCCACCTCTGGAGGCATGGCAAGCTGTCATGGCCGCCACCAACGCCAACACGCAGATGCTTATGCAACACTTGCACGAGCGCAACCAAGGAAATCAAGGCCAAGGCAACAATCAAGCTCAGTTTGCTACCCTCAATCAGTTCCTCGCAAACCAGCCGAAGTCCTTCAGTAACTGTGTCGAGTCCACAGGCGCCGATGATTGGCTCATGGATATCTGCAAACATTTTGAGTGTAGCAATGTCAGGCCTGAGGACTTTGTCAAGTTTGCTTCGTTCCAACTCAAAGACCAAGCTGCTGAGTGGTATCAACAATACAAAGATTCAAGAGGAGGTTGTGTGATTACCTGGGATGATTTCCGCCGAGACTTCAAAGCTCACCACATTCCTCAAAGTGTTGCTGAGAGTAAGCGTGAGGAGTTCCGCAATCTGAAGCAAGGCAGCATGTCTATTTACCAATACAACATCCTGTTTCAGAGGCTCGCTCGCTTCGCCAAACAAGACGTCCCTGACGAGAGGAGCATGATTTATCAATTCAGAGGTGGCCTCATAGAAGATCAGCAACTAGCTCTCGTGCTTTTTGAGCCGACCAAGTATGATGAATTCTACAACATGGCACTAAAGCAAGAGGCCGCTCAGCTCAAGTGCGATGCATCCAAGAAGAGAGTCAGGGACGCAACTCCTTCTTCTTCAACTCAAGTGGCAGCTAAGAAACAGAAGTTCTCATTCCCTCCTCCTCCTCCATTCCGTCAGCCTTACTAGCAGAAGAGTAAAGGTGTCAATGGATCTTCCCACCCACCCAACCCAGGCTATCAGAACAAACCATAGTCTCATGCTCCAAGGTCAAGTGCTCCTTATCACCGTCCGCTCTCGGAGGTTACTTGCAACAAGTGTCAGCAGAAAGGGCACTATGCAAACAAATGCTTCAACCAAAGGCACCTTCCACCACCTCCTCCTGTGAGATCTGCCAGCAATGCAGTGGTCAAGCATAATCCCAAGTATGCAAAGGTCAACATGATGAACGCAGCTCAAGCAGAGGACTCTTCAGAAGTGATCATGGGTAATCTTCCTGTTAATGATATTCCTGCAAAAGTCCTTTTTGATACTGGTGCATCACATTGTTTCATTTCAAGACCATTTGCATCTAAGCATGAGTTGCTTTTCCAAGATTTGCCTAGGCAGTTATCAGTTGTCTCTCCGGGTAAATTCATGAACGCAAGCTCTATGGTTCCAAATGTTTCTATCAAGATGGGTGACTATAAGTTTCTATCTTCTCCTACTGTTCTTGGTAACTCGGATATTGATCTAATTCCTAGCATGGACTGGCTTTCTAAGCACAAGGCTCAACTTGATTGTGCTGCCAGACAAATTCAATTGACACACTCGTCTGAGGATGTGATCATCTATGCCGCTCATGATGATACCATTAGACTATTTTCTCTCAATGAGAAGGGCGAGTTGGATGCCATATCTCAGATTCCAGTCGTTTGTGAATATCAAGACGTCTTTCCAGAAGAGCTTCCAGGAATGCCTCCTCACCGACCAGTTGAATTCGTCATCGATCTTGAGCCAGGCACGGAACCTGTTTGTAAACGTCCTTACAAGCTTGGACCAAAAGAGTTGAAGGAGCTGAAGAAACAACTCGATGAACAAGAGTGTATGGGTCTGATCCGACCGAGTTCTTCTCCATGGGGTTGTGGTGTTCTTTTTGTCAAGAAGAAGGATGGCACAGACCAACTTTGTGTCGACTACCGCCCATTGAACAAGAAGACCATAAAGAACAAGTACCCACTTCCCAACATCAATGAGCTTTTCGAGCAACTCAAAGGTTCCCAAGTATTCTCCAAGCTTGACCTTCGTATGGGCTATCATCAGATTCACATTCGTGAACAAGATATCCCCAAGACAGCATTCAGAACAAGCTAAGGTTCTTATGAATACACTGTCATGTCTTTCGGCCTTGTCAATGCTCCTCCAACGTTCTCTCGCATGATGAACTTCATCTTCAACCCTTACACAAATGATTTCGTCTTGGTGTATCTCGATGATATTTTGGTCTTTCCAAGAACAAGGAGGATCATGTCAAGCACTCGAGATTGGTGCTGGACAAACTCAGAGAACATCATATCTATGTGAAGTTCTCAAAGTGTGAGTTTTGGCTCGATGAGGTTCTCTACCTTGGCCATATCATCTCAGCCAAGGGCATAGCTGTTAATCCTGAGAAGGTGTCTGCAATTGTGAATTGGGAACCGCCTCAAAATGTGAAGCAGCTCCGCAGTTTCCTTGGGCTTGCAAGCTATTGTAGAAGATTCGTTGAGAATTTCTCTAAGATTGCAAAGCCTCTTTCCAACCACCTCCAGAAGCATGTGAAGTATGTCTGGACGCCTGAATGTGACATTGCTTTCAACACCCTCAAAGATAAGTTAGTCACATCTCCAGTTTTGACTCCTCCTAATGAATCCAAACCATTCGAAGTTTTCTGTGATGCCTCCCTGCAAGGTCTCAGTGCTGTGTTAATGCAAGAGAAGAAAGTTGTGGCTTATACCTCCCGCCAATTGAAGCCCAATGAAAAGAACTACCCCACTCATGACCTCGAGTTGGCGGCAGTTGTCCATGCTCTTATAACATGGAGACATCTCTTGTTGGGAAGGAAAGTGGACATCTTCACTGATCATAAGAGTCTCAAGTACATCTTCATTCAACCCAACCTCAACCTCAGATAGACTCGTTGGGTCGAGATGATTCAAGAGTATAATCCGAGTATTGAATATACTCCAGGCAAGGCCAATGTCATTGCAGACGTGTTGAGCAGGAAGGCTTACTGCAACAATTTGATTCTCAAGCCCTTCCAACCGGATCTTCGTGAAGCTTTCCGCAAACTTAATCTCCAAGTCTATACCTACTATTAAAGGGAGGTGATATTCTTGGTTTCGTCCTACTTCGTTTGGTCCCGCTTCAATTAATTTCATATACACTATTTTGTTTTGGCCTAGTGGAGGAAGCCCGCTCGACGGCGCACTATGGCCCAGGCCCGGAGAGTTGGCAGAAAATAAAACTGCCCATGGGAGAGTTTGATTCCATAACCTATCAACCGGCCACACACCCAGCTAGCGATATGAGAGGATTTCCTTTCCCCCGTTGCAACGCACGTGCCTTTTTGCTAGTTGTTCCTCAAGGATTTCTTGCCGACCTCCAAGTCTCTTCGACTTTGGAAGATCAGATTTGTGAGGCACAACTTCTTGATGCAATGGTGAAGAAGGTGAAAAATGGGATTGCCAAGAGCCAACCCAAGTACAAGTGCTATCGCCTTGATGACAAAGATACTCTATTCTTCGAGGATTGAATTATGGTTCCTAAGGGTGATCTTCGTAAAGTCATTATGAACGAGGCTTACAATTCACTCCTATCTATTCATCCTGGAAGTACAAAGATGCACAATGACCTCAAGCAGTCGTTTTGGTGGACTCGAAAGAAGCGAGAAATTGCTCATTTCGTGAATGAATGTGATGTCTGCAGAAGAGTGAAAGCAGAACACCAACGGCCAGCTGGTCTCCTCCAACCTCTTGCCATTCCAGAATGGAAGTTTGACCATATTGAGATGGACTTCGTGATGGGTTTTCCCAAGTCCAAGCATTGAAATGATGCTATCTTTTTTGTCATCGACAAGCTTACAAAAGTGGCTCATTTTCTTCCTATCAAAGAATATATCACAGCAGCTCAGTTGGCAGAGCTATACACCTCCAGGATTGTCTCTTTGCACGGCATTCCGTAGTTGATATCTTCAGATCGTGGAAGCATCTTTACTTCTAAGTTCTAGGGCTCCTTCCAAAAGGCCATGGGCACCAACATTTGCTTCAGCACAACCTTCCATCCTCAAACCAGTGGACAAGTCGAGCGAGTAAATCAAATTCTTGAAGATATGCTCAGGGCTTGTGTCATTTCCTTCGGTATGAAGTGGGAAGATTGTCTTCCATATGCCGAGTTCTCCTACAACAACAGCTTCTAAGCGAGTTCGGGCAAGGGCCCATTCGAGATTCTCTATGGCAGAAAGTGTCGTACTCCTCTTAATTGGTCAGAGACTGGTGAATGCCAACTTCTTGGCAATAACTTAATCACAGAAGCTGAAGAAATGTGCAAAGTCATTCATGAAAATCTCAAAGCCGCGCAATCACGCCAGAAGAGTTACTATGATAGCAAGCATCGTGACTTGGCTTCCGAGATAGGAGACCATGTATACCTCCGCGTCTCTCCAATGAAAGGTACTCGTCGCTTCGGTATGAAAGGGAAGCTTGCCCCTAGATACGTGGGTCCTTTCAAGATCATTGGCAAAAGAGGCGATCTCGCCTATCAACTTGAGCTTCCATCCAACTTCGCAAACATGCACGACGTGTTTCACGTGTCTCAGCTTCGCAAGTGTTTCAAGACTCCTGACCGCACCATCAACTTCGAAGAGATTGATCTCCAAGAAGAATTGTCTTATCATGAGCATCCCGTTGCTATTCTTGAAGAAACTGAGCGCAAGACTCGCAACAAGTCCATCAAATTCCTGGAAGTGAAGTGGTCACATCATTTCGACCGAGAAGCCACTTGGGAACGCGAGGACCACCTCCGTTTCAAATATCCAGAGTTCTTTCAGTCCTAGATCTCGGGACGAGATCCTTTCGTAGTGGTGGAGTGTTGTAACGCCCCGGATGTAACTGACCATATTTGTACTCCGACTCTTGCCATTTTCGGCTATAAGTTATGAGATTCGTGGTTGGGTTCTTGTCCTAGTTTTTCATTTTGATCATGTCATGCATTTCATATCATGCCATCATGTGCATCTCATTTGCATACGTGTTCGTCTCATGCATCCGAGCATTTTCCCCGATGTCCATTTTGCAATCCGACACTCCTACGTCCTCCGGCGCCTTATTTTGTCTCTTTTCGTGTGCGGGTGTTAAACATTCTCGGAATAGACCGAGATTTGCCAAGCGGCCTTGGTCCACCACCGGTAGACTGCCTGTCAAGTTTCGTGTTATTTGGAGTCCGTTTGATACTCCAATGATTAACCGGGGAACCGTAAAGGCCTCGTGTGTGTTGCAGCCCAATACCCCTCCAAAGTGGCCCAATAGCCCATCCAAACCCCCTCCATCCTCTCGGTCGTTCGATCATGATCGCGTGGCCGAAAACCGCACTCCATTTGGACACTCCAAACTCCTTCTATGTATAAATATGTGCACCCCTCTCAAATTTTGGGTCCAAACCCTAGCCTTCTTCCACCCCGTGCTGCCGGACACGTCCGGTCCGGCCGGACACGTCCACCGCCACCGCGCCAGCTAATCGCCACTCGCCATGTCGCCTCCGCCCGCGCCCACTTCGCCGCACCCGTGCCAGCCCACCGAAGCCCGTCGCGGGCCCTCCCGGCCGGGATCCGAGCGCCGCCCCGCGCGGGTCCCCGATCTCCCCGCCGCCTGATCCAGTGCAAAGCCGCCGCCCGATCCAGTGCAACGCCGCCGCCCTCGCGCCCTCGCCGTCAGGCGATCCCCTGCCGCCTCCGCCTTGTCCTCGCCTCCGCCTTGTCCTCGCCACCGCGGGTGAGCCCCGACGCCGCGCCACTTCTCTACTTCTCTCTTCTTCCCCTGCCTCACTCTCTCTCCCTGCAGGATCCAACGCCGTTCCCGGCCACTCTCCGTCAAACTTCGGCGAGATCAACTCCGGTGACCACCGTCTTCCCTTTCTCCGGCACGACTTGCGGTGAACCTCGGGTCGCGTGCCGCCCAGATCCAGATCCAGTCAAACCTAGGGTTGACCTCGTTTTTCTCTAAGTCTGCAATATTTTCATGCACTATTCATCATGCCATAACTCTGTGACCGTAGCTCCGTTTTGTGCGTGCTATATATCAAAATGTTCATCAGGATGTGCTCTTCATTTTGTTCCATTGTCCCATGCTTGTTTGAGTCCATCTTGCTGCCCAAATCGTTGATGCAATAGGGCTATAAAATGTTAGGTGCTGAATCTTAGCAGATTATGAGCATTTGTCATTTTTGCTACAATTATTGTGTGCTGCATATGGGCATGAGCTCTACATGTGTTTTCGGCTATGCCATGCCATCTTTACAGGCGTGTATGCCATGTATTTTTGTGATTAATGTGGTGACTAGAAAAGGAATGCAAAGTAGCTCTTGTAATATTGCTGATTTCAGGGACTTGGAATTTCAGTCTTTGCTCTGCTGTTATTTTTATGCCATGTATTCATGTTGCTACAGTGAGATCCATGCTTCTTTTGAGTATGTTCAGTAAGGATGATTTTGGTATATGGTTGTGCGCTATCCATCCATGCCCCTCTTTTCATTTATGGAGTTCCCTAGCATGTTTAAATCTTGCTCTACTTTTGTTATAAAATGTTCCTGGCAGATTGTTTACGTGTTAATCAATTTTGCCAAGGTTGTTGTAGCTGATACAAGCATGCTATAAACTTGGTCTTGCCATGGTAAGCTCTTGAACATGTCTTCTGGCTGATTCTATGCCTATCTTGTCATGCAATGCCTTGTGTTGAGTGAATGCAGCTCGCAAACATGCCTTCATAACTCTGTTTTGGCCATGCTCAGTTTTCTGCTAAGTCTGAATCTGTTAACGAAACTTGCTATGTTTACATGGGTCCCATCATATCTTCCGTTCCTTTTTGGCTTATGGTCAGTAAGGGACTTTAGTTCTATGCTTTGAGTAGATTCATGCCATGCCTTTTATTGCTATGTTCTGTTCCTGTAGCATGTTGTTTGATTGCTCCAAACATTGCTTCCTGATGTTAATTCCTGGTGTGTTGTTATTTTCACTAAGTCTATGATACTGCTATCTTTTTGCACTTTTGCCATGCTTGTTTGAACATGCTCTTGTGTGATTTAGCCGTAGCTTAGTGTTCATCTTTTTTCAAGCATCTTGAGTAGATCACTGCCATATGCTTTGTTGTTATGTTGGGGTGCAGTAGCTTAGTTTCTTGTTGCATTCTAGATGGCATCGTGCTATTAATCGTAGAATTGTGTCACTTATTTTGCTTGCCATTTCCAAACCGTGCATCTGATTCCGGTGATCTTTATATTGATTTCGACCAAAATCAACTCATCTTTCCAGCGGCATACTTGGTTTGACAAGTTGAGTCCCGGTTTAATCTTTCCTTTCCGAAGCACGCATATGCATTGCATATCACATCCCGCATATCATGCCATGTTTTGCATCATGTCGCTTGCGCATTGCACCGTGGTTGATTGTGTTTTCCTTTGCTTGTGTTCTTGCCTTGGGTAGAGCCGGGAGACGAGTACGTGATCGAGGAACCCGTTGAGTACGCTTACGAGGATCAAGCTTTCGTCAACTCAGAGAACTTTGCAGGCAAGATGACCATACCCTCGAAATCACTTCTATCTTTGCTTGCTAGTTGTTCGCTCTTTTGCTATGCCGCGATACCTACCACTTGCTCTATCATGCCTCCCATATCGCCATGCCAAGCCTCTAACCCACCTTTCCTAGCAAACTGTTGTTTGGCTATGTTACCGCTTTGCTCAGCCCCTCTTATAGCGTTACTAATTGAAGGTGAAGATGGAGTTTGTTCCTTGTTGGAACATGATTATTGTTGGGATATCATTATTATATCTTTCTTATTTAATGCATCTATATACTTGGTAAAGGGTGGAAGGCTCGGCCTTATGCCTGGTGTTTTGTTCAACTCTTACCGCCCTAGTTTCCGTCATACTGGTGTTATATTCCTTGATTTTGCGTTTCTTACGCGGTTGGGTTATAATGGGAACCCCTTGATAGTTCGCCTTGAATAAAACTCCTCCAGCAACGCCCAATCTTGGTTTTACCATTTGCCACCTAAGACTTTTACCCTTGGGTTTCGCGGACTCAAGGGTCATCTTTATATTAAACCCCTGGGCCAGTGCTTCTCTAAGTGTTGCTCCAACCTGAGCGATGTCCGGCGCCCCATGGGCAACCAGGGTCTATGCCAACCCGATGTCTGGCTCATCCGGTGTGCCCCGAGAACGAGATATGTGCAGCTCCTATCGGGATTTGTCGGCACATTCGGGCGGCTTTGCTGGTCTTGTTTTACCATTGTTGAAATGTCTTGTAACCGGGATTGTGCAGCTCCTATCGGGATTTGTCGGCACATTCGGGCGGCTTTGCTGGTCTTGTTTTACCATTGTCGAAATGTCTTCTAACCGGGATTCCGAGTCTGATCAGGTCTTCCTGGGAGAAGGAATATCCTTCATTGACCGTGAGAGCTTGTGATGGGCTAAGTTGGCACACCCCTGCAGGGTTTTGAACTTTCGAAAGCCGTGCCCACGGTTATGGGCAGATGGGAATTTGTTAATATCTGGTTGTAGAGAACTTAAAACTTAACTTAATTAAAATGAATCAACTGCGTGTGTAGTCATGATGGTCTCTTTTCGGTGGTGTCCGGGAAGAGAACACGGTCTCCTGTTATGCTTGAACGTAAGTAGTTTCAGGATCACTTCTTAATCTTTATAGCTTCTCGACCGTGCTTTTGCTTATCTTCTCGCTCTCATTTGCGTAAGTTAGCCACCATATATGCCAGTGCTTGCTACAGATCCACCTCACTACCTTTTCCTACCCATAAGCTTAAATAGACTTGATCGCGAGGGTGTGAGATTGCTGACTCCCCGTGACTCACAGATTACTTCCAAAACCATATGCAGGTGCCGATGATGCCGGTGCAGGGGACGCTACCGAACTCAAGTGGGAGTTCGACGAGGATTCAGGACGTTACTATGTTTCCTTTCTGGACGATCAGTAGAGGAGCCCAGTTGGGGCGATCGGGGATCTATGCATTTGGGGTTGTCTTTATTTATGTTGGTTCCGTAGTCGGACCTTGATTGTATTCTGTATGATCTAATGCTATATTTATGTATTGTGTGAAGTGGCGATTGTAAGCCAACTCTTTATCCCTTTCTTATTCAGTACATGTGATGTGTAAAGATTACCCCTCTTGCGACATGCCTACTATGCGGTTATGCCTCTAAGTCGTGCTCCGACACGTGGGAGATATAGCCGCATCGTGGGTGTTACATTCAGCCAAGTCCTCTATGGTGGCGACCAAGTGTGTGATAGGCAGGACATAGATTTCCTTATTGTCGGCTTTAAGCCCTATCTGATCCTAGACGGAGGATTGGCCGTCGGAAATCACCATGACATGGATCCGGTCTTGTAACTTGTTCAATGACGAGAGATTTGTCGTGTCCATGTTCCTGGAGTACTCAGGATCAATCTGTAGTATAGCTGCTCCATGGGCGTTCGAGATCGCGCCAGGGCAGTATTCAGCCAAAGCTGGTCTACGGGTATTGACTGGCGCTCAAGGTTGGACCCAGTGTGGAGGCAGCCCCAGTGGTAGGGTACACCCCGCCCGAAGTCAAAGCCTCGGGGTTTGCAGGCTCTTCAAGCGAAGTTGAGAACCTTGTCAGAATAAGATCTCCCCAGGAGTTGGCAACGAATTCTAGGTTCCGTAACTTGATCTCTTGACCAGGGATGAAACTCCTAACCTGGCCGAGGCGGCTGGTCACATTAGTGTGCAACATGATGCTGCGGAACATGAAGAGCTGTCTAGGGACGAAGACGTTCCCATTGCAGATGCCATTGCTGATGACTAGGCGAGCCATTAATCCTTTGGCGATCCCACAGTAGAACTCTCAATGAAAGCACCAATGTCGGTGTCAAAACCGACGAATCTCGGGTAGGGGGTCCTGAGCTGTGGATCTTGGATCGATGGGAAACAAGGGGCGTAGAGACAGTGTTTACCCAGGTTCGGGCCCTCTCGAAGTCGTAAAACCCTACGTCCTTCTTGATTATAATGATGTGGGTATATGATGGTTATAGAGTTGATCTACCTCGAGATCGGATGAACTGAATCCTAGATGAGTAGGATGACGGTTCTAGCCTCTACGGACTAAACCATATGGTTTATATATACACCAGGGGTACCTATGGTTACACATGGTCGGTTACCATCAGGGAATAACATGTTGATTACGCTAACTAGACTTGGAGGGTCCCCGGAGGTTACCTTCTGGAGCACTGGATCGCCTATAATCCGGTATTCCTCCTATGAACCAAGAGTAGCCCATTAGTCCGTCCCATGAGAGATAGGCCGGCAGCCCATGGATCCCTTAGCCCCGGACACCCTCACCAACATATATACTATGTACGTGTCCATGAACACACATTACTCTATGTGGGGACTTTCCAGTTTCCGAGGCAGGTGCCACATCACCTGTTGTGGCCACATGCATACACGCGGTGGTTATCCTAGGACACTCACTGACATGTGACGATTCCATCTATGGGCCCGTAAGGTCGCTGTCCATATATGCATCACTTTGATCTACATGGGGAGAGGTTAATTAATTTGACCATCAAGAAGGGTTCTTGTTTGTTTGTATTATGGTAGGAGCACATAGTATGCGAATAGGGGGAAGGGGACTAGCATATACTGCGCTTCATGAACCTCACTCTGTCTGGGGACTTTATGGTTTCCAGCGTATGTACTACAACAACATTATGCATTTTGGGTATTCAAACATCACTACCACACACACCTCCATACATATGTTTGGCCCACATGCAAAGCGATGGCAGTTGTCCTCTGGCACCCACTCACGCGGTTATCGGCGATATCGATGCTTTCCATCTGTGGCCCGCTTGGTCCATCACTTTGATCGACAACGAGAGAGGTCAATTTGACTTAGGAGGGGGTTATTTTTTGGTTTGTATTATGGTATATAGGCCATCCTATGGGATTACATAATATAATTTGAGCTCACACATGTGTATGCATGAATCCCTTCCACCGGGTCAAAGTGGGCGGTGGGGGGGGGGGCAGCACACGACATGTCATGAACCGACCTTGCTCTGTGTGGGGACTGTATGATATTCAATATAGGTGCCACATCA
>NC_041382.1:353487041-353509912 GCF_002162155.2 Triticum dicoccoides | reverse complement strand
GTCAACCCTCGCTCTGTGTGGGGATTTCTGTTTCCAAAGCACGGTGCCACATCAAAGTTGTGCATTGGGTATTCAAACATCACACGACACTCCATACATATGTTTAGGCCACATGCAGGCAGTGGTTGTCTTTGGGACTACTTGCGTGATTATCGGCGAGCTAGCCCATCTATGTGGTTAGGTGGACTTCCATCACTTTGACCAACAACAAGAGAGAGGTTGTACGACCAAGCTGGATTCTTCTTAGTACGTTTTAGGATTCATATTGCTGAGATGCCCTCTCCCACCGACTCAAACTATGTGTGTGTGGGGGGGGGGGCTAGTTTGCACTTTGTCGAACCTCCATGAGGTTGGGATGTCCAGTTAATTTGTGTGGCACATGTGCCACATCAAAGTTGTGAATTGGGTATTTAAATATCATACGACCCTTTTCCTACATATAGTTGGGCTACCTGCAGGTGGTTTGTATGTGGTCTCACCCATCTTGTGCCAGAAGCACACATTTGTGGGCCCGCATATGGTCCACCTTTGACTGGAAGCGAAAGGGGTCAGGGTTTAACCATGATGGACTCCTATAGGTTTAGTGTTACGGTAGGTGATATGGTAGAACTAGATATTTGGGGACATACGTTCATAGCTAGGATTCCCCTCCTGCCGACACGAAGTGGGTGGGGGGTAGCAATATCACGCGTTTTGTGAGTCACGTGCCACATCAAAGTTGTGCATTGGGTATTTGAACATCAAACCACCCTTTTCGTACATATTTTTGGTCCACATGCAAGTGTCTTCGTATTCTGACCCTTTCCTCCATTATTTTTGGCAAATCTATAAATAGTAGACAAGTCGGATGATGCAAGAGACATAGTTCACTCAGACTACATGTGTGCCACAGGCCCGTGCCCCTGTCACTCACATCAGCTCAGTACATTGGGCTCCACGAGGCTTCGCTCGCAATCTCAAAAATATCTACCCACCTGGAGGATTTTTCTGTTTCATAACACATAGTTATTCTGTTTCGACCGTGTGTGATGTTTCTTGTTCACGCTCCCGCCTGCATCCCTCAGAAATATCTACCCTGCTGGAGGGTTTGTCTATTTGATAGCACACAGTTGTTATTTCGGGATCGTCTGCGATGCATTGCTGCTCAATCCCTTCATCCAAAAAATTTATAGCCCCGACATTTTACTCCCATGTAGTAAAAATTTTAGTAGCCGCATCATTTCCTCAAACACCACCTTGCCCCCCACCACACATACACCCCAAAAATTCCGCCCCCACGCGCGCGCACACACACACGCACCACAACCCCTCCCTCGCTCAAAACCCTAGCAAGGTCACCGCCGCTGCTGCAAGGCCTCCATTGTCAACATCTTCCTTTTTGCCTGTGCAGCTTACCCACCGAACTCCATACCCTACCCGCCCTGAGTTTCTTAGATGATGCCTGCCAAACGCCCCGTTTCCCACAGATCCCCATCTCCATGTCCCACTCTAGAGCATTGTAGCCTAAGCCCGGCTATGCTTCCCATGGAGCTCGAGGAGCGAATGGCCTAAAAGAGGTTTATCCTGGCCTCTTCGCCCATCGTCGCTGATAGAGGCGGGGTGTCCCGATCTTTCGATGAGATGATAACTATCGATTTGGTGAAGATGACTTTGACGATCCGACTACAAACGTGCACGACGTTGCGCCTTAGCAATCGCTAAACCAACTCCGAGAGGTTATTGACCACGCCGAAGCACAATCAACCTGACCACGAAGGTCTATTCCTGCAAGCAATCGAAGAACAAGCAAGAATATGATAAAGCAATCTGAATATTGCAAATATAGATGAAGTATTGATAAAGGTGGGGTTCTGTGACGCCTTTGTCTGGTCGTTGAACACAAACGAAGTACGCGAAGTTGCAGCTATGGCGAACTTTTAATCTAAACAAAACCCAAAGTCTAAACGATGCCCTAAAGGCTGTATATATGGAGGAAGAGGGGGGAATTTCGTGGCCCTTGGTGGAGGGGTCCGAAATCAACCCTATCTCTTGTTTCCCCACACATACGGACTCTAAAAATAGCCTATACTTATGTATTTCGAAATTACATGGACCTGGCCCAATAATAAGGTGACGCAGCACCTAAAATAGCCTCGGGACGAAATTTATGAAGTGGCATCTTGTATATTTCGTCCAAGGCTTCATGCACCCATTATGGTGGCTTCAAAGTCCTGAAATCATCACTTGTAACTCCGTTCTTGTTCCCCTTGCGCATGCCATCATCTCCATGCTTGTTCTTGCTCCAATGTTCATCCTTCTCCAAGCTAGGCCCTTCATTTGTAAGCAAAACAAATGTATCCAATTTAGGCAGCATCATATTCTCATGAACATTAGAATCATTACCAAGAAACGAAAGTACCTGGTAATTTAGTTGGCGTGCACGAGCTCTAGTAATTGGTCCAGTATGTATAGCAGCAGGGGCTGTGGGTGTAACAATTGTATTGATGTCCTCATCATCCTCCCCTTCTTGAAATGAAGTCGTCCGCGACGGAAGTTCATCTTCCTCACCCAAATAAGGCTTCAAATCTGCAATGTTAAAAGTGGGACTAACCCCAAAATCTGCAGGCAACTCAAGTTTATATGCATTATCATTTATTTTCTCTAACACCTTAAAGGGACCATCAGCACGTGGCATTAACTTTGATTTGCGCAAATCAGGAAATCTATCCTTACGCAAATGTAACCAAACAAGATCTCCTGGTGCAAAGACAACATGTTTTCTACCCTTATCTCCAGCAAGTTTATATTTAGCATTCATGCGCTCAATGTTTTCCTTAGTTAACTCATGCATTTTTAAAATCAATTCAGCACGTTGTTTAGCATCAAAATTAACCTTCTCCGAAGATGGAAGAGGCAACAAATCAATAGGTGCATGAGGTAGGAAACCATACACAACTTCAAAAGGGCACATCTTAGTAGTAGAATGCAATGAACGATTATAAGCAAATTCAATATGAGGCAAGCATTCCTCCCACATTTTCTTATTATTCTTCAAAACAGCCCTAAGCATAGTAGACAACATTCTATTGACTACTTCAGTTTGTCCATCAGTTTGGGGGTGACAAGTAGTACTAAAAAGCAGTTTAGTCCCCAACTTAGCCCATAAACATCTCCAAAAGTGGCTAAGAAATTTAGTATCACGATCTGAAACAATAGTATTTGGCACACCATGCAAGCAATTAATTTCACGAAAGAACAAATCAGCAACATTAACAGCATCATCGCTTTTATGACATGGTATAAAGTGTGCCATTTTCGAGAATCTATCCACGACAACAAATATGCTATCCCTCCCCTTCTTTGTTCGAGGTAAACCTAAAACAAAGTCCATAGATATATCCTCCCAAGGAACACTAGGTACAGGCAAAGGCATATATAAACCATGAGGATTGAGTCGTGACTTAGCTTTTTGACATGTAGTGCAGCGAGCAATAAAACGCTCAACATCCCGTCTCATCTTTGGCCAAAAGAAATGTGTAGCAAGTACGTCCTCCGTCTTCTTCACGCCAAAGTGTCCCATTAATCCTCCTCCATGCGCCTCCTGCAACAACAAAAGACGAACGGAGCTAGCTGGAATGCATAGCTTGTTAGCACGAAACACAAATCCATCGTTAACAACAAACTTGTTCCACATTCTCCCTTCTTTACAATTCTGCATTACATCTTTAAAATCAGCATCATGCACATATTGATCTTTGATGGTCTCCAAACCAAATATTTTGAAGTCAAGTTGTGAAAGCATAGTATAGCGACGAGACAATGCATCAGCAATAACATTTTCTTTTCCCTTCTTGTGTTTAATGACATAAGGGAAAGTCTCAATGAATTCAACCCATTTAGCATGTCTACGATTCAGTTTAGCTTGACTTTTAATATGTTTCAAAGATTCATGATCAGAATGTATAACAAATTCTTTGGGACATAAATAATGTTGCCATGTTTCTAAAGTCCGAACAAGAGCATATAATTCTTTATCATAAGTAGAATAATTCAGACTAGGCCCACTCAATTTTTCAGAAAAGTATGCAACAGGTTTGCCATCTTGTAATAACACACCTCCTAATCCAATTCCACTAGCATCACATTCAAGCTCAAAAGTCTTATTAAAATCATCGCGTATATGTGTTGATTGTAGAGGCATTAATAATATTACTATTCGTTATCGTCATCCTATTCCTAGGCTAGATGATATGCTTGATGAATTGAGTGGCTCTACAATATTCTCCAAAGTTGATTTGCGTAGTGGATACCATCAAATTCGTATGAAATTGGGGGATGAATGGAAAACAGCATTTAAAACTAAGTTTGGATTATATGAGTGGTTAGTCATGCCTTTTGGGTTAACTAATGCGCCTAGTACTTTCATGAGACTAATGAACGAAGTTTTACGTGCTTTCATTGGACGATTTGTGGTAGTCTATTTTGATGATATACTGATTTATAGCAGATCTTTGGAAGAACATTTGGAACATTTACGTGCTATTTTTATTGCTCTACGTGATGCACGTTTGTTTGGTAACCTTGGGAAGTGCACCTTTTGCACCGACCGAGTATCTTTTCTTGGCTATGTTGTTACTCCACAGGGAATTGAAGTTGACACAGCCAAGATTGAAGCTATTGAGAGTTGGCCGCAGCCCAAAACGGTCACACAAGTGAGGAGTTTTCTTGGCCTTGCTGGATTCTATAGGCGTTTTGTGAGAGATTTCAGCACCATTGCTGCACCTCTCAACGAGCTTACAAAGAAGGATGTGCCTTTTGTTTGGGGTACCGCACAGGAAGAAGCCTTCACGGTATTGAAAGATAAGTTGACACATGCTCCTTTACTCCAACTTCCTGATTTTAATAAGACTTTTGAGCTTGAATGTGATGCTAGTGGAATTGGATTAGGAGGTGTGTTATTACAAGATGGCAAACCTGTTGCATACTTTTCTGAAAAATTGAGTGGGCCTAGTCTGAATTATTCTACTTATGATAAAGAATTATATGCTCTTGTTCGGACTTTAGAAACATGGCAACATTATTTATGGCCCAAAGAATTTGTTATACATTCTGATCATGAATCTTTTAAACATATTAAAAGTCAAGCTAAACTGAATCGTAGACATGCTAAATGGGTTGAATTCATTGAGACTTTCCCTTATGTCATTAAACACAAGAAGGGAAAAGAAAATGTTATTGCTGATGCATTGTCTCGTCGCTATACTATGCTTTCACAACTTGACTTCAAAATATTTGGTTTGGAGACCATCAAAGATCAATATGTGCATGATGCTGATTTTAAAGATGTAATGCAGAATTGTAAAGAAGGGAGAATGTGGAACAAGTTTGTTGTTAACGATGGATTTGTGTTTCGTGCTAACAAGCTATGCATTCCAGCTAGCTCCGTTCGTCTTTTGTTGTTGCAGGAGGCGCATGGAGGAGGATTAATGGGACACTTTGGCGTGAAGAAGACGGAGGACGTACTTGCTACACATTTCTTTTGGCCAAAGATGAGACGGGATGTTGAGCGTTTTATTGCTCGCTGCACTACATGTCAAAAAGCTAAGTCACGACTCAATCCTCATGGTTTATATATGCCTTTGCCTGTACCTAGTGTTCCTTGGGAGGATATATCTATGGACTTTGTTTTAGGTTTACCTCGAACAAAGAAGGGGAGGGATAGCATATTTGTTGTCGTGGATAGATTCTCGAAAATGGCACACTTTATACCATGTCATAAAAGCGATGATGCTGTTAATGTTGCTGATTTGTTCTTTCGTGAAATTAATTGCTTGCATGGTGTGCCAAATACTATTGTTTCAGATCGTGATACTAAATTTCTTAGCCACTTTTGGAGATGTTTATGGGCTAAGTTGGGGACTAAACTGCTTTTTAGTACTACTTGTCACCCCCAAACTGATGGACAAACTGAAGTAGTCAATAGAATGTTGTCTACTATGCTTAGGGCTGTTTTGAAGAATAATAAGAAAATGTGGGAGGAATGCTTGCCTCATATTGAATTTGCTTATAATCGTTCATTGCATTCTACTACTAAGATGTGCCCTTTTGAAGTTGTGTATGGTTTCCTACCTCATGCACCTATTGATTTGTTGCCTCTTCCATCTTCGGAGAAGGTTAATTTTGATGCTAAACAACGTGCTGAATTGATTTTAAAAATGCATGAGTTAACTAAGGAAAACATTGAGCGCATGAATGCTAAATATAAACTTGCTGGAGATAAGGGTAGAAAACATGTTGTCTTTGCACCAGGAGATCTTGTTTGGTTACATTTGCGTAAGGATAGATTTCCTGATTTGCGCAAATCAAAGTTAATGCCACGTGCTGATGGTCCCTTTAAGGTGTTAGAGAAAATAAATGATAATGCATATAAACTTGAGTTGCCTGCAGATTTTGGGGTTAGTCCCACTTTTAACATTGCAGATTTGAAGCCTTATTTGGGTGAGGAAGATGAACTTCCGTCGCGGACGACTTCATTTCAAGAAGGGGAGGATGATGAGGACATCAATACAATTGTTACACCCACAGCCCCTGCTGCTATACATACTGGACCAATTACTAGAGCTCGTGCACGCCAACTAAATTACCAGGTACTTTCGTTTCTTGGTAATGATTCTAATGTTCATGAGAATATGATGCTGCCTAAATTGGATACATTTGTTTTGCTTACAAATGAAGGGCCTAGCTTGGAGAAGGATGAACATTGGAGCAAGAACAAGCATGGAGATGATGGCATGCGCAAGGGGAACAAGAACGGAGTTACAAGTGATGATTTCAGGACTTTGAAGCCACCATAATGGGTGCATGAAGCCTTGGACGAAATATACAAGATGCCACTTCATAAATTTCGTCCCGAGGCTATTTTAGGTGCTGCGTCACCTTATTATTGGGCCACGCCCATGTAATTTCGAAATACATAAGTATAGGCAATTTTTAGAGTCCGTATGTGTGGGGAAACAAGAGATAGGGTTGATTTCGGACCCCTCCACCAAGGGCCACGAAATTCCCCCCCTCTTCCTCCATATATACAGCCCTTAGGGCATCGTTTAGACTTTGGGTTTTGTTTAGATTAAAAGTTCGCCATAGCTGCAACTTCGCGTACTTCGTTTGTGTTCAACGACCAGACAAAGGCGTCACAGAACCCCACCTTGATCAATAAAGCTTTCATCTTATATTCGCAATATCCAGATTGCAATCTTAGTTTCTTGCTTGTTCTTCGTTTGCTCGCAGGAAACAGACCCTCGTGGTCAGGTTGATCGTGCTCCGGCGTGGTCAATAACCTCTCGGAGTTGGTTTAGCGATTGCTAAGGCGCGACGTCCTCGCACGTTCGTAGTCGGATCGTCAAAGTCGACTTCCACCAAAGCGATATCCATCATCTCATCGAAAGACGGGACACCTTTGCCTCTATCACATATGTAGAGATACTAAAATGCACATGAACAGTACGTGTTACCTTAACCTTGCTGCTGTTGTTGAACCATTGGATGTAGTAAGGAAGTGGATGTGGTCTTGTGGTGAGAGAAAGCTTCTCCACCATCTCCATGCTAGCCAAGTTGTTGCAGCTCCCTCCGTCTATTATGACACGCACAGAACGTTCCTTCACAACTCCCTTGGTATGGAACAAATTGTGCCTCTGATTTTGCTCAGCTTGTGTGACCTGCACACTCAAAACACGTTGAGCAACTAAACATTCATACCTGTCAGCGTCTTCAGGAGCCATGTATTGCGTCTCATGATCAGAATCATCTCCACCATGTTCTTCACGTGTAATAAGAGCCAATGTCTCCTCATCATAGTCACTAGCGGACTCATATCCACCATCCGCGGTAGCAATCATCACACGCGGAGATTTGCATTCCCTCGCATAATGACCTCCTCCCTTACAACGACGACAAATAATATCACTTGTGTGCCCTGTTGATGCCATGGAAGAAGAAGAACGTTGTGCAGGACCCGCAGGTGCGCTCTTGGAAGATAATGGTGGTTGTGCCTGTTTTCTTGTATCACGGCTGGAGATGGCACCGGATGGAGGTGCTGGTGCAGTTGAAGTAGAAGATGCACGTGGTGTCCATGATGAAGGTCGGCCTGCAGAAAAGTTAGTTCGCCCCAATGCTTGTCGATCCTGCACTTCACGTTCAGCTTTACAAGCAAGATGGAATAAACGAGTGATATTAGTATACTCCTTATAGTCTAGAATGGTCTGAATCTCTCTATTTAATCCAGCCAGAAAACGTGCAAGCATAGCTTCATTCTCCTCAACAATACCACATCTAATCATGCCAGTTTGTAATTCCTGATAATATTCTTCTACAGAATTTTTCCCTTGTCTTAAACGCTGCAATTTTTGAAGCAATTCACGTTGATAATATGGTGGAACCCAACGCGTACGCATAGCAGTTTTCAAAGCAGCCCAAGTAGTTGGAATAGGATATAATCTACAATGTTCAGACCACCATACACATGCAAAACTAGTGAAAGCACAAACAGCAGCAGCAACTCGTCTCTCCTCAGGATATTGTAAACATGTAAATCGTTGTTCAGTTTCTAACTCCCAAGTAAGATATATATCAGGAACATATCTACCCTCAAATGGTGGAATATGCAATTTCAGTTTAGGAATATGGACATCATCTCGTACCTGAGGTGGTGGTGCAGGCCTACCATTACGAATATATACCTGAGGTCGACCTGCTGGTGGTGGTACAGGTGGTTGCACGTAATGTTGATTTTGATCAACCTCATCCTCATAATCTCCCACATAATCATCCTCCTCCGCAGCACCAGCAGGAGCCACAGAAGTATCAACAGCAGCACCAACAGTTTGGCCAAACGCAAGAGGAACACGGCTTGCTCGGCGGAGGTCTGCTTCGCGACGTGGAGGTAGTCGTTGTTGTTGTTGTTGGAGAGGTGCGTTAGGTGCAGCGGGTGGTGGTGGTGGAAGACGCGCGAGCAATTCATTAAACTTGTTATCGAGCTTTGTTTCGAACGTCTTCTCAAGGCCAGTGATCTTCTCCATGGCCTCTTCAAAATTGTTCAGCACATCTTGCACCTGTTCAGTCATCATTTGCTGAAACTTATCATGAAGCTCCTTGTTCGATAAATTCTCCCAGTCAATCTCGTCGGCTTGTGATCCTGGCATGGTTAGCAGCAATAGAAACACACAAGAATATGATCCTACAGACTACGAACAAGTGGTGGTGGTGGGTGTCACAAATCCGTCAAGCAAATCTCAAATTCTTACCAGTTCTTACCCAGCAGCAGGCGGTGATCGGCAACCGTTGTAGTCAAAAACTGATAGAGGCGAGGGTCCCGATCTTTCGATGAGATGATGGATATCGCTTTGGTGGAAGTCGACTTTGACGATCCGACTACGAACGTGCGAGGACGTCGCGCCTTAGCAATCGCTAAACCAACTCCGAGAGGTTATTGACCACGCCGGAGCACGATCAACCTGACCACGAGGGTCTGTTTCCTGCGAGCAAACGAAGAACAACCAAGAAACTAAGATTGCAATCTGGATATTGCGAATATAAGATGAAAGCTTTATTGATCAAGGTGGGGTTCTGTGACGCCTTTGTCTGGTCGTTGAACACAAACGAAGTACGCGAAGTTGCAGCTATGGCGAACTTTTAATCTAAACAAAACCCAAAGTCTAAACGATGCCCTAAGGGCTGTATATATGGAGGAAGAGGGGGGGAATTTCGTGGCCCTTGGTGGAGGGGTCCGAAATCAACCCTATCTCTTGTTTCCCCACACATACGGACTCTAAAAATAGCCTATACTTATGTATTTCGAAATTACATGGGCCTGGCCCAATAATAAGGTGACGCAGCACCTAAAATAGCCTCGGGACGAAATTTATGAAGTGGCATCTTGTATATTTCGTCCAAGGCTTCATGCACCCATTATGGTGGCTTCAAAGTCCTGAAATCATCACTTGTAACTCCGTTCTTGTTCCCCTTGCGCATGCCATCATCTCCATGCTTGTTCTTGCTCCAATGTTCATCCTTCTCCCAGCTAGGCCCTTCATTTGTAAGCAAAACAAATGTATCCAATTTAGGCAGCATCATATTCTCATGAACATTAGAATCATTACCAAGAAACGAAAGTACCTGGTAATTTAGTTGGCGTGCACGAGCTCTAGTAATTGGTCCAGTATGTATAGCAGCAGGGGCTGTGGGTGTAACAATTGTATTGATGTCCTCATCATCCTCCCCTTCTTGAAATGAAGTCGTCCTCGACGGAAGTTCATCTTCCTCACCCAAATAAGGCTTCAAATCTGCAATGTTAAAAGTGGGACTAACCCCAAAATCTGCAGGCAGCTCAAGTTTATATGCATTATCATTTATTTTCTCTAACACCTTAAAGGGACCATCAGCACGTGGCATTAACTTTGATTTGCGCAAATCAGGAAATCTATCCTTACGCAAATGTAACCAAACAAGATCTCCAGGTGCAAACACAACATGTTTTCTACCCTTATCTCCAGCAAGTTTATATTTAGCATTCATGCGCTCAATGTTTTCCTTAGTTAACTCATGCATTTTTAAAATCAATTCAGCACGTTGTTTAGCATCAAAATTAACCTTCTCCAAAGATGGAAGAGGCAACAAATCAATAGGTGCACGAGGTAGGAAACCATACACAACTTCAAAAGGGCACATCTTAGTAGTAGAATGCAATGAACGATTATAAGCAAATTCAATATGAGGCAAGCCTTCCTCCCACATTTTCTTATTATTCTTCAAAACAGCCCTAAGCATAGTAGACAACGTTCTATTGACTACTTCAGTTTGTCCATCAGTTTGGGGGTGACAAGTAGTACTAAAAAGCAGTTTAGTCCCCAACTTAGCCCATAAACATTTCCAAAAGTGGCTAAGAAATTTAGTATCACGATCTGAAACAATAGTATTTGGCACACCATGCAAGCGAATAATTTCACGAAAGAACAAATCAGCAACATTAACAGCATCATCGCTTTTATGACATGGTATAAAGTGTGCCATTTTCGAGAATCTATCCACGACAACAAATATGCTATCCCTCCCCTTCTTTGTTCGAGGTAAACCTAAAACAAAGTCCATAGATATATCCTCCCAAGGAACACTAGGTACAGGCAAAGGCATATATAAACCATGAGGATTGAGTCGTGACTTAGCTTTTTGACATGTAGTGCATCGAGCAATAAAACGCTCAACATCCCGTCTCATCTTTGGCCAAAAGAAATGTGTAGCAAGTACGTCCTCCGTCTTCTTCACGCCAAAGTGTCCCATTAATCCTCCTCCATGCGCCTCCTGCAACAACAAAAGACGAACGGAGCTAGCTGGAATGCATAGCTTGTTAGCACGAAACACAAATCCATCATTAACAACAAACTTGTTCCACATTCTTCCTTCTTTACAATTATGCCACATAATCATCCTCCTCCGCATCAGCAGCAGGAGCCACAGAAGTATCAACAGCAGCACCAACAGTTTGGCCAAACGCAAGAGGAACACGACTTGCTCGGCGGAGGTCTGCTTCGCGACGTGGAGGTAGTCGTTGTTGTTGTTGTTGGAGAGGTGCGTTAGGTGCAGCGGGTGGTGGTGGTGGAAGACGCGCGAGCAATTCATTAAACTTGTTATCGAGCTTTGTTTCGAACGTCTTCTCAAAGCCAGTGATCTTCTCCATGGCCTCTTCAAAATTGTTCAGCACATCTTGCACCTGTTCAGTCATCATTTGCTGAAACTTATCATGAAGCTCCTTGTTCGATAAATTCTCCCAGTCAATCTCGTCGGCTTGTGACCCTGGCATGGTTAGCAGCAATAGAAACACACAAGAATATGATCCTACAGACTACGAACAAGTGGTGGTGGTGGGTGTCACAAATCCGTCAAGCAAATCTCAAATTCTTACCAGTTCTTACCCAGCAGCAGGCGGTGATCGGCAACCGTTGTAGTCAAAAACTCTCAAAGCTTGGATAGAGCGATTACCAGGGAGAGTCAAACGCACGACGTAGATGTATGTGGAGCTGGGAAGGCTTATAATATGGTAGCAAAAAGGGTCAGCAATAATCAATTCAGAGATGCAAAGTTGAATAAACGCTCAACGACGGTACTGTGCTGGTCCTAGGCTAGACTGTGCTAGAGACGCGAGCCTAGAACACTAACAAAATCACGGCGCGGCACGTAAACAAGGGAAAAGCACACTCTGAAAAAAAAATTCGCTCTTTTTTCTTTTTCTTTTTCTTTTTTTTTGCGAAAAATCACTATAATGGCGAGTGTCTCAAAACTCTTCCTAGCTCAAACTGACAGGATGGGCACGAAATTTTTTCGACCAATTTTTTTTTTTCGACTGCCCGGACCCAAAAACTGGAAACGGGTCAAAAAAAACTTCCTATAATGGCACCTGTCTCAAAACACTCAGAAACACCTAAAAATAGGATAGCCAGAAATTTTTTCGAAAAATGCGTTTTCGAAAATTTTTGGGCCTAAACGGAGCGTGGCTACCCGACTCTTTTTTTTTCCGAAACCTACTCCGGCAAGGAAACACGAATCGGAATCTAGATGGATCCTGAAAACAAACCTAATAAGCAAAGAACTCGGATTGGTGGTGGATATATGGTGGTGGTATATGGCAGCGGTGGTGGTAGCGGTGGTAGTATATGGATATGGATCGGTGGTGGTATATGGACACAGATTGGTGGTGGTATATGGATACGGATTCGGTGCGGTGGTGGTAGATGGCAGGGGCGATGATGATGGTGCGGCGGCGGCGTGACAACTTATGACCAGAACTCGAAACTCTAAAAGACGAGACTCTAAGACCAGCAACTAGACACGACGATGCAACCGCAAATTCAACAAAGCAAAACCCTAAAAAGATTATGCAAGGCTCAGATTGGTTCGGATATGATGAACTAACCCTAATTTTTTTTGTGGCTTTTTCGTGGACTATAGGTATGAAGAACAGACTCGATCTAAACTACGAAAAACTGTAAAATCTCACCGAGCAACCTGGAAATCTGATACCACTTGATAGAGGCGGGGTGTCCCGATCTTTCGATGAGATGATAACTATCGATTTGGTGAAGATGACTTTGACGATCCGACTACAAACGTGCACGACGTTGCGCCTTAGCAATCGCTAAACCAACTCCGAGAGGTTATTGACCACGCCGAAGCACAATCAACCTGACCACGAAGGTCTATTCCTGCAAGCAATCGAAGAACAAGCAAGAATATGATAAAGCAATCTGAATATTGCGAATATAGATGAAGTATTGATAAAGGTGGGGTTCTGTGACGCCTTTGTCTGGTCGTTGAACACAAACGAAGTACGCGAAGTTGCAGCTATGGCGAACTTTTAATCTAAACAAAACCCAAAGTCTAAACGATGCCCTAAAGGCTGTATATATGGAGGAAGAGGGGGGAATTTCGTGGCCCTTGGTGGAGGGGTCCGAAATCAACCCTATCTCTTGTTTCCCCACACATACGGACTCTAAAAATAGCCTATACTTATGTATTTCGAAATTACATGGACCTGGCCCAATAATAAGGTGACGCAGCACCTAAAATAGCCTCGGGACGAAATTTATGAAGTGGCATCTTGTATATTTCGTCCAAGGCTTCATGCACCCATTATGGTGGCTTCAAAGTCCTGAAATCATCACTTGTAACTCCGTTCTTGTTCCCCTTGCGCATGCCATCATCTCCATGCTTGTTCTTGCTCCAATGTTCATCCTTCTCCAAGCTAGGCCCTTCATTTGTAAGCAAAACAAATGTATCCAATTTAGGCAGCATCATATTCTCATGAACATTAGAATCATTACCAAGAAACGAAAGTACCTGGTAATTTAGTTGGCGTGCACGAGCTCTAGTAATTGGTCCAATATGTATAGCAGCAGGGGCTGTGGGTGTAACAATTGTATTGATGTCCTCATCAGTCACCGAGGAAGCAGGCTCTCAATCAGCGGTCTAGTGTATGCTAGTATGTCGCGAACACCGGCTACGACAACGAGGTCTCCGACAGCGATGGCCTGGCGTGTGCTATGTCATAGGTTAAGTGGCCCACCCCAACCCCTCTGGTTCAACCACCGTCAATCTCATCCATGGCCCCACCGCTGGTCTCCTCTGGCTCGCTATCAAGAATTTGCCATCCTAAATCACCATCGAGCCCTTTTTGTCATTTCTGAAGGACACATTCTATGATGCTAGCATGGGATCCACAGCTGCCATGTCAGACCTCATCAACGGAGACCAGGAGGAGGGCACCCTCTCCAGCTCTTCCAAGGGTAAAGAACCCAACTGTGACATCAGGGAGGGCACCCTACAGCCGTGCTCTTCCAAGGGGATGGAGCCCATCTACGACAACATGGAGCGTACCCAGATTCCATGCTCTTCCCATGGGAACGAGCTCATCTATGACAAGTGAGGAAACCCATGATTTGTTTTACCGTGCCTCTTCACAGGGAGGAACCCATGATTTTTTCTGTCGAGCCCCTTTTGTAGTGTAGTGAGAATATGTATGATTTCAATTGCTATATTTGGTTGTTTGCAGTATGCCTTGTTTATTTTAGTTGTTCACAATGTGATGCTCTATATTGTGCAACTATTTACTGTGCAGTACAATTTCATCAATACCAGTTTCAAAAATACCAATAGGAATGCATATATTTCGTTGTTGTTAAGACTGTTATAGCTAGCATATACCTATTTTAACATTTTTGGTTGCTCGATTGTTTCTAGTTAGCATTGTCCAGTTTTAATTGCTATCTTTGGTTGTTTGTAGTATCCTTATTGATTTTAGTTATTCAGAAAGTGATGCTCTATATGTGCAACTATTTATCAATACGATTTTCAACAATACTAATAGGAATGACTATATCTGGGACCTATTAAGCCTGTTGTAGCGAGCATATGCCTCTTTTAACCTTTTTAGGTTCTTCGGTTGCTTGTAGTTAGCATATGTCTAGTTTCAATTGCTATCTTTGGTTGTTCGTAGTATGCCTTGTTTATTTCAGCTATTCCCAAAAGTGATGTTCTATATGTGCAAGTATGAAGTGTAGAGTTCAATTTCATCAGTATCGATTTCAACAATACTAATATGAACGACTATACTTGTGTTGGGGGGATGAACCCCGGGCAGGCAACGGAACCCGGATCCTTTTCAAAAACAACGGGGCCAGCATCGCCCCTCAAGATGGCTCACGCTTGGCCGGGTCGCTTGACCCGGCCTAATCCTCAAGACTTCTTTAACAAGCCAGCTCAAGACAGCCAAGCCCAGCGCACCAAGACTTCTCCAACAAGCCATGCTCCCCCGTGGTGTGTTCTACAAACCGGCCAAGGGTCATTGGCCATCCCATCCCAGCCGTACGACGGGACGAGTCTTCACCAACTGATGACCGAAGCCACAGTACCCCGCCCATGCCTTTGGTCAGTCGGGCGGGGCAACAGTGCCCCCAACCTACCCACTGACCAAGGCTGGCGTGGCAAAAGTGCACCCATCGTCACCAATGAAGCCAGCAAGCAGCGACCTGATAGAGCGCGACTGTAGCCGACTGAACCCGGCCACTCCCTGACGCTCGACAAGACGACCAACAATGCCCCTGTACCCAGCGGGTCCCAGCACCGAGTTCCTGGACACTGACGACCCGGCCCAGCCACCTTGTAACATTACCATTGTACCCCTGGGGGTTGACCTATAAAACCCCTGAGGAGCCCTCATGCATATGGGCAAGCAGCACGACGAGAACGATAGCATTCACACCACACACCAGACTAGCCACACCGGGAGAGGGAGTAGCCTAAGCCTTGGCCTGTCCTCCTTCTTCCTCCATACAGCTCTAGGAGCAACCCTGTACTATTGCATATACACCACACTAGGTATGTCTTGCGTCCCGCGCTCGCTCATGCCGACCTCGCCTCTAGAGCCCACCAGTGCCCTCGAGCCTCATTCTCTCTTTAGCCATCCCTTGGCATCTGCCGTGCACCCACCACGATAGTTTGCGCCCACCGTGGGGCAGCTCGAGGTCCTGGCCGGGAGCATGCTTCAGACGGGGCTCTACTCCGACTCAGACGAGCCCGTCACGCTGGCGGATGACGTCATCGACGCACTCGCCACCTCCTTCGCCGTGCTGCGCATCTCTACCGCGCCTGCGGCTGACGAGTACCCCAACGAGGTACTTGACTTTTTCGACTCCCCCCTTTCCCTTGGCGGCGGTACTACCGCCAGGGCGATGGATCTCTGCGTGGAGGTTTCGCCACCAACACTGACGCTGCTTCCTCATCTAGCGCGGCGAGGAATCCCGCTGAAGCTAGGACTGTAGTGGGGAAGGACAACCCATCCAACCCCCTGCGGGGCACGATGAAGAGCATTCGCATCCCCATCGGCACCGACATCGACGCCTCCGACATCGCCGAGGCCCGGACTCACCTCGACGAGGACCGCTAGCATACTTCACACAGCGCCGCCTCGACTTCACGCTGGACGCGCCCGAGCCACGTCGGGTCACCGACGGGTAGGCCCGAGGCGGCGCGATCGCGCCTTCGGCGCCGTCCCTCCCGTCTACGAGACTCCCGTGAAGAACAGATGCGCTGCCCAGGCGGCCGCGGTCGGCCTGGACCAGCTCGCAGGCGAATAGCTACAAGACCGCCTCAAGAGGGTGAACGACCTCCTCGCTGCGGCCAGCGCGCAGCAGGACCGCCTCAACCAACTCGTCAAGCCGGCCGGATCCGGCTCCGCCCGCGTCGATGGACTCGGTGATTTCCCGCAGACTGCATCCTTGCCACCCGGCGAGGCGCACTCCAGCCGCACCCGGACCCAGCACAACCCCGCCCTGACGACTGCCAGCGGCTTGGGAGACAAGCCAGCTTCGGAGGCCCGACGCTGACTCGACCCTCTGCTCCAACCTAGCCGACGTTCGACGAGAGGCGACCCGACCCCCCATGGTGTGCTGACCGCCCAGCTGGGCCCGTGCGCCATCGACGACACCCATGCCCATCACCACCTCGACCGACTCGCCAAGTTCATGGCCGTGGGGGAGCGTGAACCCTTTAGTAAAGGTATCACCTCGGATGAGTGGCCCAAAGCATGCCGGTCCGACGGGGCCGGTCTCCTCATGATCCATGTTTTGCATCATGTTGCTTGTGCATTGCACCGTGGTTGATTGTGTTTCCCTTGCTTGTGTTCTTGCTTTGGGTAGAGCCGGGAGACGAGTACGTGATCGAGGAACCCGTTGAGTACGCTTACTAGGTGATACCTTTACTAAAGGGTTCACGCTCCCCCGCGACACCCCCAAGTACAACGGCACCGTGAAGCCAGAGGACTGGCTCGCGGACTACACCACTGCCATCAGCATCACCGGCGGCAACTGCCGCCTCGCCGTGCGCTACGCGCCTCTCATGCTCCAGGGGGCGGCCCGTACCTGGTTGAATTGCCTGCCGGAGGGCAGCATCAATGCGTGGGTCGACTTCGAGCAAGCCTTCGTACGCAACTTCACTGGCACGTACAAGCGACCCGGCTGCCCAAGTCAGCTCGCCATGTGCATGCAGGGGCCGGCGGAAACCGGCCGTGAGTACCTCGCACGCTGGACCGAGCTCTGGAATAGCTGCGAGGGCATCCATGAAGTCCAAGCAATCCAATACTGCATCAACGGGTGTCAGGATGGCACCCTCCTCAATCAGAAACTCTTGCTCTTCGAGTCAGCCACCATGGTCACGCTCATGGTGATGGCGGACAAGTACGCCAACGCCGACTCCACCATGAAGATCCAGGTGGCGCTGGACGAAGCCGGCAAAGCAATACTGGTTCCCCCTCTGAAGCCGGCTGGTGAAGGCAGCCCGGCAACAACACAACCAGCAGAACAACAAGCGCAAGGCCGATCAGCCGGCCCAGCGCTATGACAACCGGCTCGTCGCGGCCGCCGAGCAGGCGCCCATGGCCGACCCAGCCGCCAAGCGGCGGCAGACAGCAAGACGACGTGGCAACCCTCCATGAGTTTCGAGGAGATGCTTGACGCTCCCTGAAAGCACCACAACAACGCGAGGCCATCCATGCACACGCTTTGGCAGTGCACCATCACCAAGCGCATCATGAGGGGCGACGCCCCGCCTCCTCCGGCCCCGGCACCGGGAGCGGGCAGCCGCCTCTGCCTCCATCGCCGCCCTCGGCCGCCGGTGCGATGCGCGATGACGCCTACCCGGCCCCGAACGCAACCTACATCGTCTGCACCAGCCTCGGCGAGGACAAGCGCAGCGAGCGCCTCCTTCGGCAGGAGGTGAACACCGTCGTCCCAGCCAAGACGGAATACATGCACTGGTCGGAGCGTCTAGTCACTTGGACTCGGGAGGACCACCCGGCCATCATGCCGAGCCCGGGTGATTACGACCTCGTCCTCGATCCCACCATTGTCGTGCCTCGACTCACGAGCAAGTTTTCTCGGGTTCTCATCGACGACGGCAACAGCATCAACATCCTCTACCACGACCAAGCTCGGCCTTGAGGACAAGACCTGGATCCGATCCGGACAGTCTTCCACGACATCATTTCTGGCCTCTCCTGCTCCCTGATCGACCGAATCCGACTCGACGTCCTGTTCGGCGAAAGCAGCCACTTCCGATGCGAGTCGATCAGGTTCGAGGTGGTGGACCTGTCCAAAGCGTATCATGCGCTGCTGGGCCGGCCCACGCTCGCCAAGTTCATGGCGATTCCCCACTATGCCTAACTGAAGATAAAGCTGCCTGGTCTGAAGGGCCTCATCACCTTCCCCGGCGACTATCGCAAGTCCATAGAGTGTGCCCAAGATGGTGCCAAGCTGGCCGAGTCGCTGGTCCTAGCCGAGGTGCGGCGCCAACTTGACCAGATCGTCGCCTTGGCCCAAGAAGCGTCAGCTACACCCTTCTCGGCCGAAGAGGCCTCATTCAAGCCCTCCAGGGAGACCAAGAAAGTGAAGCTGAACCTGGAAGACCCCAGCTGCAGCAAGTACGTTGTCATGGGCACCGGCCTCGACAGCAAATAGGAAGGCGAGCTCATCGACTTCCTCCGTGAGAATCGGGATATTTTCACATGGACCCGAAAGGACATGCCGGGTATCCCGAGGAAGTATGCCGAGCACAAACTCCATGTCCGCAAGGACGCCAAGCCCGTCTGTCAAACCCTGCGACAATTTTCCGAAGAGAAGAGAAGGACCATCGGTGAAGAGGTTACCAAGCATTTGGCGGCCGGCTTCATCATGGAAATGTTTCACCCCAAGTGGCTGGCCAACCCAGTCCTTGTCCTGAATAAGAACAAGACCTGGCACATGTGTATCGACTACACCAGCCTGAACAAGGCCTGCCCCAAAGACTCGTTCGCCCTCTCGC
Organism: Triticum dicoccoides; assembly: GCF_002162155.2. NCBI lineage: Eukaryota > Viridiplantae > Streptophyta > Magnoliopsida > Poales > Poaceae > Triticum > Triticum dicoccoides. The sequence goes on along the minus strand of NC_041382.1, from coordinate 353,490,535 downwards.
AGATCCACCAAGTCATCGACTCCACCGCCAGGTGTGAGCTCCTGTCCTTCCTAGATGCTTACTCCGGCTATCATCAGATCAAGCTGGACCCGGCCGACGCCCTGAAGACCTCCTTCATCATGCCATTTGGGGCGTATTGCTACATTCCCAGGTCGTTCGGCTTTAAGAACGCCGACGCCACCTTCCAACGCTGCATGCAGAAGTGCCTACTGCCGCAACTCGGCCGCAATATCCACGACTACGTGGATGACATCATGGTGAAGACCAAGCAGCACATCACGCAACTCGATGACCTGAAGGAGACCTTCGCCAACCTGCGCGATTACAAGGTCAAGCTCAACCCGGAAAAATGCGTTTTCAGCGTCCCGCCGGAAAGCTACTCAGCTTCCTCGTCTCGGAGCGCGGCATCGAGGCGAACCCGGCGAAAATCAAGGCCATCGAACGCATGCGCAAGCCGGCCCGGCTGCGCGATGTCCAGAAGTTCACCAAATATTAGCCGGTTTCTCAGCCGGCTAGGCGAGAGGGTCTTGCCCCTATATCAGCTGATGAAGAAGACAACACCGTTCGAATGGAACGACTAGGCGGAGGAGACCTTTCGGGATCTCAAGTGCATGCTCTCCACCACACCAGTCCTAGACGCACTAGCCGAGAAGGATCCGCTGTTGCTCTACATCGTCGCAACCTCTCGGTCAGTCAGCATGGTGATGGTGGTCGAGCGACCAGAGAAGGACAAGGTCCAAGCCGTCCAACGTCCCGTCTACTACCTGAGCGAGGTGCTCTCCGCCTCGAAGCCGAACTACCCGCACTACCAGAAGATGTGTTACGGCATGTACTTCACCGCCAAGAAGCTGAAGCAGTACTTCCAAGAGCATGTCGTCACCGTGGTAAGCACGCCCCCCTCAGTGAAATCATCGGGTGCTGGGATGCCTCTGGTCGGGTCGCCAAGTGGGCGCTCGAGCTAGCCGGCCACACCATCCTCCACGAGCCCCGGACCACGATCAAGTCCCAAGATTTGGCCGACTTCCTCATCGACTGGACTGAGACCTAGTACCTACCGCCGCCACCGGACTCGACGCATTGCCGCATGCACTTCGACGGCTCGAAGATGCGACTCGGCCTACGGGCCGGCATCGTGTTGTCCTCCCCCAAGGGCGACCGACTCAAGTACACATTGCAGATCCACTTCGCCGCCTCCAACAACGTCGCCGAATACGAAGCCCTTGTGCACGGCCGCCGACTTGCAAGGAACTCGGCATCCGACGCATCTTGTGCTACGGCAACTCGGACCTGGTGGTGCAGCAGTGCTTCGGCGAGTGGGACGCCCACGACTCCAACATGGCAAGCTACCGTTTCCTCGTCTAGAAGCTATCCGAATTTTTTGAGAGCTGTGAGTCCCTCCACGTCCCACGCGCAGAGAATGAGGCGGCGGACACGCTCACCAAGATCGCCTCATCTCGGCGGTCCATTCTGTCTGGCGTCTCCCTCGAGCACTTGCACAAGCCGTCCGTCAAGCCGTCTCCGGACTCCGAGTCCATCCACGTGCCAGGCGACCCGGCCGTGCCTCAACCCGGCATGGGAACTGCTCCACCCGACCTGGCCGCTCCTCAACCTGGCCCGGGGACTATCGAACCTAGCTCAGGGACTGCCGAACCAGACCCAGGGGCTGCTGAACCCGGCTCGGGGGCTGCCGACCCGGAACCCAAAATAGTGGCCGTCTTCGCCGTGGTGACGACACCATCCTAGGCCCTGCCCATCACAGAGTTCCTGGAGAACAGGGTCGTCCCCATGGACGAGACCGAAGCTCGGCAAGTGCAGCGCCGAGCGTCTACCTATAGCATCATCAACAACGAGCTCATCAAGCGCATCTCCACCGGTGTATTCGAACGCTATGTCGAGCAGGACAAGGGCATCGAGATCCTCCTCGACATACACCAGGGCGAGTGCGGGCACCACGCGGCCTCGCGGTCCCTGGTGGCCAAGGCTTTCCGCCATGGTTTCTACTGGCCCACAGCCCTCGAAGACGTAGCATCACTCGTCCTCAAGTGCGAGGGATGCCAGCGCTTCAGCAAGCGCAGGCACGAGCCGGCGTCGGCACTCCGGACCATCCCGATTGCCTGGCCCTTCGCGGTCTGGCGACTCGACATGGTGGGGCCCTTCAAGACCGCTCGAGGAGGCATGACGCATTTGCTGGTGGCGGCGGACAAGTTCACCAAATGGATCGAAGCGAGGCCAATCAAAAAGCTCGACGGCCCGACGGCCGTTCGATTCATCAAGGACATCGCGGTGCGCCATGGCATGCCGAACAACATCATCACGGACAATGGTACCAACTTCTCCAAGGGCGCGCTCGCGCAGTACTGCTCCGTCTCCGGCATCCGCCTCGACCTGGCTTCCATTTCATACCCGTAGTCGAATGGCCAGGTCGAGCAGGCCAATGGCCTCATCCTATCCGACATCAAGCTACGACTCGTCGAGCCGCTCATCCGTTCGCCCGGTAGTTGACTCGACGAGTTATGGGCCGTCCTATGGAGTCTCCGCACCATGACAAACCAGTCGACCGGGTTCACCCCATTCTTCCTCGTCTATGGAGCAGAAGCCGTCACCCCGACTGACGTTGAGTTCGACTCACCGCGCGTCATGATGTACACGGAAGCCGAAGCCAAGGAAGCCCGCAAAGACGGTGTCGACCTGCTCGAAGAAGCACATCTCCTAGCACTCAGTCGCTCAGGCATCTACCAGCAAGGCCTGAGGCACTACCATAGCAAGAAGATCAAGCCCCTCGCTTTCTGGGAGGGAGCCTCGTCCTCCGTCTCGTCCAACAGCAGACTGGCCAACACAAGCTGTCCTCCCCATGGGAGGGCCCCTTCATCGGCTGCAAGGCCTTGTGAGATTGCAACGCATACTACCTCATCGATGCCCGCAAGTCAAACAAGTGCAAGAGGGACACTGTAGGTGAAGAAACAACCCAGCAAGGGAATGCAGAGCTCCTTCGCCCGTTTTATAGTTAGCCACGTGCATGTATGTATCGCTGCCTTTTGTAATCATCTGAAAACTATGGGATCCCCAAACGACGCTCGGGGGCTGCCCTTTTTGTGACCAAGCTATTGTGTCCCCTACATTTGTGCATTAGTTTCCTCGTTAGCCAACCCAGCCACCGGGTCGACTCGCTCGACCCGGGGGCTCGGGGGCTGGCCAGCTTGGCCACACGCCGTTTCCCTTAACGACTCCTGACGCGCTGGATCGCCACGGCCTCTAACTTCACCCTAAACCGCAAAACCGCCGGGTCGCCCAACCCGGCAACCACATGAGACCAAAGCACTAGCGCGCCACGAGCACTAAGTCAAGAACCGCCGAGTCGCCCAACCCGGCCCTGCCATTTTTTAAAGTTGCTGCATGACCGGCTGTTCGCCAACCCGACCCCGCCGGATTGCCGTCAGCCAGCCCAATGGGTGTTTCGCTCATGCTCAACGTTTCGAAAGCCTAAGTATCGCATG
>NC_041382.1:353480348-353486689 GCF_002162155.2 Triticum dicoccoides | reverse complement strand
CCAAAGGGGGAAAAGTTGCGAGAAAATGACACCAAAGATGGAAAGCAAGAGTAAAGACATCCACAAAGTTTCTACATACCGCTGGGTCGATCTACCCGGCCTCGCCACTCTAAGTTGCCAAGCGACCGACTGGTCGCCAACCCGGCCCGGCCGGATTGCCGCTAGTCGGCCCAATGGGTGTTTTGCTCACGCTCAATGTTGTGAAAGCCTAAGTACTCCACGATCTTATCAAATGGCCAAACCCCTTGTCATGGACCGGAGCCTCGGCCGTCAGCCTCGGCCGTCTTGACAAAAAGAACACCACAACCCCATGGAGAAGAACTTGGTCAGATCAGACCCATACGCTCTTGTATATGGAGTTGTTCCTTCAACTCCTTCAACTCTTCTGGTCCAAGCTTGTAAGGACGTTTGCAAACAGGTTCCGTGCTAGGCTCAAGATCAATGAAGAATTCAACTGGCCGGTGAGCAGGCATTCCTGGAAGCTCTTCTGGAAAGACGTCTTGATATTCACAAACGACTGGAATCTGAGAGATGGCATCCAACTCGCCCTTCTCATTGAGAGAAAACAGTCGAATGCTATCATCACAAGCGGCAAAGACGATCACATCCTCAGACGAGTGTGTCAATTGAATCTGCCTGGCAGCACAATCAAGTTGAGCCTTGTGCTTAGAAAGCCAGTCCATGCCGAGAATTAGATCAATATCTGAGTCACCAAGAACAATTGGAGAGGACAAAAACTTATCGTTGCCCATCTTGATAGAAACATTCAGGACGCAACTGTTAGATGTCATTTGCTTACCCGGGGACACAATCTTCAACGGGAAAGGAATCTTTTCAGTCACGAACTCATGCTTGGCAACAAAAGGTCTTGAAATGAAAGAAAGTGATGCACCGGTATAAAAAAGAACTCTTGCAGGAAAATTGTTAACAGGAAGGTTACCCATGATCACTTCTGAAGAGTCCTCTGCCTGAGGTGCGTTCATCATGTTGACCTTTGCAAACTTGGGATTATGCTTGACCACTGCATTGCTGGCAGATCTCACAGGAGGAGGAGTCGGAAGACGCCTCTGGTTGAAGCATTTGTTTGCATAGTTACCCTTCTGCTGACACTTGTTGCACGTAACCTATGAGAGCGGATGGTGATACGGAGCACTTGACCTTGTGTGGGTGGGAAGATCCATTGCCACCTTTTCTCTTCTGCTGATAAGGCTGACGGAATGGAGGAGGAGGAGGCAACCAGTACTTTTGCTGCTTAGCCGCCACTTGAGTTGAAGAAGAAGAAGGAGTTGCATCCCTGACTCTCTTCTTCGAAGCATCACACTTGAGCTGAGCGGCCTCTTGCTTTAGTGCCATGTTGTAGAACTCATCATACTTTTTCGGCTCAAAAAGCACGAGGGCTAGTTGAAGAGCTTCTCTGAGGCCACCTCTGAATTGGTAAATCATGCTCTTCTTGTTAGGGACGTCTTGCTTGGCGAAACGAGCGAGCCTCTGGAACAGGATGTTGTATTGGTAAACAGACATACTGCCTTGCTTCAGATTGCGGAACTCCTCACGCTTACTCTCAACAACACTCCGAGGGATGTGGTGAGCTTTGAGGTCTTGGCAGAAATCATCCCAGGTAATCACACGACCTCCTATGGAATCTTTGTATTGTTGATACCACTTAGCAGCTTGGTCTTTGAGTTGGAACGAAGCAAACTTGACAAAGTCCTCAGGCCTGACGTTGCTACACTCAAAATGTTTGCAGATATCCACGAGCCAATCGTCAGTGTCTGTGGCCTCGAAACAGTTACTGAAAGACTTAGGCTGGTTTGCGAGCAACTGGTTGAGGGTAGCAAACTAAGATTTGATTGTTGCCATGGCCTTGATTTCATTGGTTGTGCTCTTGCAAGAGTTGCATAATCATCTGCGTGTTGGCATTGGTAGCGGCCATCACAGCTTGCCATGCCTTCGGAGGTGGAGGTGGTGGTGGTGGTTCCGGATTCTGACGCGTTGAAGGAGCCATCCTGAAGAGGGTCACATCTGTTAGCATCTTTAAAGACATATATTCAAGCTGAATCAGTGGATCGAAATTGCAACATCTAGCCTTAACATTCGAACAAGAATGAACGAATGAATTCCAAAGTAATTGATCACACTTCCATAAATTGAGAAGCCACTTAGATAGAGGTAGATGAATAAAACAACAAGGTACGAACATGAACAAATACATGGTAAGTATTACCCAATCACAAACCAAATATCTGCGGAAGAAATACTAGAGCTACATGAATTCCCACCTATGAAACTCCCGAAACTTTTCGGTTGTCCAATCAGGTGTTGGGGATATAGGGGAAGCATAATATCTCACCCAAAACTAGCAAATCCTACATCCAGCTGTATCCATCCTTCAACACATAACCAAGAAACCTTCGGAAATCATTTACCTCAACCTTCGAAAAGCATCCATTATACGAGTTATGGCAATACTCCCGAACTCCCGCCCCAGTACTGGGTGGCATCGAGGTTATCTCACCAAAAACTGCATAAAAGAGATTTTCAATGTTGGTGAAACTCAGGTATTCCAGAACTGCAACGATAAAATTGTGACGACAACACCTCGGAGCTCAACTCCCCGGGACAGTGCCACAACCCCTAAATGTCAGGAGGCACCAAGAACAATGTTCTCGTCACAAAACCGTCGGAATGATTCCAAGATACCCGCGTGATCCTAAAAAAAATTAGTGCAATTTGAGAAGAGAAGAGTCAAAACTCTACGTCAGGAGGCCTCACCAGAGCGACGAAGGGACCGAGGAGTAAAAAGAATCCTACTCTCTGATATATATAATCCTAAAAGACTCAAAACATTTTTCTAGACCCAACAACGCCAGCGATTCAATCAAGAAGGGGGCTCCTAAGTCGGGGAGGGCTCTGATTACCAACTTGTAACACCCACGATGCAGCTATATCTCCCACGTTTCGGAGCACGACTTAGAGGCATAACCGCATTGTAGGCATGTCGCAAGACGGGTAATCTTTACACATCCCATGTACTAAATAGGAACGAGGTACATAGTTGGCTCACAATCGCCACTTCACACAAAACATAAATATATCATTACATCATCCAGAATACAATCAAGGTCCAACTACGGAACCAAAATAAAGACAACCCCAAATGCATAAGATCCCTGATCGCCCCAACTGGGCTCCACTACTGATCGTCTGGAAAGGAAACGTAGTAACGTCCTGAATCCTCGTCGAACTCCCACTTGAGTTCAGTCGCATCCCCTGGAATGGCATCATCGGCACCTGCATCTGGTTTTGGAAGTAATTTGTGAGTCACGGGGACTCAACAATCTCACACCCTCGTGATCAAGACTATTTAAGCTCATGGGTAGGAAAAGGTACTGAGGTGGAGCTGCAGCAAGCACTAGCATATATGGTGGCTAACATGCGCAAATGAGAGTGAGAAGAGAAGGCAAAGCACGGTCGAGAAGCTACAAAGATCAAGAAGTGATCCTAAAACCACTTACGTTCAAGCATAACACGAGACCGTGTTCTCTTCTCAGACTCCGCCGAAAAGAGACCATCACGGCTACACACGTGGTTGATCCATTTTAATTAAGTTAAGTGACAAGTTCTTTACAACCGGATATTAACAAATTCCCATCTGCCCATAATCGCGGGCATGGCTTTCGAAAGTTCAAATCCCTGCAGGGGTGTCCCAACTTAGCCCATCACAAGCTCTCACGGTCAATGAAGGATATTCCTTCTCCCAGGATGACCCGATCAGACAAGGAATCCCGGTTACAAGACATCTCGACAATGGTAAAATAAGACCAGCAAAGCCGCCCGATTGTGCCGACAAATCCCGATAGGAGCTGCACATATCTCATTCTCAGGGCACATCGAATTGTCCAAGATTCCGGTAGGCCAACCCAGAGTTGCCCCTGGTGGCCACCGACTGCTGACAGGTTGGACCAACACTCAGAGGAGCACTGGCCCGGGGGTTTAAAATAAAGATGACCCTTGAGTCCGCGGAACCCAAGGGAAAAAGGCTTAGGTGGCAAATGGTAAAACCAAGGTTGGGCCTTGCTGGAGGAGTTTTATTCAAGGCAAACTGTCAAGGGGTTCCCATTATAACCCAACCACGTAAGGAACGCAAAATCAAGGAACCTAACACCGGTATGACGAAAACTAGGGCGGCAAGAGTGGAACAAAACACTAGGCATAAGGCCGAGCCTTCCACCCTTTACCAAGTATATAGGTGCATTAAAGTAAACAAGATATAATAGTGATATCCCAACAATAATCCTGTTCCAACAAGGAACAAACTCCAATCTTCACCTGCAACTAGCAACGCTATAAGAGGGGCTGAGCAAAGCGGTAACATAGCCAAACAACGGTCCGCTAGGACAAGGTGGGTTAGAGGCTTGACATGGCAATATGGGAGGCATGATAAAGCATGTGGTAGGTATCGAGGCATAGGCATAGCAATAGAGCGAGCAACTAGCAAGCAAAGATAGAAGTGATTTCGAGGGTATGGTCATCTTGCCTGCAAAGTTCTCCGAGTTGACGTAAGCTTGATCCTCGTAAGCGTACTCAACGGGTTCCTCGATCACGTACTCGTCTCCCGGCCCTACCCAAAGCAAGAACACAAGCAAGGGAAACACAATCAACCACGGTACAATGCACAAGCAACATGATGCAAAACATGGCATGATATGCGGGATGTAATATGCAATGCATATGTGTGCTTCGGAAGGGAAAGATTGAACCAGGCATCAACTTGGCAAACCAAGTGTGCCGCTGGAAAGATGAGTTGATTTTGGTCGAAATGGATATAAGGATCGCCGGAAACGGATGCATGGTTTGCAAATGGCAAGCAAAACAAGAATGGCATAAATCTGCGATTAACAGCACGATGCCATCTAGAATGCAACAAGAAATTACGCTACTGCACTCTAACATAACAACAAAGCACATGGCAGTGATCTACTCAAGATGCTTAACAAAAGATGAACACTGAGCTATGGCTAAATCACAACATAGCAGGCTCAAACAAGCATGGCAAAAGTGCAAAAGATATCAGCTTCTCAGACTTAGTGAAAAATAACATGTCAGGATTAACATCAGGAAGCAATGTTTAGAGCAAGATAACAACATGCTACAGGATCAGAACATAGCAACACAAGTCATGGCATGAAACTACTCAAAACATATAACAAAAGTCCCTTACTGACCATAAGCCAAAAAGGATCAGAAGATATGATGGCACCCATGTAAACATAGCAAGTTTGGTTAACAGATTCAGAATTAGCAGAAAACTGGACATGGCAAAAACAGAGTTCCGTAGGCATGTTTGCGAGCTCGATGCACTCACCACAAGGCATTACATGACAAACTAAGCATACACCCAGCAAGAAGACAATATCATGAAGCCAAGCAAAGCAAGAATAAGTTCATAGCATGCATGGATCAACAACAACAACCTTGGCAAAATTGAATAACATGTAAACAATCTGCCATGAATATTTTCTAGTAAAAGTAGAGAAAGATTGAGTCATGCTAGGGTACACCATAATTGCAAACAAAACCATGGATGCATATAAAATAACAATATCTCAAAATCATCCTTACTGAACATTCTCAAAAGAGGCATGGATCACTCTGTAGCAACATGAATACATGGCATAAAAATATAACATCAGGGAAATGACTTAGAAGAATTCTAAGTCCCTGAAAACAACAACTTCACGAGAGCTACTTTGCATGCTTGTGCTAGTCACCACATTGATCACAGAAATACATGGCTTACACCCCTGCAAAGATGGAATGGCATAGCCCAAAACACATGTAGGGCTCAAGTTCATAGGAGGCACACAATAATCATGGCAAAAATGACAAATGCCCATAATCTGTTAACAAACAGAAACTAACATTTTATAGAACTCTTGCAACAACATTTTAGGCATCAAGATGGACTCAAACAAGCATGGTGCAATGGAACAAAATGAAGAGGGCATCATGATGAACATTTTGGTATATTACATGCCCAAAACGGAGCTACGTATGCAGAGATATGGCCTGATGAACATAGCTAGAAAGACATATGCAGAAAAAGACTTAGATGAAAATAGAGGTCAACCCTAGTGGATCTGGATCCAGATCTGGGTGCACGGAAGTCGAGGCACATCGGAGCTCTCGCCGGAGCAGAGGGACGCGGTGGCCGGTGTCCTCAGAGTTGGCCAGGGACGCGCCGGAGACGAGAAGGGAGAGGGCCGGCGAGCTGCCAGGCGGCGGCGCGGCCGGACCGGGCGACGGTGAGGAGGAGGCGGTGGAAGCCGAGGCGGGGCGGC
>NC_041382.1:353478372-353479769 GCF_002162155.2 Triticum dicoccoides | reverse complement strand
GGCGCGATCTCCGGGTGGCGGCGCGGATCAGGAGCCGGGCGCGCGGGCGGCGGGGAGGCCGGGCGTAGGAGCGAGGCGGCTGGGATAGTGGGGGCTGGCTGTGGGCCTCGGCGGGCCGGCGCGGAGGCGGCGGGCGGTGGACATGTGGCGGGCGCCGGTTGGCTAGAGCGCGGTGGCGGACATGTCTTGCTCTGTCCGGACATGTCCGGCGCGGAGAGGGACTAGGTTAGGGTTGGTTTCTGAAGGAAATATGCCCTAGAGGCAATAATAAAGTTATTATTTATTTCCTTATATCATGATAAATGTTTATTATTCATGCTAGAATTGTATTAACCGAAAACATAATACATGTGTGAATACATAGACAAACAGAGTGTCACTAGTATGCCTCTACTTGACTAGCTCGTTAATCAAAGATGGTTATGTTTCCTAACCATGGACAAAGAGTTGTTATTTGATTAACGGGATCACACCATTAGGTGAATGATCTGATTGACATGAACCATTCCATTAGCTTAGCACCCGATCGTTTAGTATGTTGCTATTGCTTTCTTCATGACTTATACATGTTCCTATGACTATGAGATTATGCAACTCCCGTTTGCCGGAGGAACACTTTGTGTGCTACCAAACGTCACAACGTAAATGGGTGATTATAAAGGTGCTCTACAGGTGTCTCCAAAAGTACATGTTGGGTTGGCGTATTTCGAGATTAGGATTTGTCACTCCGAATGTCGGAGAGGTATCTCTGGGCCCTCTCGGTAATGCACATCACATAAGCCTTGCAAGCATTACAACTAATGAGTTAGTTGCAAGATGATGTATTACGAAACGAGTAAAGAGACTTGCCGGTAACGAGATTGAACTAGGTATTGAGATACCGACGATCGAATCTCGGGCAAGTAACATACCGATGACAAAGGGAACAACGTATGCTGTTATGCGGTCTGACCGATAAAGATCTTCGTAGAATATGTAGGAGCCAATATGAGCATCTAGGTTCCGCTATTGGTTATTGACCGGAGACGTGTCTCGGTCATGTCTACATTGTTCTCGAACCCGTAGGGTCCGCACGCTTAAGGTTTCGATGCTAGTTATATTATGAGTTTATGAGTTTTGATGTACCGAAGTTAGTTCAGAGTCCCGGATGTGATCACGGACATGAAGAGGTGTCTCGAAATGGTCGAGACATAAAGATTGATATATTGGACGGTTGTATTCGGACACCGGAAGTGTTCCGGGGAAGTTTCGGATAAAACGGAGCACCGGGGGGTTACCGGAACCCCCCGGGGGGTTAATGGGCCTCATGGGCCTAAAGTGGAGAAGAGGAGGGGCTGCCAGGGCAGGCCGCGCGCCCCCTCTCCCCCTAGTCCGAATTGGACAAGGAGGGAGGGGCG
>NC_041382.1:353474550-353477875 GCF_002162155.2 Triticum dicoccoides | reverse complement strand
ATACGGAGGCAAGGGGCACCCCTAGACACACAAGTTGATCCACGTGATCATATTCTTAGCCGTGTGTGGTGCCCCCTTCCACCATAATCCTCGATAACATTGTAGCGGTGCTTAGGCGAAGCCCTGCAACGATAGTACATCAAGATCGTCACCACGCCGTCATGCTGACAGAACTCTTCCCCGACACTTTGCTGGATCGGAGTCCGGGGATCGTCATCGAGCTGAACGTGTGCTAAAACTCGGAGGTGCCGTAGTTTCGGTGCTTGATCGGTCGGGCCGTGGAGACGTACGACTACATCAACCAAAGTCAACGCTTCCGTTGTCGATCTACAAGGGTACGTAGATCACACTCTCCTCCTCTCGTTGCTATGCATCACCATGATCTTGCGTGTGCGTAGGAATTTTTTTGAAATTACTACGTTCCCCAACAGTTTCATCCGCCAATTTCGGAGGGGAGGCCTATTTATAGATTCTGGGAGCTAGGAGAGTCCAAATGAGGTGCGGTTTTTGGCCACGCGATCGTGATCGAACGGTCGAGAGGATGGAGGGGGTTTGGACGGGTTTTGGGCCACTTTGGAGGGGTGTTGGACTGCAACACACACGAGGCCTTTACGGTTCCTCGGTTAACCGTTGGAGTATCAAACGAACTCCAAATGGCACGAAATTTGACAGGCGGTCTACCGGTAGTATACCAAGGCCGCTTGGAAAATCTCGGTCCAATCCGAGAATGTTTAACACCCGCACACGAAAAGAGGCAAAAGGGGACGCCGGAGGGCATAGGAGTGCCGGATCGCAAAATGGACAACGGGGAAAATGTTCGGATGCATGAGACGAACATATATGCAAATGTGATGCACATGATGACATGATATGAGATGTATGACATGGACAAAAAGCCAAACGAAGGCAAAACCCAACCACGAGGGAATATCATAACTTAGTGTCGAAAATGGCAAGAGTTGGAATACAAATATGGCAAGTTACATACGGGGCGTTACACCCTACCACCTTGTAACATTACCATTGTACCCCTGGGGGGTTGACCTATAAAACCCCCCAGGAGCCCTCATGCATACGGGCAAGCAGCACGACGAGAATGATAACATTCACACCACAAACCAGACTAGCCACACAGGGAGAGGGAGCAGCCTAAGCCTTGGCCCGTCCTCCTTATTCCTCCATACAGCTCTAGGAGCAACCCTGTACTGTTGCATATAAACCACACTCGGCAGGACTAGGGGTGTTATCTCTCCGGAGAGCCCCGAACCTGGGTATGTCTTGCATCCGCGCTAGCTCATGCCGACCTCGCCTCTGGAGCCAACCAGTGCCCTCGACCTTCCTCCTCTCTTTAGCCATCCCTTGGCATCTATCGTGCACCCACCACGACAACTTGGTTGTTGTTAAGCCTGTTGTCGCGAGCATATGCATCAACTGTTTATGGTTGTTCAGTTGTTTCTAGTTAGCATATTTCCAGTTTCAATTTCTATCTTTTGTTGTTTGTAGTATGCCTTTTTTATTTCAAAAGGCATTTGCATTTCTGTCCCTAACTCGAGCTACCTACTCATATTTGCCCTAATTTCAAAGCATGCTCAAATTTTTCCATATGCCGTCAAGTCCCCTTATAGACATGCCCTTTTGTGCCCTTACCATCTAGTCAAAGGGCTTTGACCATCTGGTGAACTATAACTTGTTAAACAGTTAATTCAAAAAAGAGCAAACAAAATAAAAAAATCTGAAATTTTGTGGGATCGAAGATACTCGAATGCGCAAGGTCCGTCAAATTTTCGTCGTGTTTGGACATTCCAGGAGCCCGTGAGAAATGATAGAATTTAATTTGTATGTCCGTGAACAGTAAATTCGAAAAAATAGCAAAATATCAAAAGAAATCTGATTTTTTGCCGGATCGAAGACGCTCGGGTGTCCAGGGTGCATGCAACCTTTTGTGGTGTTTGGACATTGTTGGAGCTTGTGGAGAAAAAAAAAATCAAAATTTGGCTCAAAGAACTCTAAAAAATGCACTACTTCATTTTTTTCTAGAGCTCCTCGCATGTCATTTGATCACAAAATTTGCACACCCGAGCGTCTACGATCCCGCAAAATTTTAGATTTTCTGTATTGCGTTTGCTATTGTTTTCGAATTTATTGTTCACGAGCATATAGATTAAATTCTTTCCTTTGTCACGGACTCCTGGGATGTCCAAACACCATAAAAAGTTGCACACAACTTGTGCCTCGAGTATCTTCGATCCCACAAAATTTCAGATTTTTTAGATTTTTTTGCTATTTTTTCAAATTTACTGTTCACCAGATGGCTAAAGCCCTTTGACCGGACGGTAACTGCACGACAGGGCATTTCTATAAGGTGACTTGATGGTAGTGGGGAAAATTTGAGCATGCATCAAAATTAGGGCAAATATGAGTAGTGGGTTCGAGTTAGGGACACATATGTAAAATACCCTTATTTCAGTTATTCACAATGTGATGTTCTATATGTGCAAGTATGAACTGTGCAGTTCAATTTCATCTATTCAAGTTTCAACAATACCAGTATGAATGACTACATTTGGTTGTTGTTAAGCATGTTGTAGATAAAATGCCTTTCCATTTTTATTTAGCAATAGTTAGTGTACTTAGACCGGCACAATACTAGATTGAATGACTATATTTGCTTGTTGTTAAATGTTAGGCCTGTTGCAGTTAACACACCTTTCCACTTCTTGTTTTGCTTAACTAGCATGCTTAAACCTGCACACTAAAGCTATCATTTGGAGATTGCATTGTCTACCATGGATATATTTGGTTGATGTTTAGCTTCTTTTGCTTAACATGCCTTTCAATGTACTTACACAGGACAATTTTGGGAACGACTGCTGTTTTCCATCGAGGTTAGTTTCATCCCATGGCTTATATATACTCATTGTCCATGATATCGGTAGTTGGTACCATATAGGTTGGGGATGATAAGGGATTAATCAGTGAATCGAACATTTAACTGAATATATTTGTAACCCATTTATCGGTAGGCTAACTATGGCAATATCTAATATATCTGAGACTGCATAGCAACATGCATTGTACTTAATGTCTAAATATGCAATCCTAGGCTACATAGCAACAAGGAAGAGTGTCACCTTAATGTTCTAATGATGTCTAGATATAGATAGAAGAGCACAACAACAACGACAACAACAGCAAGAACAACAACAACAACAACAACAACAACAACAACAACAACAACAACAACAACAACAACAACAACAACAACGATGACGACGACGACGACGGCGGCGGCGACGATGATGACGACGACGATGATGACGACGAC
>NC_041382.1:353467787-353472787 GCF_002162155.2 Triticum dicoccoides | reverse complement strand
TAATCTGACACGGTTCACAGAGAGGAAACATGTGCGACCATGCACAGAGTTGTTATTTGTGAAGCGTGCGTGATGTCAGACAATATCACAAACGATGCAAGCGAACTAAATGTTTGTGATAGTCACCTTATCTTACACGCTTTACAATCATGAACTAATTTTGACGTGGTACGCATCATAAATGTTGCACCACAGAATAGCGTGTGCGATAGTTATCCTATACGACACTATTATGACGGTCCGCCATTTCGTAATCCTATCCGACACTCGTATAGTGATTAGCTAATCTTCTTAATTATTTATCACATGCAGTTCGGGAGAAATGAATACATAAAGATAAGACGAAGTTAGCTACCTGGCTCCTTAGAGCTCAGGCACTCTCGGTCATCGGATCCTTTCTCTGATGCATTTCTGCCCGTCAGATCTCGTTCTCGGACGATCTGGGCTGCCAGATCAAAACTAAGGCCGTTGCAATGAATAGTCCCTTCTCTTTCATGCCACCGCCTATAAAATTGGAGCCCCGTTGAGGGCATTGTAGTCATTTAGCTTATGGGTATATATTACTGCCGTGGAGACCTAGCCATCCTTTTTCACCCCTCCCCGCACTCGCTCGTCCTCCACCCCTCCCGTGGCCACCAGCCCACCACATGCCGCCGCCATCTCCTACATCCACCGGCTGCCACCTTCGCCTGCTCCTCCCTCCCCCACATCTCCCTCCCTCCCACGCAGCCGCCTCCCTCCCTCGCTCGCTCCTCATCTGTAGACAGCGGCGGCGGCTCCCGTGCCCACGTTCTTCCTCCCACCAACCACCAACTCCTCCCCATCGCCATGGACGAGCTTGAGCTCCAGGTGCTCCTTCTCTACCTAGAAGCCCAAGGGTGTTCAAGGCGACAAGGGGATCAACCTCAACCTGCCAACCCTAGCTGCCCCCATGCCACCGCCGGCTCCTTCTCCCGGCCTGCCGGATCCCGCCGTCCGCATCCCCGGCGTTGTCGCCGTAGCCGTCATCCTCGTGTGCACTCGACAGGAGAAGTGCGGCTCTCCTCTTAGCCCGTCTCGGTTCTCTATTGCTCTCACAGTCCCCTTTCCAAACCCTAACCCTCCTCTTCTTCATTAACTGCCGGCGATTGGCAAGGGGAGCACAAGTCGAGGTGCGCCGCCTTCGATTCTGCAGTGTGCCTGATGGCTGCTTCTGCAGTAGCAGCGGCGGCAAGCCTTGGAATGGCTCGGGACACCAGAAGCGGGCAACGAAGGCCATTGCCAGGTGCGTCCCTCTCCCTACTTCTCTGTGTATGTGTGTGCGCGAGCACGCGCGCGCGAGAGAGAGACTGATTTTGCTCACTATATCTGAGCGTTAGTCCATTATCTGAGCGCACCTTACAGTCCACTTGAGTGTTCAATTATCTGAGATTGTAATTGCACAACTGGAGTTTAAACATTTTAGTGCATTTGTGCATCCGTGTTGTCAGTTTAGCAGTGCTTCCTTTTCCACTGTTGGTTTTTGGTCCAATTCATGTCCCACTGAAGAAAATATTTACACATATGCAGGTTGGTATTGTTCCAGACATCGAAGATTGTTGATGTGTGAAGGCCGAGGGAAAAATGTTAGTAACTACAAAGAGGGTACCAGCATAATCAAATAAGAATAGTTCACCAGGTAATTTTATATGTTTCCTCTAAATGGTTTGATCGACAATTAGAGGTCGTCAATCAATTGCTCTACATGTACCATGCGCTTATATTTTGCATTGCTTAAGGACTATTATGAAAGCAAAAAGTCTATCATAGTTCATTAATAAATTGCTCTACATGTCCCATGCGCTTATATTTTGGCATTTCTTAAGGAGTATTATGAATGTTAAGAGTCAGTAGTTGCATCTATGTGTTTTTTTCTTCAATCATGGCTTGTACATATTCAGTGTAGAAACCCCCTTGAGGAAAAAATTCTCACTTATTTATGTATGTTCATGTTGCCTGAACCTTTTAATTTCAAGACATAAATATGATCCAAAATATTTTCTTTTTTTCTTCCACAAAAGACACTAAAATTTTGTTATGCATCGATTCACTTTAGCTACGACTCGATACTTTCCACTCAGTCATATCTATGACTGTTAAAATCCGCATTCTTGTTTTCATAGTTTGTTTACTATTACTCGTTTTGTCTAAAGCATGACTTCTGCCTTTTCAGGTGTAAAGGAAGTGGAGTGTGAACCCAGTGTTTCTTTTGACTACTCCAAGTCTGAAATGAATTCTATGGAGAGGAAAATGTTGAACCGGGTGCTTGAAGTAAAGGAGGAGCATCCTAAGAAGCAGGTATATGCTAACTAACTATAATAATGTTTCTCTTCATATTAAAAAAGCATCATGCATCACTAATTCTTCTTCCTGGACTTGGTTTAAATTAGTGTGTGCTTGAGTGTTCGGTTATGCTGAGATGTAATTGTACAGCTGCACTTTAACCCTTTCAGTGCATTCGTGCTCTTAGTTTAGCAATGCTTCATTTTCTACTATTGGTGTTTCGGTCCAGTTCAGGTCCCATTGAAGAAAGTATTACGCGGGTTAAGAGTCAATTATTGCATGTTTGCGTTTTCTTCTTCAAGCGTGGCTTGTTATCATTATTCTATGCAGTAACCTCCCTTTTGGGTTTCCTGCATATGGTTAATCTTGTTGTAAATCTGCACATGCCATTTTACTGTAGGTGTAAATTTTGCCCTTATGTCCTATGAAAAGCTTACCATTTCACGTCTTCAGTCAGGTTTGAGAAAAAGATCAGAGTTTCATCTGTTGTGAAAGTGGAAGGTAATTAGACATCAAAAGATTAACAAGAAAGATTTATTGTGTCAAATTTGTCCAAATTATATTGATGCTATTATTTTTTAGATGACGTCGCTGTTATTCTTACTATAGATGATTTCTGTTCTTGCAACCTGATTTTCTTAGGAAGACAGTAGATTTCCCTACCGGGTGTATTTATATTTTAAGTTTAGAAGGATGTACATGAAACATAAAATAAAGTAAAACCAACACAAGGCAGAGCCCTTTACTAGAATGCACCAAGTCATATGTACTCCTCAACCCAAGGTTGCAGCCCTGAGTATATAAATACGTGTTTCCAAAATGATGATCTTTAAAATAGATAGACCCAGCTTCCTCAAACATAACGTGATATTATGTCAAACCTATATAATCAGTACGCACAATATGTCCTCAATTTTTGAATTAGTGAATTGCATCATTTTGTCCATGTAGTGCTTACATTCTTTTGTGGGATCAATTTAACCATACATGTTGCTCCTACATTCTGGCTTTTGATCCCCGCAAACATTTTTATTGCGATGCCTAATTTTTCACGGAGTTCAAATTGTTTCAACTTAAGCTCTTGAATAAATTCAGTCCACTTTTCCTGATTTCAGATCATTACATACGTATCAGTACCACTTTAATAGTTAAAACCATGCGAAGCAATTGTGTCAAAATTAGATATTTTGGCTACTCTATTAAGAGTTTTTTTCCTAGTTGTATCTGTGTTGATCCTCATGTCCATTTGCTGATCAAGAAGCTAACATAGTAATGTGTGTAGTTGCAGCTCCAGAAAATTGGGAAGCAGTTCTTGGAGGTATTAAAAACATTAGGTTATCTGGCCAAGCCCCCGTAGATACAAAGGGCCGTGAGAAGGCTGGTTCTCTTCTTCCACCCAAGGTATTCGTCAATTGTCAGAGAGTTGTTCAGATTCAAAAGTGTAGTTTACGAAGTCCATGGACTATGAAAAATACATGAGGATGTGATCATCTTTACGGAGAGTGTGGGTTTTATGTAATTTGAAAATTCCCTTAATTTTCTTGTGCTATGCTACCATTTGAAATGTTTACTAGCTAGAAAGAAAATGCAGCCTGTACATGGGTTCATGGCTAATGGATTGCAGATTGGCCATGGATTTGGGCCTACTAATCCACTAATTTTTGACTGATCTCATATCGTTGCATATTCGTTGTAAGCAAAGTTTTGCACATTGATCTGCTATTTTTTAGGTGGATCTAATATTTGTTTTCCAATGGCTCCAGTTGCATTGAATGATGCTATGCAGCACTAATGATCCTCATTTGTTTACAAACCATAAGCTACATTTCTTCCTGTGTAGGAAAGAAGGTTTACAATTCTTATATCAACAATGCACTACTAGGAAAAGGGCTATAGATGATATGCTTACTAATGGCGCACTGTGCATGTGGTGCGCCACTGCTATATAGCAGTGGCGCACCAGATACAGGTGCGCCATTAGTAATATATAACTAATGGCGCACCTGGTGTGTGGTGCGTCATTAGTAGTTTTGAAAAAAAAATTGTTAGTAATGGCGCACCATGGGATAGTGCGCCATTACTAGTTGACATAGTAATGGCGCACCACACCCACGTGCGCCATTAGTAGTTTTGAAAAAATAAAATAAAATAACAATTGTTAGTAATGGCGCACCGTGCCCATTTTATTTTTTCAAAACTACTAATGGCGCACCGCACACCAGGTGCGCCATTAGTTGTGTGGTGCGCCATTAGTAACCCTGGTGCTAAATGCACCCCCCTTCCCCCGTGGACCGCCTTTTCACTTTTTTAAAAAATAAAAGAAAATGATGGAAATGTCAAAAAATTTAACCCTGGTGCTAAATGCACCCCCCTTCCCCCCGTGGACCGCCTTTTCACTTTTTTAAAAAATAAAAGAAAATGATGGAAATGTCAAAAAATTTAAAAATAAGTTTCCAATCGTGATATGTGGTCTAGTTGTTGGGAAAATTTACAAATATGAATTTCGACTTTATTTGCAAAATCTCTCTGGAATTTAGTAAAATGGGCATAACTTTTGCATACGAACTCGGATTAAAAAGTTTTTTATATGAAAAATCATCTACTCGAAAAGTTACATCCGAATTGAACTGGGGGAACCATGTTCAACATCTTCAAAATCCCCAAAAACCTAACAGAATGAAAGATACGGGGCTTTTAAG
>NC_041382.1:353296299-353467207 GCF_002162155.2 Triticum dicoccoides | reverse complement strand
AAAAATTTCAAACTTACTAGTGGCGCACCATTTGCTAGGTGCGCCACTAGTAACAGAAAAAAATTGGTTTAAAAAAATGGAATTTTTTTTCAAAATATGATACGCAATTTGACCGGGAAGTTTGAAATATTTTTTCAAAATTTCATCATACTCATGAACATGAACAAAGTCCTAGACATCAATAAGGTTTAATAGGATTGATATGATAGATATATCAACAAGTGCCTGTGAAGTGAGCTGGTGCTGGGGTTGGATAGAACTGCGAAGTTAAGTGTGTTGGCGTTGGAGTAGTGTGAGGATGGGTGACCTTTCGAGAAGTTTGATCATAGAGTGCGATTTGACTTGAGATTAGGCACATTGACCCGAAATTAAGCCATAGTGACCCGAGATTAAGAAAAAAATTCAATTTTTTTTTTAAAAAAATTGTTACTAATGGCGCAATTCTATGTGGTGCGCCATTAGTATACCAGATACTAACTAATGGCGCACTTGTGGGATACTAATGGCGCACCTGTGATGCGCCATTAGTAAAAAATACTAATGGCGTGGTACTAGTGGCGCACCTGTAGTGCGCCATTAGTAGCGACAACAGGTGCGCCACTAGTAGGCCTTTTCCTAGTAGTGATGACGTCAAGCCAGACAATGAAGATACACATGGAATGCCTTAGTTTTTTTCTGCAATTGGTTATTACTATATGTATCTTCCAATTTTGTAGTGGAACTAATAGTAATTGAATTTGTGGTTCACTTAGATGTTGAAAACGATCGACAGTTCAAATCACTCAGTGTAACGGTGTTTTTGTGATCGAAAAGCATGTGCTGCTATATTTCAATCCCATGTGAAATGCATTCACTACTGCAGGATGCTGCTAACATGACACTACGATCAGAGACCCTTCAACGAAACTGTGTGCGATGCAATAATCGCAAACGATGGTGTAAAAGAACCGTCAAAAAAGGTGCAAAACATTTGCGATGCCAAAGTAATCAAACACGGTTCAGATTCTAGTTGCGTGTGCGATGCAGGGCATACGGTTCAGTTCAATGAACTGTTTGCAATGAGGATGAACAAAAGAAACGGGCAGCCAGATGAAGGCGTGTGCGATATACAACATATGGTTCACTTGGATCAACTGTTTTTGATGAGGAGGAACAATAGAAATGGGTAGCTAGATAAAGGTGTGTGCGTTTGAGGGCATACGCTTCAGAAGGATTAACTGTTTGCGATTAGGCAATAGAACAGAAATGGGTCAGCCAGATCAAAGTGTGTGTGCGATTATTAGAAACAAGGTGTCTACGGTTGATGGCATACACTTTATAGGGATGAACTATTTGCGATTAGCCACAACAAACTGAAACAGTTAGATAGATCAACGTGTGTGCGCTAGACGAGCACACACATTCCAATTAAAAGAAGCGTGCGTGATGGTAATAAGAAGCGCGCACGGTTGTTGGAACAAGACATGTGCGGACGTTGCCTATTGCGGTGCACCCTATGGTGCAAACGCCACATACGCGGCCGAGAAGGCGTACGTGCCCACGTTACGCCTTCCGGGTATAGTGCCACGTTATGCCATAGTGACCTGAGATTAAGAAAAAAATTCAATTTTTTTTAAAAAAATTGTTACTAATGGCGCACTTCTATGTGGTGCGCCATTAATATACCAGATACTAACTAATGGCGCACCTGTGGGATACTAATGGCGCACCTGTGGTGCGCCATTAGTAAAAAATACTAATGGCGTGGTACTAGTGGCGCACCTGTAGTGCATCATTAGTAGCGACAACAGGTGCGCCACTAGTAGGCCTTTTCCTAGTAGTGATGATGTCAAGCCAGACAATGAAGATACACATGGAATGCCTTAGTTTTTTTCTGCAATTGGTTATTACTATATGTATCTTCCAATTTTGTAGTGGAACTAATAGTAATTGAATTTGTGGTTCACTTAGATGTTGAAAACGATCCACAGTTCAAATCACTCAGTGTAACGGAGTTTTTGTGATCGAAAAGCATGTGCTGCTATATTTCAATCCCATGTGAAATGCATTCACTACTGCAGGATGCTACTAACATGACACTACGATCAGAGACCCTTCGACGAAACTGTGTGCGATGCAATAATCGCAAACGATGGTGTAAAAGAACCGTCAAAAAAGGTGCAAAACATTTGCGATGCCAAAGTAATCAAACACGGTTCAGATTCTAGTTGCGTGTGCGATGCAGGGCATACGGTTCAGTTCAATGAACTGTTTACAATGAGGATGAACAAAAGAAACGGGCAGCCAGATGAAGGCGCGTGCGATATACAACATATGGTTCACTTGGATCAACTATTTTTGATGAGGAGGAACAATAGAAATGGGTAGCTAGATAAAGGTGTGTGCGTTTGAGGGCATACGCTTCAGAAGGATTAACTATTTGCGATTAGGCAACAGAACAGAAATGGGTTAGCCAGATCAAAGTGTGTGCGATTATTAGAAACAAGGTGTCTACGGTTGATGGCATACACTTTATAGGGATGAACTGTTTGCGATTAACCACAACAAACTGAAACAGTTAGATAGATCAACGTGTGTGCGCTATACGGGCACACACATTCCAATTAAAAGAAGCGTGCATGATGGTAATAAGGAGCGCGCACGGTTGTTGGAACAAGACATGTGCGGACATTGCCTATTGCGGTGCACCCTATGGTGCAAACGCCACATACGCGGCCGAGAAGGCGTACATGCCCACGTTACGCCTTCCGGGTATAGTGCCACACTTATAACCGTCAGTAAATTTTGAGCCTGCGTCCCGTCACATTCCAAATTGCAAACATGCTCACACTGATCAAAACATAAATGGTTTCCCACTTAGGAGCGTATTAGTACTTGGTTATAAATACCACTACTCCAAGATGACCGCACATTCCTCCTCAACTCCTCATCCATAAAAACAAACAAGTCATTCATCATCGTTCCCTTGCATCTGCCATGGCCAGCATGAGTTCTAGGTTGAGAGATTGCAACCAGGGAAAATGCGAGCATGGAAGCGGAAGCACGTGGGATGTCCCGCCTCGCCGCGAAAGTATCCGGCATGTCCCGCCGCACGGCCGTAGTAGCACAAAGGTCCCGCCATGCCGCTGAAGCAGGATGGAGGTCCCGCCGCACCATCGATGCAGCAAACTGGTCCGGCCACGCCGCGGAAGCAGAAAAAGCGTCGGGGATATGCCCTCCTGGCACACACGCTCGGCAAAATGAGGTATGTGCGACCGGCAAGCGACCAAGTACGGTTATACGTACAGTAGTGCTAAAAAATACAATTATACAGGTGAAATCATTTCCGATCGTATGTACATCCCACACAATCAGTCCATGCTAAACGTTTTCGTTCGTATATACATCCCACACAGTCGCTCCGAGGAAAATGTTTCTGTTCTCAGGTACATCACACACAACTTTCCCCATTAAATCGTTTATGATAGCGTTTCCATTGCACACAATATTAACAATTTTATCGGTTGCGTTATTGAATGCATCACACGCGGTGCGTAGAAGAAACTGTGTGGGAAAGGCTGTCCATCACACACAGTTTTTATGTGGTAAACATTTGTGCCAGGTGGCCTAATGCAAATAGTTTTCAAGAGGATGTCGTGTGTGATTGTTCATTAATCTAACACGGTTTATTCCTAGAAACTGCGTGCATTATTGAATACATCACACACGGTGTTTTCTCAATAACCGTTTGCAATAGAAAAACCCAATTAGCAGGCTAATGATCCTATTATTAATAATCCATTTATTGATCTAATTGACATTTCATATTAAGGACACAATATATTTCATTTCCATAATTGAAATACATCAGAGTACAACATCATATAGCATCAGCACTCAGCTACCCCATTACACAACTGCACCAGCACCAAGTTTCACATGCAACATCTATAACCTTTCGAAATTAGCATCATAGGCGGTACATAGACAGATGTATCTCATCACAGCGCGAGGCATCAATGGTGGCCTCGACGGCGAGGTGCTCCTGCAATATCTGGGGGTCGACACGAATGGCAGCCATCGCAACCTCATCCACGCATGCGGCCGCAATTTGCTTCTCCGCTACCAAATGCCCCCTGAGATCCTGGCTATACTGCGCGCACCATGGGTTAGGGCGGCACTTATTTAGTAGAGGGGTCAGTGATTTGGGTGGAAGGTGTCCCACTGGCGGTCGGGGCATGTGGGATGTGGAAGGAGGAGGAGGATGGGTTCGGGTGTGGATTTCCTTCCTGGATAGGCGAGGCTGAGCAGCGTGAAGGAGGGTCACCGACGAGGAGGCGACACTGCAAGCAAGGATTGAAGGTTTCAACTTCGAAAGGAAGGCAGAAATAGGGGAAATGTGGCTTATGGTAAGTGGGATGCGGCGGGGAGGTAGATATTTCCGCGGAAGCCGAAAATTTGGAATCGCTTCAGTGAAAAACTGGTGTGCAAAGTGTCATCAGACACGGTCCCATATTCTGAACTGTGTACGATATGTGAACATCACAAACGATTTAGATAGCATAACCCGTGTGTGATGAGTTTGAACGTCAAAAATTTCGGTTCGAATTTCCCTGGTTACAATGGTCATCCACGTCATTGCATAATTTGGCTACACAAAGGAGACTATAGCACACCCACACTTCTTAATCAAGCAAGTTCAGCAATTAATCATATCTAGCTGACCTAAACATTACTCTAAGAAATTAAAGCTCGGTGCTCTTAATTAAACAAAACAAAGAGTACTACTACAGCTAGTCCTCTGTGATCTCTGCCACCGCCTCCATGTCCAGCTCGCACCCGAGGGTCTCTTGGGGAAGGGGCTCCATGGCATCAATCGCACCATACTCCGCAAGCATCACGCCATCCGTGGCTGCCATATCTTTTGAATAGGCCACCATGAGCTGGGCATGGGCGGCCGCGATCTGGGCTTTGGCGGGCTCCGTCGTGGCAAGGTATGCCACACAGGAACAGACGGCTGCTCGAACACTCTCGGTGATTGCTAACTCTTCGGCCGTGGGTTGATGACCGTTGTCGGAGAACTTTCGTTCGATTTGTGCGGTGACCACCATGAGCTGGGCGTGGATGGCCTCCACATGGTCGTGGGCAACCTCCATCAGTGCGAAGGCCGCCACCACGGAAACGACAACTGTTGTGCCACTCTCGCGAGTTGCTATCCCCGAGGCAGATGTTGCTGCCGCCGCCTGAGAAGTAACATCAGCCATTTGGGCTGCCTTGGCCGCCCGGACACAGATTGCGGTCGTACTCCCGAAGCTTGTTAGCACGCGCCTGGAGGCTGCGGCCACGCTCTCGTCAGAGTGGGCCGCCAAAGTTGCCCTCACGACACGGGTCCACGTCCCCATCTTTCATAGGCGACGATTGAACAGTGAAATGATATTTGAGGAGCGGGCTAGTGTGCTTGACACTCCGACGGTGCTCCAAGATATTTTGTGCTGCATCTCACACGGTTGGTGATAATATACTGTGTGTGATCTACTTGATTTTTTGTCTTGATTTTAATTACATAATGGGGTCACACCTGCAAAGGATGGTGTTTGAATTGCTAGAACTTTTAACTGAAGTGAACACGCAACTATAGGTGTGCCGTCAAAAAAATGGAATTATTCAAGGTTCGTTTGAACATTTTTATACATTAACTTGGTTTTGTAGGCATTTCAGGTGCATAATTCTATTTTGAACTACATGCACATGCTCCGGTGCATATAAATGGGTTGAAAAAAATCAAATATGTGTCCTTGGTTGCATGCTTAGGTCCCATGCAAGAAATGGGAATGAATGTCAAACACCCTACCACCGTCACTCGGCCGCAAATATTGAGATACCTGGTTTTTAAATTCTAGTAAATCCAAAACTCACCTGAAATTCATGAAACTTGGCATGCTACTATGGAGTGGCATCAACATGCCGTGGTAAAAAAATTGTCCCATTAGGGGCAGGTTTAGGTATAAGCTTCTCACAAACCAGAGCTTCTCACAACAAGCGTGATGGTTTCAGTAGGGAACGTGACACCTTTGGGGACGAAACGATATCCGTTGCCTCTTATTGCTTTCAAAAATTTCTAGTGTCAACATAGATCAACAGGAGTGTTGGGTTTAATTTTGGAATTTTTCAAGGTTCGTTTGGACATTTTTATACATTAACTGGGTTTTGTAGTCATTTCAGGTGCATAATTCAAATTTGAACTAAATGCGCATGCTTCAGTGCATATAAACCGGTTGAAAAATCAAATCTATGTCCTTGGTTGCATGCTTACGTCCCATGCAAGAAATGGGAATGGATGTCAAACACCCAGCCACCTTCACTCAGCCGCAAACATTGAGATACCTGATTTTTAAATTCTAGTAAATCCAAAACTCGTCCGAAATGCATGAAACATGGCCTGCTATCATGGAGCGGCATCAACATGCCGTGGTAAAATTTTTGTCCCATTTGGGGATGCTTTGGGTATAATCTTCTGACAAACCAGAGCTTCTCACAACAAGCGTGATGGTTTCGCTAGGGAACACGACACCTTTGGGGAAGAAACGATATCCGTTGCCTCTTATTACTTTCGAAATTTTCCTAGTGTCAACATAGACAATAGGAGTGTTGTGTTTAATTTTGGAATTTTTCGGGGTTCGTTTGGACATTTTTATACATTAACTAGGTTTTATAGGCATTTCAGGAGCATAGTTCAAATTTGAACTACATGCACATGCTCCAAAGCATATAAACGGGCTGAAAAATCAAATATGTGTCCTTGGTTGCATGCTTCGGTCCCATGCAAGAAATCGGAATGAGTGTCAAACACCCTGCCACCGTCACTCGGCCGCAAACATTGAGATACCTAGTTTTTAAATTCTAGTGAATCCAAAACACGTCTGAAATTTATGAAACTTTGCATGCTATCATGGAGTGGCATCAACATGCCATAGTAAAAAAATTGTCCCATTTGGGGCAGGTTTGGGTATAAGCTTCTCATAAACCAGAGCTTCTCACAACAAGCGTGATGTTTTCGGTAGGGAAGTGGCACCTTTCGGGACGAAATGATATCCGTTGACTCTTATTGGTTTCAAAAAAAATTCTAGTGTCAACATAGACAAATAGGAGTGTTGTGTTTAATTTTGTAATTTTTTGGGGTTTGTTTGGACATTTTTATACATTAACTGGGTTTTGTAGGCATTCAGGTGCATAATTCAAATTTGAAGTACATGCACATGCTCCAGTGCATATAAACGGGTTGAAAAATCAAATCTGTGTCCTTGGTTGCATGCTTAGGTCCCATGCAAGAAATGGGAATGAATGTCAAACAACCTGCCACCGTTACTCGGCCGCAAACATTGAGATACCTTGCTTTTAAATTCTAGTAAATACAAAACTCGTCTGATATTCATGAAACTTGGCATGCTATCATGGAGTGGCATCAACATGCCATGGTAAAAATTTTGTCCCATTTGGGGCAGGTTTGGGTATAAGCTTCTCATAAACCAGAGCTTCTCACAAAAAGCGTGATGGTTTCGATAGGGAACATGACACCTTTCGGGACGGAACGATAGATGTTGCCTTTCATTGCATTCAAATTTTTTCTAGTGTCAACATAGAAAAACAGGAGTATTGTGTTTAATTTTGGAATTTTTCGGGGTTCGTTTGGACATTTTTATACATTAACTCGGTTTTCTAGGCATTTCAGGTGCATAATTCAAATTTGAACAACATGCACATGCTCTAGTAAATATAAACGGGTTGAAAAACCGAATATGTGTCCTTGGTTGCATGCTTAGGTCCCCAGCAAGAAACGGGAATGAATGTCAAACACCCTGCCACCGTCACTCAGCCACAACCATTGAGATACCTGGTTTTTAAATTCTAGTAAATCCAAAACTAGTCTGAAATTGATGAAAGTTGGCACGCTATCATGGAGCGGCATCAACATGCCGTGATAAAATTTTGTCCCATTTGGGGCAGGTTTGCGTATAAGCTTCTCACAAACCAGAGCTTTCCACAACAAGCGTGATGGTTTTGGTAGGGAACGTGACACCTTTGTGGACGAAACAATATATGTTGCCTCTTATTGCTTTCAAAATATTTATAGTGTCAACATAGAACAACAGGAGCATTGTGTTTAATTTTGGAATTTTTTGGGGTTCGTTTGGACATGTTTATACATTAACTGGGTTTTCTAAGAATTTTATGTAAATAATTCAAATTTGAACTACATGCACATGCGCCAGTGCATATAAATTGGTTGAAAAATCAAATATGTGTCCTTTGGTGCATGCTTAGGTCCCATGCAAGAAATGGGAATGAATGTCAAACACCCTGCCTCCGTCACTCTGCAGCAAACATTGAGATACCTGGTTTTAAAATTCTAGTAAATCCAAAACTCGTCTGAAATTCATGAAACTTGGCATGCTATCATGGAGCAGCATCAACATGTCGTGGTAAATTTTTTATCCCATTTGGGACAGGTTTGGGTATAAGCTTCTCACAAACCAGGGCTTCTCACAACAAGCATGATGGTTTCGGTAGGGAACGTGACACCTTTGGGGACGAAACGATATCTATTGCCTCTTACTGCTTTCAAAAAATTTCTAGTGCCAACATAGAAGAACATGAGTGTTGTGTTTAATTTTGAAATTTTTCGGGGTTCGTTTGGACATTTTTATACATTAGCTGGGTTTTCTAGGCATTTTGTATGCATAATTCAAATTTGAACTCCATGCACATGCTCCAGTGCATATAAATTCGTTGGAAAATCAAATCTGTGTCCATCGGTGCATGCTTAGGTCCCATGCAAGAAATGGAATGAATTTCAAACACCCTACCACCGTCACTTGGCCGCAAACATTGAGATACCTGGTTTTTAAATTCTAGTAAATCCAAAACATGTCTGAAGTTCATGAAACTTGGCATGCTATCATGGAGCAGCATTAGCATGTCGTGGTAAAATTGTTGTCCCATTTGGTGCAGGTTTGGGTATAAGCTTCTCACAAACTAGAGCTTCTCACAACAATCGTGCTGGTTTCGGTAGGGAACATGCGACCTTTCGGGAGGAAACGATATCTGTTGTGTCTTATTCCTTTCGGGACGATGGGCTGGTGGCCATGGTGGCCGACGATGGGGTGGCGGCCGCGACGGCCACCTCCCGCCTTCGAGCCGCGGTGGCAGAGTGGGTGATGGCCGACAGTGGGGTGGCGGCCACGACGGCCAACTCCCGCCTTCGGGCCGCGATGGTGGAGCGGGTGATGGCCGGTAGTGGGGCGGCGGCCACGACGGCCACCTCCCGCCTTCGGGACGCGGTGGTGGAGAGGGTGATGGCCCTGGCTTTCGACATTAGTGTGGCGGCAACGGCAACCGGCAACAGCTGGCAACGGGCACCGGCGGCGGAGCATGTGGTGGGTGTTCCGCGCACACACCCAATAGGGACGCCACACAGACTACACTACACCGGGGACTGTGCCACCGCCGCGGTGTTGCCTCCCAGTTGGCGTTGTCCTCTGATGACGGCGGAGTGGCTGAGCGATGACAACAGACCGGTGCCATTGGCGATTGTGGGAGAAGCAGACAAGATAAGCTACATGGAGTGATCCGGAGCATCCCAAGATCATCCCCATGGACGCACCTACACCTCCAACGACACCACTTGGACCAATGACACGAGCCCGAGCCAAAGCTATCGAAGATAAGGTGAACTCACTCCTCTCCGAACTTCCACTTTCTATGCATGAGACATGGCTACTACCTATGTCCGAGGTGTTGTGCATGATTAGGCACCAAGAGGGCCCTCCCGAAGATGCGCATGAAGATGTACAAGTCCCCAAGTCCACGGATGAGGAGAGCTAACGGAAGGAGCCAAGAGCATCTCCCAGGCCCTGGACATCCGGCCAAGGCCCCGGACATACGCCCCCTGGAGCGTCTTCCACTACAGCAGCATAGCCGCCGGAAGCTACAAGCCCCGGACATCCAGCCCCGGCAGCCCAGAAATCCGGCCTCTCCCGAGCCCCCGGACATCCGGCCACCGGCCCGGAAATCCGTCCCCTCCGAACCTGAGAGCACCAAATACCACCACTCCAGCCCGGACATCCGGCCCCCCAGCCCGGACATCTGGCATCGCGTGAAAGCCCGGACATCCGGCCCGACCACCCCGGACATCCGGCCTCCCCTGTCTGCGCACAGTGAAGGGTCGAGGCCCGTGTATCCCTTCTCCCCCTAGACTATATATACTCCACCCCGTACAACTTTCTAGGGTTAGCAAAGGTTTAGCTCATGTTTTGTGAGAGCTTTGCTCATCCACTTGGTTACCTTCTCCACGGAGGGAGCCTCCACCGGAGAAGACCCCCCCAAGCAGATTCAAGACCCCTCTTTAGGGAAGAACTCAAGGCCTACTCACAGAGAAGACCGGCTACCTTGTATCGTCCTTAGTTGTCTGTGGATTGTGTATCTTCTCTTATGTATTCGAGGATCCAGCAGTTGTGTGACTTGTTCTTGTTAGTTTGAGTGTTCCTCTTGTGTCTCCCCTTGTGATTTCCCTCGTTTCCCTCTTTGTGTTCCTCGTGTTCTTCACGGGATCCGCTCCTTTCGTGAAAGATCGGCCAATTAGGGTTCTACCCTACATCATCTTGGTATCAAGAGCCAGGTTGATCACGATTTCGGAGCCTCCCCGTTGTGTTTCTAGCCTTGTTTTGTTGTTTTTCGTCCTTATTCGAAAATTCCCCACCAAAAATAGCCCCCAATTTTTTTTGTGATTTGTTGGTGTGTTGAGATTTTGTTGGTTTGGATCCGTAGATTTGCTTTGTTTTGAGTGGATCTAGCTTCCCATCCTTTTCCCCCAATTTCCATCCACAAATTCCTCCGAATTTCGCCCGGATTTAACCTCTCCATGCTGTGTTCATCCCGTTCGTCCTCGGATCCAGTGCCCGGACATCCGGCCCCACCCGGACATCCGACCCCTGGCAGCGACATCTCCATCTACCGCCTCAATTTCCGCCCAATTTCCACCAAATTTTGTTCCGGTGCTCACCATATACCATATATACTTCTGCATACCTCCACCACTTCCGCATAACCCAACCATTTTTGGACCGTTTCGCTCCCCGACACATTTGCTACTTCGAGGTTTGAGAATTTGAGTGCGGTACCGTATCCTTTTGTGTTTCGGCTATCTAGGTACGGTTCGACATCGACATCACCACCGCTCATCTTCGCCACGAACGTGTCCTACATCATCACTGCCGTCCTACATTGTCATCAAGAACGACCACCTCGACTACATCTTGGTATTCATGCCACCATTTTGACACCATACCGGAAGCAAGACCGGTAACCTCATTTTGGTATTGGACATATCACTCTTGCAATTACATTGATAGCCATCATAGCCTTACTCCTTTGCGTTGCTTACCCATCGAGACTAGCCATTGAGTATTGCCAGCAACGAGACTTGTGCACATTAGTGATCACACTTCCCATAGGATACATACATCATTGTTGCATATATTGGTATCATCTCTTGTGTCACAAAGTTGTCATCTCATACTCATTTGCTATCTTGGTTCGTCAAGCATTGCATGAGAAAAGAGCTCAAACATCAAGGAGCCAAACAAGCTTTTAAGCAAAGAGAAAAGATAAGCAAAGAGCTTTTAAGCAAGAACCATCGCATCTTACAACATTAAGATTTTCATACTCGATCATCTTGGATCATATCATAGCAACACCTTGCATAAAGAAATATTTGGGATAGAAGTCATTGCATTTTTGCTAAGTAGGTTGTTCACAAGTTCTTGTATCCGCCTATTGTGCAATCGTGCTAGCTTCTCTCTAGTGTTGTGCAACAAGAGCATTTTCGTGGATTCCACATTTTGGCTCACCCTTGGTTGCACAACCCCACTTATATTTTTGCGTGTGTGTTTCCGTGTACCTTATATGCTTGGTCTACTTGTTACATTGCATCTTGTGAATCTTTTCCACCATTATTGAAGCTCACTTACAATTGCATCAAATTTTGTGCCACCATCCTAACCAAGCTCCACCAAAAGCTTTTACTTGTGTAGGTGCGAGAAACCGACAAGAACTAGTACCAATTGTGCTATTTCCTTGTCCTACATTGGAGTGATCCTCGATCCACTTTCAACTTCGGTCAAGGTACATTTGGTGCTCATTCTTCTCTTTCTACCACTCACATTTGTATTGGAATGATGGATAGGCCAAGTACTTCTACCAACCCACTCTTCATGGAGCAAGACGATGACATGAACTCCGTCGTCACCAAGAGTCACCTCTTTGGTGCAGAACGTGCTTTGCATCAAGAGCAACAAGCTATGAGTGAACGCATCGACAACCTCGCCGCCGACTTGCGACTTTCCGAGCAACGTACAAGGGACTACTTCGACGACAAGCTCGACGATCACAAGCAAGAGAATGACGCAAGGATGGACGAAATTCGTGCTTTGTTGCTCAACCGCTCGTCTTCCACTTCAAGAAGGAGCCGTTCCAGCCGCCACTCCGACTTCACCCTCTCCGGCTCAAGTAGACCGACATCGAACACCATTCGCCGAGCCGCGCGCACCGACCGTCAAGCAAGCCTCAATCTCCTATGAGACACCAACTCTCAAAAGCGCCGACAGCGTCAAACTCAAGAGGCCTTTGCACTAGCACGAGAACGGCCACGACAACACCAACATGAAGAGGAAGAGCGAGCGCGTCTACACCAAAATGCTCAAGATGCCGAGGCACAACGTCGAGAACAACAACTCCGTGATGCTCATGTACTTGTGGCGCAACAAGCTCTACGCGATTCGAGTCGAGCCGTAGCCGACCGAAGCCGACAAGCCCGTGAACAAGAGGAAGCACTTCATGAAGAAATTCAAGAACGAAGATTTCAATCTCGCGTGCATCGTCAAGTTCCTCCTCGAGCTTGACGAGCTCCTACACAAGCTCGCCTGGAACAACAAGTCCATCCAGAGCATGAAGACAATGGAGATCCTCCACGGCAAGAACAACATGACGATAACAACCCTCCGCGCCAAGAGCACAACGAGTTGATCAATCATCAACAACATGGGCGTCATCATCCTCGACCCCAACACAATGAAGAGCAACGTTATGGCAAACTCAAGTTCACCATTCCCAGGTTCAACGGAAGCAACGATCCCGAAGAGTACCTTTCATGGGCATTGAAGGTTGACAAGATCTTCCATTTGCACAATTATGAAGAAGAGAAGAAGATCGTGATGGCATCCCTTGAGTTCCAAGACTATGTCCTCATTTGGTGGGAACAAATCATAGAGCGCTGAGAGGCAAGAGGTGAACCACCCATCACTACTTGGGCACAAATGAAGGATGCCATGAGAGCATGCTTCGTACCTACCTACTACAACCGTGACCTCTTCAAGAAACTCCAACAACTCAAGCAAGGAACAAAGAGCGTTGAAGAATATTACAACGAGATGGAGATTGCAATGATAAGAGCCAATGTCACGGAAGATGATGAGAAAACAATGGCACGTTTCTTGAATGGACTCAATCATCCTGTCAAGAAGATCGCCGACTTCCAACCATACTGAAATCTCATCGAGCTACTGCACTAAGCTACCAAAGCGGAACGCCAAGTGCAAGATGATTTCAAGTATGCCAAGTTCTCATCCAAGTCCTACGGCTTCTCCAACAACCAAGCTTCAACGATTCCAACACCGACTACAAGACCTTCTACTTCCAACATCGACAAGTCGACTTCCAAGAAAGCTTCGTCGACTACAAGCCATCCTCCTATGAGCAACTTCAAGCCGAGAGCTTCATCATCATCAACCCCAACCGATGAGACCGTCAAGACGAGTTCCTTCAAGTGTTTCACTTGTGGAGGCCGAGGCCACAAGTCCTACGAGTGCACCAACAAGCGAACTATGGTCTTCAACGACGATGGCACTTATGACTCCATGAGCGAAGGCGAAATGGAAGCCCTCGAGCAAGTCGCCATGCACCGCCAAGTGAACAATGAAGAAGAACAAGTCTTTTGTGATGAAGACTCAAGTCCCGCACTTGTTATCTCCAAAGTCTTGACTCTCCAACATCACCAAGAATAAGACCAACGATGCCACATATTCCACACCAAGGCCGACATCAATGGAAGATCCGTCAAGGTCATCATCGATGGAGGGAGTTGTCATAATCTCGCAAGTGAAGAACTTTGCTCCAAGCTCCAATTGCCCAAGACGAAGCATCCACATCCATACAAAGTGCAATGGCTTAGTGACTCCGGCACCATCCAAGTCGAGCACCGAGTACAAGTCTCCTTCAAAATCAGCGCATACGAAGACACCTTGGAGTGCGACATTGTTCCAATGACCGTTTGTCATCTTCTCCTTGGACAGCCATGGCAATTCGATAGAGGAGTCGTCCACAACGGCCAAACAAACCACTACATCTTAAAGATGAAGGGCAAGGAGTACGTCCTCCATCCAATGTCGCCAAGTCAAGTGATCACCGACAAGCAAGCCACCCATCATGGAGATCATAGTGAGAGAGAGAGCCACCAAAAAGAGAGTGAGCGCCAGAAGCCAAAATCGAGTGCCTCCATGATGAGCGAAAACAAAAACGTAGTTCTATTTTCCACCAAACGTGAGATAAGAGAAGTGTGTGAGAACCCATCTAGTGTCCTACACTACGTCCTCGTGTGCAAGGACAATGCACCACAAACTAACACTTCTCACACTCTTCCTCTAGTGTTGTATTCTCTTTTGCAGGAATTTCTAGATGTTTTCCCCGATGAGCTACCTCCGGGTCTACCTCCTCTACGAGGCATTGAGAACCGAATCGACCTTATCCCTAGAGCACCTCTTCCAAACAAAGCTCCATACCATGTCAACCCCGACGAAACAAAAGAAATACAAAGGCAAGTAAAACATCTTATCGACCATGGACATGTGCGTGAAACTTTGAGCCCTTGTGCTGTCCCGGTCATTCTTGTGCCAAAACGTGACGGTAGCTTTCGCATGTGCTCCGATTGTAGACCTATCAATGCTATCACTGTTCGATATAGGTACATGTAACGCCCCGAGACCGATGTGCCAGGTGTCCTCCAGTTATTCGCTGTTGTTGCCTTTTCTTTGCTTGCGTGTCATGCATTGTATATCATGTCATCATCTACATTTTATTTGCATACATGTTCGTCTCATGCATACGAGCATTTTCCCCGTTGTCCGTTTTGCATTCTGGCGCTCCTATGTCCTCCGGTGTCCCTTTCTACCTCTTTTCGTGTGTGGGGGTTAAACGTTTTCGGATTGGACCGAGACTTGTCATGCGGCCTTGGTTTACTACCGGTAGACCGCCTGTCAAGTTTCATGCCCTTTGGATTTCGTATGATACTCCAACGGTTAACCGAGGGACCGAAAAGGCCTCGTGTGTGTGGCAGACCAACACCCCTCCAAAGTGGCCCAAAACCCACCTAAACCTCTTCTATCATCTAGAGCATTCGATCACGATCGCGTGGCCGCAAACTGCACCTCATTTGGAGCTTCCTAGCTCCCTCTACCTATAAATCTAGCCCTCCCCCGAAATTTTCGGGTCATTTCTACCCTAGACCTAGCTCCTCCTCCTTCCGCCGCGCCGAACGTGTCCGGTCCGGCCGGACAAAGCAGCCGCCGCCGCCCACGTCCAATCGAAAGGTGCCACGTGGCAGGCCGCCTCCTCCCACCGCCGAGGCCCGCTCGGCCCGAGGCTGGCCCTCCCCGCCGCCGATCCGAGCCGCCGCCTCCTCACGCCCGCGCCGCCCATCGCCTCCAGCTCCGGCGAGGAGCCCCGCGCTGGCCACCGCGCGCCATCGCCGGACTTCGCCGTGCCCTGCTCCGCCTCGCCGCCCCCGCCGCCCAAGAACTCCGGCGAACGCCCGGGCTTCCACTCCGGCCGGCGAGCCCCTCCAAGTCCGGCCTTGGCGACCTCCCCTCCAACGATTCCGACGAGCAACTCCAGCAATCTCCTCGGGCTGCATGCATGCTACAGTGTCGGTCGATCTGAGATCCAGATCCACTTCTCGGTTGACCCCAAACCCTAATTCCCAACATGTTTTTTTGCAATCTTTGACCTGCCATAACTCTGTCACCGTTGCTCCGATTCGTGCGTGTAGGATATCAAAATGTTCGTCCCGACGAGTACATCATTTCATCTCATTGCATCATTTTCATTTGAGATCATCTTGCTGCCCGAAATGCTGTTGAAACAGGGCTATGTGATGATAGTTTCAGATCTGTTTCAGCAAATGCACTTTTGTCATTTTTTCCACGATTAATGTGTGCATGTTATGATCCTAAGCTCTACATGTGTTTTGTAGAATGCCATGTCATCTTTATAGGGTTGTATGCCATGTATTTCGGTGATCTTTGTGGTGACTAGCACAAGTATGCAAAGTAGCTTACTCAATGATGCTGATTTCAGGGACTTAGAATTTCACTAAGCCCTTGTCCTGTTATTGTTTTTATGCCATATGTTCATGTTGTTTACTAGTGATCCGTGCCTCTTTTGAGCATGATCAGTAAGGATGCTTTGTCAATAATGTTGTGCTCTATCCATCCATGTCTTTGTTTGCAATTATGGAGCACCCTAGCTGGAGTGAATCGAGCTCTACTTTTGCTATAAAATGTTCCTGGCAGATTGTTAACATGTTTAGCGATTTTGCCGAGGTTGTTGCTATTGATCCGTGCATGATGTGATGTTGTTCTTGCCATGTCTAGGTTCTATGCCATGTCTTCTTGATGGGTGTATGGTTAGTTTGTCATGCAATGCCTCATAGTGAGTGCATCGAGATCGTAAATATGCCTACTTGATATCTGTTTTGCCATGTTCCAGTTTTTCACTAAGTCTGAATCTGTTTTGTCTACTTGATATCTATTTTGCCTAATTGCTATGTTCACATGCTTGCAATTGTATTTTGTGATCCCTTTTGGCTTATGGTCAGTAAGGGACTTTTGTTGTATGCTTTGAGTAGCTTCATGCCATCCCTTGCTTTGCCATCATAAGTTCCTGTAGCATGTAGTTTTCATGCTCTAAAGATTGCTTCCTGATGTTAATTCCTGACTTGTTATCTTTTGCACTTTTGCCATGCTTGTTTGAACATGTTATTGTGTGAATTAGCCATAGCTCAGTATTCATCTTTTGTCAAGCTTCATGAGTGGATCCCTGCCATGTATTTTGTTGCTATGTTTGAGTGCAGTAGCTTATTTATCTTGATGCATTTAGAAGGCTACTTGTTGTTAATCGCAGACCGGTGCCATATTTGTTTTGCTTGTCATTTCCAAACAGTGCATCCGATTCTGGTGATCTTTATATCGATTTCGACCGAAATCAACTCCCCTTCTAGTGGCACTCTTGGATTTCCAAGTTGATCCTAGGTTCAATCATTCCTTTCCAAATCATGCATATACATCCCGCATCCCGCATATCATGCCATGTTCATGTGTTGGTTGTTTACTATGTTGTGTGCTTCTTTCTAGTGTTGCTTCTTCGGGTTGGTTCCGATAAGCATCGCGTTTGTGAGGACCCGTTCGACTACGTCCGTTTTTCTTCTTCATGGACTCGTTCTTCTTCCTTGCGGGATCTCAGGCAAGATGACCATACCCTCGAAATCACTTCTATCTTTGCTTGCTAGATGCTTGCTCTTTTGCTATGCCTATGCTGTGATGCCTACCACTTGCTTATCATGCCTCCCATATTTCTAAGCCAAGCCTTTAACCCACCTTGTCCTAGCAAACCGTTGTTTGGCTATGTTACCGCTTTGCTCAACCCCTCTTATAGCGTTGTTAGTTGGAGGTGAAGATTGGAGTCTGTTCCTTGTTGGAACATGGATATTTGGTTGGGATATCACAATATCTCTTATTTAATTAATGCATCTATATACTTGGTAAAGGGTGGAAGGCTAGGCCTTATGCCAGGTGTTTTGTTCCACTCTTGCCGCCCTAGTTTCCGTCATATCGGTGTTATGTTCCCGGATTTTGCGTTCCTTACATGGTTGGGTTATAATGGGAAACCCTTGACAGTTCGCCTTGAATAAAACTCCTCCAGCAATGCCCAACATTGGTTTTACCATTCGCCACTTAGCCTCTTTTTCCCTTGGGTTCCGCGGACTCGAGGGTCATCTTTATTAACCCCCCCCCCCACCCCGGGCCAGTGCTCCTCTGAGAGTTGGTCCAAACTAGAGCCCTGTGTAGCACCCCCTCAGGGAAACTCGAGGTTTGGTTTTAGTTGTACGGAGCATTCATCTGAGTGTGCCCTGAGAATGAGATATGCAGATCCTATCGGGATTTGTCGGCACATTCGGGCGGTGTTGCTGGACTTGTTTTACCATTGTCGAGGATGTCTTGTAACCGGGATGCCGAGTCTGATCGGATTGTCTTGGGAGAAGGAATATCCTTCGTTGACCGTGAGAGCTTATCATGGGCTAAGTTGGGACTCCCCTACAGGGATTTGAACTTTCGAAAGCCGTGCTCGCGGTTATGGGCAGATGGGAATTTGTTAATGTCCGGTTATAGATAACCTGAAACTTAACTTAATTAAAAGGCACCAACCGCGTGTGTAGCCGTGATGGTCTCTTCTTGGCGGAGTCCGGGAAGTGAACACGGCGTTGGAGTAATGCTTGACGTAGGTTGTTCTAGGATCACTTCTTGATCATAGTTGTTCGTCCGTGCTTTGCCTTCTCTTCTCGCTCTCATTTGCGTATGTTAGCCACCATATATGCTAGTCGCTTGCTGCAGCTCCACATCATACCTTTACATTACCTATAAGCTTAAATAGTCTTGATCGCGAGGGTGTGAGATTGCTGAGTCCCTGTGACTCACAGATTACTTCCAAAACCAGATGCAGGGACCGATGATACCGCTCCAGATGATATGACCGAGCTCAAGTGGGAGTTCGATGAAGACTCTCGTCGTTACTACGTGTCTTTCCTAGATGATCATTAGTGGTGCCCAGTTGGGGAGATCGGCGACTTTGTCGCATTTGGGGGTTGATCTTTATTTTGGTTCCGTAGTCGGACCCTGAGTGTATTGGATGAATGTAATGACTTATTTATGTATTTGTGTGACGTGGCGAGTGTAAGCCAACTATGTTACTCTTATTCCCTTATTGTATTACATGGGATGTTGTGAAGATTACCTCACTTGCGACATTGCTTTCAATGCGGTTATGCCTCTAAGTCGTGGTTCGACATGTGGGAGATATAGTCGCATCGAGGGCATTACAGTACCCCATTCCACGCCTAGATGATATGCTTGATGAGCTTAGCGGTGCCACTATATTTTCCAAAATTGATCTTAAGTGTGGTTACTATCAAATCCGCATACAAGAGGGTGATGAATGGAAAACCGCCTTCAAAACCAAGTTTGGTTTGTATGAATCGTTAGTCATGCCTATAGGTCTTTCGGAAGCACCAGGCACTTTTATGCGCCTTATGAATCATGTCTTTTGCCCTTACATTGGTATATTTGTCGTGGTTTACTTCGATGACATTCTTGTGTTTAGCAAATCTATCAAAGAGCATGTCACCCATGTCCGCACCGTTTTGCAAACTCTTAGAAAAGAGCGCCTCTATGCTAATATGGAGAAATGCATTTTTGGTGTTGATAAGCTCGTTTTCTTGGGTTTTGTTGTTTCTACTAAGGGTGTTCATGTTGATGAGTCCAAGATCAATGCTATTAAGACTTGGCCGCAACCAACCAACTTGCATCAAGTGCGTAGTTTTATTGGCCTTGCGGGTTTCTATCATCGCTTTGTGAAGGATTTTAGCACCATTGCTTCACCTTTGCATGCTTTGAGCAAGAATAATGCGCCTTTTGTTTGGGACCATCCCAAGATACCGCTTTCAATGAGCTTAAGAACTTGCTTAGTCATGCTCCCGTGCTTGCCTTACCCAACTTTGACAAACCTTTTGAGATTCATTGTGATGCTAGTGGTAATGGCATAGGGGGTGCGTTAACGCAAGAGAAGCGCCCCATAGCTTACTTTAGTGAGAAACTTTCCGGAGCGCAACTCAATTACCCCATCTATGACAAAGAGCTATATGCTTTAGTCCGCGTTTTGCATGAATGGGAACATTAGCTTCGGCCCCATGAGTTTATCATTCATACCGATCATGAGACCCTCCAGTATCTTAAGGGTCAAACCAAGTTGAACAAGTGTCATGCTAAATGGAGTGAATTTATTGAGTCTTTTCCTTGTGTCATCAAGTACATCAAGGGTAAAGAAAACATAGTAGCGGATGCTCTTTCCCGCATATGCATGCTTGTCACGCAACTTGAGTTAGATGTCATTGGCTTCGAGCATACCAAAGACTTGTATGAGCATGATGCAACTTTGCTAATCCTTATGCCAAGTGTTTGTCGAATACATCTTGGGAACACTATTACATCAAAGATGGCTATCTTATGGGAGCTAACAAACTTTGCATACCCGAGTCGTCTCTTCGTTTGTTGCTTTTGTAGGAATCACATGGAGGAGGCTTAATGGGAGATTTCGGATGCGACAAGACGTTTGCCACGCTCTCGAAGAACTACTTTTGGCCGAAGATGTTTCGGGACGTCAATCGTTTCACCAACCGATGTTCTACATGTCGCAAAGCTAAGTCCAAAGCTCAATCTCATGGCCTCTATATGCCTCTACCAATTCCTTACCAACGACGGGAAGACATTAGCATGGACTTTGTACTCGGTTTGCCTAGGACTCGAAATGGGAAAGATTCCATATTTGTCGTTGTGGACCGTTTCTCAAAAATGGCACATTTTATTCCTTGCAACAGGATAGACGATGCTCCACATGTTGTTAATATATTTTGTAGGGAAATATTGTGTCTCCATGGTGTGCCAAAGACCATCGTCTCGGACCACGACGTCAAGTTCCTTAGCTACTTTTGGAAGACCCTATGTGCCAAGCTCGAAATCGAGCTAATCTTCTCCATGGTGTACCATCCTCAAACCGACGGCCAAACGGAGGTGACAAACCGCACACTCTCCGCTCTACTTCGAGTAGTCATCAAGAAGAACATCAAGGAGTAGGAGGAGTGTCTACCCATCGCCGAGTTCGCCTAAAACCGAGCAAGACACTCAACAACCGGCAAGTCCCCTTTCGAGGTCGTCTACGGATTCAACCCTTTGTCACCATTCGATATTCTCCCTCTACCACTCCAAGAGCGCATCAATTTGGACGTAAGTGCACGAGCGACCCATCTCCAGAAGGTGCATGAAGATACAAGAAACACCATCGAGCGCCAAGTACAATGCCTTGCGACCAAGCTCAACATCAACAAGCACCCTATGATATTCAACACTGGAGACCTTGTGTGGCTACACCTTCGCAAGGACCGCTTTCCCCAAGGACGCAAGTCCAAACTTCTACCACGCACGAATGGACCATTCAAGGTGCTTGCACGTTACAGCAACAACGCATACAAGATCGACATCCCTCGTGACAAGTAATCCGTGAGTGACATCTTCAACATCAAAGATCTCTCGCCCTACCATGGTGATGAGGATTTCGATCCAAGGACGGATCTTCCCCAAGGAAGGGGAGATGATGCGGAGCATCCCAAGATCATCCCCATGGACGCACCTACACCTCCAACGACACCACTTGGACAAATGACACGAGCCCGAGCCAAAGCTATCGAAGATAAGGTGAACTCACTCCTCTCCGAACTTCCACTTTCTATGCATGAGACATGGCTACTACCTAAGTACGAGGTGTTGTGCATGATTAGGCACCAAGAGGGCCCTCCCGAAGATGCGCATGAAGATGTACAAGTCCCCAAGTCCACGGATGAGGAGAGCCAACGGAAGGAGCCAAGAGCATCTCCCAGGCCCCGGACATCCGGCTCCTGGAGCGTCTTCCACTATAGCAGCACAGCTGTCGGAAGCTACAGGCCCCGGACATTCGGCCCCGGCAGCCCGGACATCCGGCCTCTCCCGAGCCCCCGTACATCCGTCCACCGGCCCAGAAATCCGGCCCCTCCGAACCCGAGAGCAGCAAATGCCACCACTCTAGCCCGGACATCCACCCCCCCAGTGGACATCCGGCATCGCCTGAAAGCCCGGACATCCGGGCCAACCAGCCCGGACATCCGGCCTCCCCTGTCTGCGCACAGTGAAGGGCCGGGGCCCGTGTATCCCTTCTCCCCCCTAGACTATATATACTCCACCCCGTACAACTTTCTAGGGTTAGCAAAGGTTTAGCTCATGTTTGTGTGAGAGCTTTTCTCATCCACTTGGTTACCTTCTCCATGGAAATAAGACAAAACTTACGGAACGTAAAATTACGGTGCATTGATGGTAAAATAGAGGGGGGTGAAGAATAACTATTCCTCACCCAGGGTGACGAATAGCGCGACCCTATATGTTGTTGTTGTTCTATATGCAATCCCATCACACAACACACACGTCTTATTAGCAGCAACCGTCTGTGTTATTATCGGTCTTCGCACACATTTCTGATTATAGACCTGTTTGCCGCGTATCACACACATCTTATTATATTGAACCGTTTCTGTTCTCTTGTCTCAACACAAACAGTTCATCCGAGTGAACCGCATGCCGTATATCGCACACACCTTGATCTGGCTGACCATTTTTGGGTTGCCTAATCACAAACAGTTCATCCGAGTGAACCATATGCTGTATATAGCAAACACCTTCATCTGGCTGCCCATTTGTTTTGTTCCTCCTCATCGCAAACAATTAATTGAACCGAACCGTATGCCCTACATCGCACACACAACTAAAATCTGAAACGTGTTTGATGCATCCTCCATCGCAAACATTTTGCAAATTTTTTGACGGTTTATTTACACCACCGCTTGCGATTATTGCATCGCACACAGTTTGGTCAAAGGGTCTCTGATCATAGTGTCGCGTTAGTAGCATCCTGCAGTAGTGATTACCCAACTTTTGTTTAAGCGACGAGGAACTTCAACCTTTCTTGGTGAAGGACTGGTATCTGATTATTACTAGCCTTCCTTATAAATGTGTCTCTCTCAATATTTTGTACTGTGTCGCTGCCCTATGTGCTACTCAGGCGTCGGCCTCTTTCCATATAAATGACATGCTCTAATTATTATGAACGGTTTTCGATCTGTGGAATGTATCCCTTTCTATGTACATGACTTGATATAGTCCTGATCTATTAAACATTTTTTTGTCACTTAGCATTGCCTGCTTGACCAAAACGTTGGGACCGGCACCGTCGCGCCAAGGGGCGATCCCGATCTAGTGTGTGTGATTGTCTTCTTATTATACACATTCTATA
Source organism: Triticum dicoccoides (assembly GCF_002162155.2). NCBI lineage: Eukaryota > Viridiplantae > Streptophyta > Magnoliopsida > Poales > Poaceae > Triticum > Triticum dicoccoides. Next base: position 353,443,915 of record NC_041382.1, on the reverse strand, counting down.
ATCGTGAACTGTTTGTCATGAGGCACGCATCGTAAACATAGCACCACGGAATAATGACTGCGATGGCAATGCGAGCACAAACGAGTAGTAAGGATGGAGCGTTTGGGATATTTGAGATATCACAAAAAGTTGCCTAAAGACTCACGTTTGGGATGGATGTTGGCATCGCATACGTTTAGTTATGCAAAATGTATGCATTGCTACTCCCTTTCCCTGACGATTCTAGGTCGTGTGGGAAGGACCCCCTATTGCACACACTAGCAAGGCGACAATTTAAAATTTCGTTGCGGATAGGAGTTAAAAAACATTTGTATAGCAGCTCGTTGTACCAGTGGTACATTATCAGGTCTGGAGTGACACGATAACCTCATGGTCTAAGGAATCAGACATACATTACCTCTCGTCTTATGAACTATAGACTTCACATGCTATAATCTCCATATATAACAAACAACTTGGGTAAACTCAACACGAGTGTTCTTCCAACATCGTGCTTCATATGTTGCTAGCATTAACGTCATGCCCGTGATCAAGAAAACAAAATCATCAATCAACACTTGAGCTAGTCCAAGAGGCTAGACTAGGAATCTTGTTGTACCGTTTATAACTCTACACGTGCTAATGAGTTTTCCTCTGAATCACATATGCGTGAACCATAGCAATTATTGTTTGAAATATGCCCTAGAGGCAATAATAATTTTTTTACTATCATATTTCCTTGTTCATGATAAATGTTTATTATTCATGCTAGAATTGTATTGACTGGAAACTTAAATACATGTGTGAATACATAGACAACATCGTGTCCCTAGAAACCCTCTATTAGACTAGCACATTAAACAAATATGGTTAAGGTTTCCTAACCATGGACATGAGTTGTCATTTGATAATGAGATCACATCATTAGGAGAATGATGTGATGGGCAGAGCCACCATAAGATTAGCATCATATCGTATCAGTTAGTTATTTGATACAACTTTCTTCATCTCAAGTATCTATTCCTTAGACCATGAGATCATGTCACTCTCGGATACCGAAGGAATACCTTGTGTGCTATCAAACATCACTTCATAACTAGGTGATCATCAAGATGCTCTGTAGGTATCTCTAAAGGTGTCTGTTGGGTTCCATGGATCAAGACTGGGATTTGTCACTCCGTGTGACAGAGACATATTTGTGGGCCCTCTTGTTAATACAACATCATAAGAAGCTTCACGTGACTAATGAGTTTAGTCACATGATCTTGTATTACAGAACGAGTAAATAAACTCACTGGTAATGAGACTAGATATCAATGATCGAATCTCAGGCAAGTAACATATCGCCAGACAAAGGTAATTGCATATTGGATTAACTGAATCCTTGACATCATGGTTCAATCGATAAAACTCTTCATGCAATATGTAGGAACCAATGTGTACATATAGGTCCTACTATTGGTCATTGACAGGAGAGGTGTCTCGGTCATGTCTACATGATTCTTGAACCCGTAGGGTCGCATGCTTAATGTTTGAAGATGCTAGAGTAGCATTGGGATATTTGCATTGGTGACCTAAGGTTGTTCAGAGTCCCAGAAGAGATCCCGTGTGGCACGAGTAGTTTCGAAATGGTCCGGAGGTAAAGATATATATATTTGGAAAATTTTGTTTGGGTTCCGAAAAGGTTTGGGGGTCCACCAGGAGCGTACAGGGGGTGGGGGCACCTAAGTGTTTCAGAGGTCCACCGGAGGGACCAACCAGCCCCGGAAGGCTACATGGACCAGGATGGACGCACCCCACCAGGCCCATGCGACAAGGGGGACATCCGCCCCTGGCTTGGAGGGGGGTCGTGACCCCTCACTTGTAGGAGGGGCATCCGCCCCCTTGGCTTGGAAAGGGGGGGGGGGGCGCCGCCCACTGTCTTGGAGGGGGGCATACTCCCCCACACCCCTATATAAATAGGGCAGGGGTGTAGGGGGCAGACACACCAAACCACTTCCCTCGCACAACTTGTCCCCATCTCTCCCACCACCTCATCCTGGTTTGGCTTGGCGAAGCCCTGCTGGTGCTCCACCACCACCATCACCACCACACCGTTGTGTTGGTTGTGATTTCATCTACTTCTCCTTCGCTTGCTGGATCAAGGAGGAGGAGACACCATCCAACCGCACATGTGCTAAACTCGGAGGTGCCATTCGTTCGCACTAGATTGGTTGGATCGTGATTGGATCACAAAGTGTACCACTACGTCAACCACATTTTATGCGCTGCCACTTTTGGTCTACAAGGGTACATAGACACACTCCCCTCTCGTTGTTATGCATCTCCTAGATTAGACTTGGGTGTTCATAGGAATTGTTTTAATTTTCATGCTTCATTCCCCATGAGTGGCATCATGAGCTAGGTCTATGTGTAGATGTATATGCACGAGTAGAACACAAATAAGTTATGGGCATTGATGTTAAAATTTCTTACTTCCTTTGTATTATTTGGATTTAGTGGTATTGTGGCATGAAGCGGCTCAGACCAACCTTACTTGTCCTCGCACAAGAGACCAGTTCCAGTGACTGATATGCAACTTGTATTGCATAAAATTGGCTTTGCGGGTGTCTGTCTCTCCCACCTTAGTTGAATCTGATTTGACAATGGTAGTTCTTGTAGAAGGTTAAAAGGTAGCTTGTATATCACCATTGTGGTTTTGCATAGATTAGAATGGTTCTTATAGTTTGCCCTAGCAGCCACGTAAAATTGCAACAACAAAGTAGACGACGTCTAACTTGTTTTTGCAGGGCATGTTATGATGTGGTATGGCCAAAATGTGTTGTGATATATGTTGATGTATGAGATGATCATGTTTTGTGATAGGATCATGACTTGCATGTCGATGAGTACTGCAATCGGCAGGAGCCATAGGGTTGCTTTTATTTATTGTATGACTTGCATGTCAATTAATAAACGCCATGTAATTTCTTTTTATTATCTCTGTGAGTTAGCAATAGTCATAGAAGCAACAGTTGGCGGAGACAACCACATGACGGCACGATGATGAAGATCATGGTGCCATGCCGGTGATGATTGAGATCATGTTAGTGCTTTGGAGATGGAGATCAAAAGCACAAGATGATAATGGCCATATCACGTGACATATTGATTGCATGTGATGTTTATCTTTTTTGGCATCTTATTTTACTTAGGACGAAGGTAGCATTATAAGATGATCCCTTCACTTAAGTTCAAGATAAAATGTTTTCTCCCTAAGTATGCACCATTGTGAAATTTCATCATTTCAAAGCACCTCGTGATAATCGGGTGTGATAGACTCTACGTTCATATATAACGGGTGTAAGCTAGTTTTCCACATGCAGAATACTTGGGTTAAACTTGACGAGTCTAGCATGTGCACACATGGCCTCGGAACACGAAGGACCGAAAGGTTGAACATGAGTCATATAGTAGATATGATCAACATGGAGATGTTCACCATTGATGACCACCCCACCTCAAGTGATGATCAAACATGGGTTAGTTGATCTGGATCATGTAAAACTTAGATAACTTTAGGGATGTTGATTTAGTGGGAGTTCACTAGTAGTTTGATTAACTGAACCAATTATCATGAACACAGTCTTAATGTCTTTGAAAATTATGTTGTAGATCAATGGCTCGCGTTGTAGCTCCCCTGGATTTGATGCATTCCTAGAGAAAGCTAAGTTTAAAGATGATGTAAGCAACTATGTGGATTAGGTCTGTATGAGGATTATCCTCATTGCTGCATGGAAGGCTTATGTCCGTGATGCACCATTAGGTCAGCCACCCACTCCCTCAACTGTAGATGTTATGAACATTTGGCAGACTCGAGTTGATGACTACTCGATAGTTCAGTGCGTGATGCTATACGACTTAGAACCGGGGCTACAAATATGTTTTGAGCACCATGGAGCATATGAGATGTTCCAGGAGCTGAAATTGGTATTTCAAGCTCATGCTCGGGTTGAGCGGTATGACACCTCCGACAAGTTCTTTAGCTGCAATATGGAGGAGAACAGCTTTTTTAGTGAGCACATACTCAAGATGTCTGGGTACTACAATCACATGAATCATTTGGGAGTTAGTCTTTCGGATGAAGTAGCAATTCATGGAGTTCATCAGTCACTACCACAAAACTACACGGGCTTTGTGATGAACTATAATATGCAAGGGATGGAGAAAACGACCCTCAGCTCTTCGCGATGCTTAAGGCCACGGAGGTAGAAATCAAGAAAGAGCATCAAGTATTGATGGTCAACAAGACCACGAATTTTAAAAAGAAAGGCAAGGGAAAGAAAGGGAACTTCAAGAAGAATGGCAAACCAGTTGCCGCTCCTGTGAAGAAACACAAGGCTGGACCCAAACCTAAGAATGAGAGCTTCTACTTCAAGGGGAATGGCCACTGGAAGTGGAACTGCCCCGTGTACTTGGCAGATGTATAAGAAGACTGGCAACGTCAACAAAGGTATATTTGGTATAGATGTTATTGATGCGTACCTTACTAGTGCTTGTAGTAGCACTTGAGCATTTGATACTGGTTCAGTTGCTAATATTTGTAACTCAAAATAGGAGCTGCCGAATAAATGGAGACTAGCTAAGGACAAAGTGATGATGCACATTGGAAATGGCTCCAAGGATGATGTGATCGCCATCCGCACTCTTCCTCTAAGTCTACCTTCGGGATTAGTTTTAAACCCAAATAATTGTTATTTGGTGCCTATGTTGAGCATGAACATTATTGTCGGATTTCGGGTTCCGGCAGACCCTTGAGGTTCAAACACTGGGGTGCGCGCGGAGCTTTCGTCTCCTACCTACCTGCACCCCTCCGCCTTGCTAGGATCTAAACTAAGGAAAGAACAACACAAGAGACACAGGGTTCATACTGGTTCGGGCCACCGTTGTGGTGTAATACCCTACTCCAGTGTGTGGTGTGGTGGATTGCCCCTTGGGCTGATGATGATGAACAATACAAGGGAGAACAACCTCGCAAGGGTCTGTTCTTGGCTGGGGCGATGGACTGCTGGGAGGAGCTCAGTCGCCCTTCTCTCTCTCTCTCTCTCTCTCTCTCTCTCTCTCTCTCTCTCTTTATCCTCGGGTCCTCTCTCCTTGTATTCGTGTGGTCTTCTCCCTTTTGATGTGGGTGGCTGGTCCTATTTATAGAGGCCCTGGTCCTCTTCCCAAATATCGAGCGGCAAGGGAGCCAACAATGGCGGGCTAATTTGAAAGGGGACAACTAGTACTAGCTATCCTGACAAAAGTAGTCTTCGCCTGCGCAAAGCTCTGGTGATGACGCCGTCTTGGGCTCCACAGTGACCTCCATCTCGTAGTCCTCCTGGTCTTGGTCTCGTTGCACCGAAATGGCAACCTTTGCCTGATGCCTCGGTACTCCGCGGCTGCGCTTGCCCCCCTTGCACCAAAGAGGAAAGGAGGACACTGCGTGGGCTGGCTCCCGCCTGGCGCCCTCGGTCGTCATGGCTTGCGTCACGGGCACCTCGTGAGGTACCCCGCCTTGGTCTCTCCGCCTCCTCGTGAGCCAGCCTGACGAGGCCGTGCCTAAGGAAGCTCCGTGTCGTCCGCCCCGCGAGGCTTGGCCCCTCGCGAGGGTCTTGGGTTTGTGTTGGTGAAGATGGGCCGTGCTGGGCCCCCTTTTGAGCCATGCCGCAGGCCGCAGGCAGGCAAGTCTGGGGACCCTCGTTCCCAGAATGCCGACAGTAGCCCCCGGGCCCAAGGCGCGCCCGGACTTGGCCATGCAGGGAGGCGGAAGGGCAAGAGCGAAGCGCCGCGGGCCCTAACAGCCTGTGGCCTTGGGTGCCGCGTGGCGGTTGATCGGACGTGGGCACCTCCACTTCCCCATGGTGCCTCGGTAACTGCACGGATTGGACAAGTCCCTGCATGCAAAGCGGGTCATGATTACCTGCGATCATGGGGGCCGTTGGTTGGCCATCGCCGGCCATAAGTACAGAACAGCGCGCGCCCTTCTAGTCCATCCCTCCTTGCTTCTCCTTTTTCTTCATGGCGCCCTCGAGGAGGTTCTCGGCCGCAGAGAAGGGGAAGGCTCGCCAGGTTGAGCCCGCCTCTTCCCCGCCCAAGCGCGGCCGAGGGCGCCCTCTCAAACATCCTGTGGCCACCGTGGTGGCTCCCTGCGGCCGCGGAGGCGGTCTTCAGTACAGCGACGGGCGGGTTGCTGCGGTGGGTGGGCGCGCTCTGGCTGCGCGTCCCCCTAGGCCGCACTCTCGCGCTGCTGAAGTGCTGCCGGAGTTCGTCGTGTGGTCGGCGGAGCCGACTAGCACCCGGCTTCCACTTCCTCGCTTCCTCCTTGGCGAGCTCCTAGCCGGCGCCCCGGGCCTCATGGGTGTCACTGGAGGTCTCCGCGGCCGGGAGCCTGTCCCTGGCCCGCGGTTGGCAGACGTTTGCCCGCGCGCGTGGCCTGAGCCATCGGTGCACCCTACACTTCAAGTTTGACGGCGATGCCACCCTCTACGTGAGGGTGTTTGGGGAAGATGGTCGCCGCGCAGGGTGTTGCCCCGAGGGTGACGACCACGGCTGGGAACCCAGCTCCGACGATGATGGAGAGGGCAGCGATCGCGCGACTGGCGGCGCTCGGGGTTCCTCAAGCTTCTTTGGTTCTTCTTTAGGCGGCGACTCTTCTAGCAGTGGCCGCGGTCAGCCTCCACGCCGTTGTATCTGCTTGGGAGGCGGCAACGTGCCCGCCCGCCGTCGCGCCCTGGTGAAGCGCGAGAGGGAGTCCTCCTGAGCTCCGGAGGCAGCTCAGACCTTCCCTGTGGGCCGGTGTGAGGCGAGCCGCACCAGATTTGTCCTTTCTTTTCCTTTTTCCTGCATAACAAAGACAGTAGCGTGGTGCCCTAAGGGGGCGTGTTTGGGTTATTGCTGTTAATCATCGCTTTGCTTTCGTTATTGTACCTTCCGACTACGTGCCCGCGCGTGGATAATTCCCGGCTCTGGCCGTGGGGGGCGACCGACCCAGGCCCTTTGTTTGTGTCGCGGTGCCCGTGGGGCACAGACTGGAGGGGTGCTCCTGTGATGGGCCCAGGTCGCGAACCCTTTGAATGACCAGGGTAAGAACACTCGCGAGGGCGCTCGGCTGCCCCCCTCGTGAGGCCTTGCACAAGAGAAATCGAGGTAGGAGAGCGAAAAGTCGGAGAACCACAAGCCAAAGATGGCAACAACTTCAATAAAACTTCGAATGAGAAGGAACGAGCCAACTGCAGAAAGCAAATGAAAAGCCGCATCCGGCACCTAATCTAGTCTTCGATGTCTTCTCACCAGCGCGGAGCTAAGTGCTGCCACTGGGTGTGGGAGGGAGCCCCAGGGCTTGAGGCCGGCACTCCTGAGACTCCGGGCGTGTACAGCCCCAACTCATTATTACGTGAGAGTGTCACGGGCGGCGAGCTTCACAGGCATTCGCCTTCTTCACAGGCTCTGGGCCTTTTCCAACCGTGATAGCTTCACAGGCATTCGCCTTCTTCACAGGCTCCGGGACTTTTCCAAAACGCGATAGCTTCACAGGCATTCGCCTTCTTCACAGGCTCCGGGCCTTTTCCAAAACGCGATAGCTTCACAGGCTCCGGGCCTTTTCCAAAACGCGATGACTTCACAGGCATTCGCCTTCTTCATAGGCTCCGGGCCTTTTCCAAAATGCGTTGACTTCACAAGCATTCGCCTTCTTCACAGGCTCCGGGCCTTTTCCAAAACGCGATGACTTCACAGGCATTCGCCTTCTTCACAGGCTCCGGGCCTTTTCCAAAACGCGATGACTTCACAGGCATTCGCCTTCTTCACAGGCTCCGGGCCTTTTTAGGGGTAGAACCTCCGGAGGTGCTGGATGTTCCATGCGTTCTGGACTGGCACCCCCTCCTGAGTCTCCAAGCGCGTGGAGCCGGGCCTGGAAACATGAACAACTTTGAACGGGCCCTCCCACATGGGAGAGAGCTTGTGCAGCCCCTCCCTGGAGAGAACCCGCCTGAGCACGAGGTCTCCTACCTCGAGAGTTCTGGGGCGGATGTTGCGGCAGTGATATCGCCGCAGTGGTTGTTGGTACCTTGCCGCTCGTAGCGCGGCTTCTCGGCGACGTTCCTCCCCTAGCACGGGGTCCATCCCCCGCATGGCGTCCTACTGCGCCTCGGCGAACACCAGGACCCGCGCGAAGCGACATCTGACCTCGTGAGGGAGGACCGCTTCGGCTCCGTAGACCAGGAAGAACGGGGTCTCTCCAGTCGGCTTGGTCGCGGTTGTGCGGATGGACCACAACACGGACTGAAGCTCGCCGTACCAACCTCTACCACAGGCCTCCAGCTTCTTCTTGAACGTCCTGGTCTTGAGGCCCCTCAGGACCTCCGCGTTGGCTCGCTCGGCCTGGCCGTTGCTTCTAGGGTGAGCCACCGAAGCATAGCATATCTACGTTCCAAGGTTAGCACAGTATGTTTTGAAGAGGTTACTGGTGAACTGTGAACCGTTGTCCGTGATGATGCGATTCGGCACCCCAAACCGACTCACGACGCCCTTGATGAACTTGACCGCGGAACCCGCGGGAATGGTGCGGACAACCTCTACTTCAGCCCACTTGGTGAACTTGTCCACGGCGATGTAGAGGTAGCGGTAGCCCTCGGGCGCCCGAGGAAACGGGCCCAAAATGTCCAGCCCCCAGACTGTGAATGGCCATGAGAGGGGTATAGTCTGCAGGCCTCCTGCTGGCTGATGGATCTGCTTGGCGTGGAACTGGCAGGCCTCACAAGCTTTCACTAGTTCGACGGTGTCATTAAGCGTGGTGGGCCAATAAAACCCACTGCGGAACGCCTTGCCGACGAGGGTCCGTGATGATGAATGATGTCCGCAGTCTCCGCCGTGTATATCTTTCAGCAATTCCTTCCCTTGCTCCCTGGAGATGCAGCACAGGGATACATCATTTGGCCTCTTCCGGTAGAGCTCTCCATTCTCGATGCAGTATGCCGTGGCCTGGCATGCCACTCGCTCCGCCTCCTCCTCCTTCTCCAGCAGGGCCCCTTGCGTTAGGTAACTCCGGAGCTCCGTGATCCAACATCCCTCCTGAGGTTCCATTGTCAGGAGTAGGCGTGCTCCTGAGGCCGGGCCACAGGCCGGAGCCCCTGAGGAAGGTGGCTGGGGGAGCTCCTCCCAGGGCTGAGCTGTGTTCAATAATAATGGCAGGGCTGAGGGCTTGAAGAACCGCTCCTCGAAAATGCCAGGCTTCTGAGGTAACCGCATGGACGCCCGTTGGGCGATGTCGTCGGCCTCCTGATTGGTGCAACGAGGCACATGCTGCAACTCCAACCCCTAGAACTGCTTCTCCATCCTGCGGACCTCCGCTAGGTAGGCTTCCATGTGCTCATCCTTCGGCTCGTACACCTTGTTGGAGAAATTGACAAGGAGCTGCGAGTCGCCCTTGATGATGAGGTGTTTCACCCCCAGGGCAGCCGCGGCCTTCAAGCCCGCTATTAAACCTTCATACTCCACTATGTTGTTGGAGACCTTTTCACCTTGCTGGAAGCAGAGCTGCACGGCGTAGTAGAGCTTGTCCTGAGTGGGCGATATAAGCACCGCCCCAGCCCCAGTGCCATGCCTGGAGAACGCCCCATCAAAGTACATGACCCAGCCTTCTGGCGCTTCACTCCCTGGGGACAGGGACCGATCCTCGCCGGCGTTGAGGCCTGGCGCCTCCGTCCATTCTGCCACAAAATCCGCCAAAGCTGCCCATTTGATGACTCTGGTCATGCTGAATTTGAGCTGAAACGCTTGCAGTTCTATGTTCCACTCTGCGACCCTTCCAGCTGAATTAGGGCTCCTGAGCACTCTCTCCAGGGGGTATGATGAGACGACCGTGATGGGGTGACCCTGAAAATAGTGCCGCAGCTTGCGCGAGGCCACCAGTAGCGCGAGGAGGAGTTTCTGAGGCATGGGGTACCGCGCCCTTGCATCCCGCAACACCGTGCTGATGAAGTACACTGGGTGCTCAACGAGGCGGGGTGCGTCAATGCTGGTGGCTCCCTTCGGAGACCATGGCGCCTCTTGAGGCAATGAGGCCTCATGAGACTGGCCATCTGGGAGAGGGGCCCCTTCCGCCTCCGGTGCGCCCCCCTGCGGCGGCTGATCCTCCTCAGCCGCAGTGGCAGTTTCTGCAGGCCTTCCTTGTCCCTGTTCTGCCTTGTCCCGGGCTGCTACCGCGGTTTCGATTTGGCGCTCCTCTCTGACTGCCACCAAGGCTACGCTGGCGGAGTAGGGAGTGGCGGCGAGGTAAAGCACCAGGGGCTCTTGAGGGTGCGGAGCCACCATGACCGGTGGGCTGGTCAAGTATCTCTTGAGATCCTGGAACGCCTTGTCGGCCTCTTCAGTCCACTCGAAGGGCCCCTTTTTCTTCATTAGCTGGAAGAAAGGCAGTGCTCGTTCCCCCAACTTGGAGATGAAGCGCCCTAGCGCGGTCACGCACCCCGTGAGCTTCTGCATTTCTCTGAGGGTCTTAGGCGGGCTCATGTCTTCCACCGCCTTGACCTTCTCCGGGTTAGCCTCGATGCCTCGGTGGGACACGAGGGAACCCAAGAGCTTGCCCGAGGGGACTCCGAACACACACTTATCTGGGTTGAGCCGTAGGTTCACTGCGTTGAGGCTCGCGAAGGTTTCCTCCAAGTCTTGTATCAAGGTCCTGGCCTCTCGAGACTTTACCACAATGTCATCGACGTAAGCCTCAACATTCTTCCCGAGCTACGGGCCCAAGGTGATGTGCATCAGCCGCTGGAAGGTCACCCCTGCGTTACGCAGCCCAAATGGCATGCATGTGTAGCAGTACACTCCACACGGGGTTAGGAAGGCTGTCTTCTCGACGTCTTCTACCGCCATCTTGATCTGGTGATACCCAGAGAATGCATCCAAGAAGCATAACAGGTCGCATTCCGCAGTGGAATCAACGATCTGGTCGATGCGGAGGAGCGGGAACGGATCTTGCGGGCATGCTTTGTTGAGGTTGGTGAAGTCGACACACATGCGCTCTTTCCCTCCCTTCTTTGGCACAACGACAGGGTTGGCCAACCAATCCGGGTATCGGACCTCGCGAATGACCCCAGCAGCTTCTAATTTGCGGGTCTCTTGGATGATGAAGGCCTGCTTTTCTGTGGACTGCCGCCTGGCCTTCTGCTTCACAGGGCGCACATTGGGGCATACGTTGAGGTGATGTTCGATTACACCCCTAGGGATCCCTGCCAACTGGTCAGGCTCCCAAGAGAATACCTTCTTGTTTGCGCGCAGGAACCCGACCAGGGCCTTCTCCTGCTCGGGTTCGAGGTGGGCGCCTATGGTGAAGGTGGCGTTGGTGGACCCGTCCTCATCGACGGGTATCTGCTTGGTTTCTGCCTTGTCTTGGGTGAACAACTGTTTCTTCTTGGCGGGTGCAGCCCCCTTGGGCCCGGGGGTCTCCAAGTCGGCGGGCTGTGCCGACGCCGCCGTCTTGAAGGCGAGCTTGAGCGCCCGCAGCACGTCCCCGGTGTCCCCGTGCACAGTGAGGACAGCGCTGCTCCCGGGCATCTTCACGAGGTTGTACGCCGGGTGCGTCGCGGCCATGAACTGGGCCAGCGCTGGGTAGCCGAGGATGGCGTTGTAGGGGAGGTCGATGGGGGCGATGTCGAAGTCGACCAGCTCCGTGCGGAAGTTGTCGTAGGTGCCGAAGGTTACTGGGAGCCGGATCTGTCCCAAGGAGCTGGACAACTCGCCCCCAATGCCTGAGAAGGGCCGGCTGGGTTGCAGCCGTTCCAGGGGTATGCAGAGGAGGTTGAAGGCCTCGACCGAGAGCATGCTGAGGCCCGCGCCGCCGTCAATGAGGGTCCTGGTGACGTCCACCTGGCAGATGGTGGGGGTGCACAGCATGGGGAGCGCACCTGAGCAGGCCGAGTTGGAGGGGTGGTCCTCCGAGCTGAAGGTCAGGACGGTCTCGCGTGCCGCCCGGTCCAGGGGAGCCCCCTGCCGCGTGGAAGCGGCGCTGACCCGGCGGATGAACGGCTTGACGTGGTGACATGTAGGCGGTGCCTGTGAGCCGCCCAAGAGGGCCGCGATGACCGGGGTGTTGCTGCAGCGCAATGGGCGGGGGAGAGGTTGCGAGGCTCCATGGGCGCGCGGAGTGCGCGGTTGAAGAACCAGTTGAGGTGAGCGAGGGAGTTGCGGTGCGGCCGCCTTGCCGCACGGACAGACGCTGGGACGATGCTTGCCGCTCGTCCCCCGTCGGGCCGGTGGCGGCATTGATGGCAGGTGACGGGGAACGGTGAGGACGCCCGCCGACAGGGGCCGTCTGGGCGACGCGGGAAACGAGCGCGGCCCGGCGCTCGGCGCGGGCCCGACGAGCGTCAGCCATGGGCGTGATGGTCGGAACAGAACGGGGTGGTGGAAGACGAATCCCGGCGCACCCCTACCTGGCGCGCCAAATGTCGGATTTCGGGTTCCGGCAGACCCTTGAGGTTTGAACACTGGGGTGCGCGTGGAGCTTTCGTCTCCTACCTACCTACACCCCTCCGCCTTGCTAGGATCTAAACTAAGGAAAGAACAACACAAGAGACACAGGGTTTATACTGGTTCGGGCCACCGTTGTGGTGTAATACCCTACTCCAGTGTCTGGTGTGGTGGATTGCCCCTTGGGCTGATGATGATGAATAATACAAGGGAGAACAGCCTCGCGAGGGTCTGTTCTTGGCTGGGGCGATGGACTGCTGGGAGGAGCTCAGTCGCCCTTCTCTCTCTCTCTCTTTCTCTCTCTCTCTCTCTCTCTCTCTCTCTCTCTCTCTCTCTCTCTCTCTCTCTCTTTTTGCCCTCGGGTCCTCTCTCCTTGTGTTCATGTGGTCTCCTCCCTTTTGATGTGGGTGGCTGGTCCTATTTATAGAGGCCCTGGTCCTCTTCCCAAATATCGAGCGGGAAGGGAGCCAACAATGGCGGGCTAATTTGAAAGGGGACAACTAGTACTAGCTATCCTGACAAAAGTAGTCTTCGCCTGCGCAAAGCTCTGGTGATGACGCCGTCTTGGGCTCCATGGCGACCTCCGTCTCGTAGTCCTCCTGGTCTTGGTCTTGTTGCACCGAAATGGCAACCTTTGCCTGATGCCTCGGTACTCCGCGGCTGCGCTTGCCCCCCTTGCACCAAAGAGGAAAGGAGGACACTGCGCGGGCTGGCACCCGCCTGGTGCCCTCGGTCGTCATGGCTTGCGTCACGGGCACCTCGTGAGGTACCCCGCCTTGGTCTCTCCGCCTCCTTGTGAGCCAGCCTGACGAGGCCGTGCCTGAGGAAGCTCCGTGTCGTCCGCCCCGCGAGGCTTGGCCCCTCGCGAGGGTCTTGGGTTTGTGTTGGTGAAGATGGGTCGTGCTGGGCCCCCTTTTGAGCCACGCCGCAGGCCGCAGGCAGGCAAGTCTGGGGACCCCCGTTCCCAGAACACCGACAATTATAGCTGGTTCTTGTTTATTGCATGCCGGTTATTCAATTAAGTCAGAGAATAATTATTGTTCTATTTATATGAATAATATCTTTTATGCTCGTGCATCCCTTGTGAATAGTTTATTCTTGTTGAATCTCGATCATAGTGATACATGTGTTCATAATATTGATGCCAAAAGATGCAAAGTTAATGGTGGTAGTACCACATACTTGTGGCACTGCCGATTTGGTCATATTGGTGCAAAACACATGGAGAAACTCCATTCTGATGGACTTTTGGAATCACTTGATTATGAATCGTTTGAAACATGTGAACCATGCCTCATGGGCAAGATGAATAAAACCCCGTTTGCTGGTACAATGGAGCAGGCAAGTGACTTAATGGAAATAATACATGTCGATGTATGCGGTCCGATGAGCCTTGAAGCACACAGTGGAATTGTTATTTCCTTACCTTCACGGATGATTTGAGTAGATGTGGGTATATTTACTTAATGAAACACAAGTTTGAAACATTTCCAAAGTTCATGGAATGTCAGAGTGAAGTGGAGAATCATCGTAACAAGAAAATGAACTTTCTAGGATCTGATCATGGAGGTGAGTATTTGAGTTATGAGTTTGGCACACATTTAAGACAATGTGGAACTGTTTCATAACTCATGCCACCTGGAACACCACTACCTAATAGTGTGTCCAAACATCGTAATCATACTTTATTGGATATGGTGCATTCTACGATGTCTCTTACTGATTTGCCACTCTCGTTCTGGGGTTATGCATCAGAGAAATCCGCATTCATGTTAAATAGGGCATCGTCTAAATACGTTGATATGACATCGTCTAAGTTGTCGTTTCTTAAAGTTTGGGGATGCAACACTTATGTCAAGCGGCTTGAGCCTGACAAGTTCGAACCCAAAGCAGAGAAGTGCGTCTTCATAGGGTACCCTAAAGAGACTATTAGTACACCTTCTACCATGGATCCGAAGGCAAGATCTTTGTTGCCAAGATTGGGTTCTTTCTAGAGGAGTTTCTCTCGAAAGAAGTGAGTGGGAGGAAACTAGAACTTGATGAGGTAATTGTACTTTCTCTCGAATTGGAAAGTAGCACATCACAGAAGTGGTTCATGTGATACCTACACCAACCGGAGAGGAAGCTAATGATGATGATCATGAAACTTTGGATCAAGATACTACTGAACTTCGTAGGTCGACCAGGACATGTTCTGCACCAAAGTGGTACGGTGATCCTGTCCTAGAAGTCATGTTTTCAGACAACGACAAATCTATGAACTTTGAAGAAGCAATGATGAGCCCAAATTCCAACAACTGGCTTGAGGCCATGTAATTTGACATAGAATCCACATGTGAAAACAAAGTATGGACTTTGGCAGACTTACCCGATGACCGGCAGGGCATTGAGAACAAATGGCTATCAAGAAGAAGACAGACGATGATGGTAATGTCACCATCTATAAAGCTCGACCTGTTGCAAAGGGATTCTCATAAGTTCAAGGGGTTGACTACGATGAGACTTTCTCACCCGTAGAGATGCTTAAGGCTGTTAAGATTATGTTAGCAATTGCCGCATATTTCGATTATGAAATCTTGTAGATGTATGTCAAAACAACGTTCCTTAATGGTTTCCTTTAGGGAGAGTTGTATATGATGCAACCGGAAGGTTTTGTCGATCCTAAGGATGCTAACAAGGTATGCAAGCTCTAGAGATCCATCTATGGACCGGTGCAACAATATCGGAGTTAGAATATACACTTTGATGAGGTGATCAAAGCTTTTGGTTTTATACAAACTTACGGAGAACCTTGTATTTACAAGCAAGTGGGTGGGAGACATGTTGACTAAACCTCTTCTAAGAGCAAAACATGATCAGCATAACTCTATGGGTGTTAGATTCATTACGATAAACTAGATTATTGACTCTAGTGCAAATGGGAGACTGTTGGAAATATGCCCTAGAGGAAATAATAAATTGGTTATTATCATATTTCCTTGTTCATAATAAATGTTTATTATTTCATGCTAGAATTGTATTGACCAAAAACTTAAATGCATGTATGAAAACATTAACAACACCGTGTCCCTAGTAAGCCTCTACTAGACTAGCTCGTTGATCAAAGATGGTTAAGATTTCCTATCCATAGACATAAGTTTTCATTTGATTACGGGATCATATCATTAGGAGAATAATGTGATGGATAGACCCAACCGTAAGCTTAGTGTCAGATTTTATCACTTAGTTATTTGCTAAAGCTTTCTTCATGTCAAGTATGTGTTCCTTAGACCATGAGATCATGTCATTCCCGGATATTAGAGGAATACCTTGTGTGCTATCAAACATTACTTCATAACTGGGTGATCATAAAGGTGCTCCACAGGTATCTCCGAAGGTGTCTGTTCGGTTGCATGGATCGAGGCTAGGATTTGTCACTCCGTGTAATGGAGAGATATGTTTGGGCTCTCTCGGTAATACAAAATCACAAGAAGCTCCATGTGACTAATGAGTTTAGTCGCGGGATCTTGTAATGATACTCGCCGGTAACGAGATTGAACTAGGTATGGAGATACCAATGATCAAATGTCAGGCAAGTAACATATCACCGGGCAAAGGGAATTGCATATGTGGTTAACTAAATATTTGACATCGTGGTTCAACTAGTAAAGATCTTCATGTAATATGTAGGAACCAATATGGGCATACAGGTCCTACTATTGGTTATTCACTGGAGAGGTGTTTCAGTCATGTCTACATGGTTCTCGAACCCATAGGGTAGCACGCTTAACGTTTGATGATGCTAGAGTATTATTAGGATATTTGCATTGGTTACTAGAGGTTTTTCGGAGTCTCGGATGAGATCTCAAACATCACGAGGAATTTCATAATAGTCCAGAGGTAAAGATTTATATATGCCAAAAAAAATTCGGGTTCCGAAAAAGGTCGAGGGTCCACCAGGGGCACCAAAAAGTTCATGTTTCAAAAAATATTTAGGAATTTCAAAAACTGTTCTCGCTTTCAAAATTTGTTCTCTAATATTCATAAAAACATACATTCTTAAAAAAATGTGGTTTCAACATTTTTTACACAATTTAAAAAAATGTTCATATTTCAAAAAATATTTAGGAAGTCAAAAATGTTCTCGTTTTCAAAATGTGTTCACAATTTTTCATAACAACCTACATGCTTAAAAAATTTACGTGGTTTCAGCATTTTTCACATTTCCAAAAAAGCGCAGTAATACGTATTTTGTTCGCATTTTTGAAAAAAATTATTCATGTTTTAACTTGTTTTTTCTGAATTTAAAAAATGTAATTCATCCATGTTTTTGGAAATTTTAAAATTGTTCATGATCTCAAAAAATATTCAGGAAATGCAAAATGGTTCACTTTTCAAAAAACAGTTTGTTATATAAAAAAACTACTACAATTTCAAACCTTTTGCAATTTTCAAAAAGTGTTTTACAAATCAACGCCTGCTGTGATTTCTTATAGTTGTTTTGCGCCTTTGTGTCCAGTTGTTGATGCTGGTGTAGTGGCTAACCGCTCGTTGTTAGAAGGCTGCGTTGTGCGAGGTTAGTGGATCGAATCCTGCCTCTCATGTGTTTTCTTTTTATTGCACGACAAGAAATAACTACCAGCACATATGTGGGCCAGCCCAAGCTGAGGTCTACCTGTGTGAAACCCTATCATTCTACCGCGGAATGTGGTAGATAGGAAGACCCCGCATCTACCCCTAGCTTGGAGGGGGCGGCCCTGGCTTGGAGGAGGGGCATCCGCCCCCTTGTCTTGGAAAAGGGGTGCTACCCCTAGCTTCGAGGGGGCCTTCCGCCCCCACATAACTATATAAAGAGGGGAGGTGATGTGGAGCATCCTACGGTCATCCCCATGGACCTACCATCGTCTCACGAAGTGCCAAGAGGACCTATGACATGAGCTAGAGCTAGAGCTCTCGAGACCGAGGTGACTTCCTTCCTTAGTGATATAGCATATGATATACTCTTGAGACATGGCTACTACCTAAGTCCAGAATGTTGTTCATGATCATGTACAAAGAGGACCCTCCCGAATATGCACGTGAAGGCAGACAAGTCCCCAAGTTCACAGATGAAGGGAACCATCGGAAGGATTCAAGAAAAACTTCTAGGCCCCGAACATCCGGCCATGACCCCGGACAACCGGCCCCTGGAGCATCGTCCACAGCAGCCGCCAAGCACCTATAGGCCCCGGACATCCGGCCCCAGCCCGGATATCTGGCCCAACGCCTGGAAATCCGGCACCCTCTATCCAGAGAGCGTTAAGGCCTACCCCGACCGCCCAGACATCCGGCACCTCGTGAAGCCCCGGACATCCAGCCCGACGCCCGAACATCCGGCCTCCCCTGTCTGCGCACAGTGTAAGGGCCCGAGGCCCATGTACCCCTTCGCCCACCTATACTATATATACTCCTCCTCCTTCCTCTTTCGAGGGTTAGCGTTGTGTTAGCTCATATGTGAGATAGAGCTTTGCTCATCCACCCGGATCCACTCCATTGTGAGGGACCGACACCTCTTCGGAGAAGATCCACTTGGATTCAAGACCCCTAACGGGAAGACCTCAAGACCTCCTCACGGAGAAGAACCGCTTACCCTATGCATGGTCCCTTGTTGGATTTGGACCGTGTGTCTCTATGTGTACTCGGATCTAGCATATGTGTGATCATTCTTATTGGTTTGAGTGATTCTCTTGTGTTTCCCCTCGTGTTTCCCCTCATGTTCTTCGTGTTCTTCGCAGGATCTGCTCCTTTCGTGAAAGATCGGCCATCTAGGGTTCCACCCTACATCATCTTGCTATCTAGAGCCAGGTTGATCAGGATTTTGGAGCCTCCCCGTTGTGTTTTCTAGCCTTGTTTTGTTGATTTTGTCCCTAATTCAAAAATTTCCCCACAAAAATTGCCCCAATTTTTTGTGATTTGTTGGTGTGATGAAGTTTTGTTGGATTTGATCCACGGATTTCATGTTGCAGGTAGATCTAGCTTGCCCCCATCTTTTCCGCAATTTCCATCCACAAAATCTCCCGAATTTACCTCTTCCACGCAGAGTTCCTCGAGTTCGTCCACGGATCCAGAGCCCGAGCCCCTGGACATCCAGCCCTCAAGCCCGGACATCCGGCCGCTGACATCAACATCTCCATCCACAGCCCCTTTTTCTATCCAAATTTTGCCAAATTTTGTTCTCGTGCCCACTTTCACTTCCGCATACTACCATCACTTCCGGATAGCACCACCATTTCCCACACACACCACCATCGCTTAACCGCTATAAACTCCGACAATTTGGTCACGTTTTGCTTTGAGAATTTGAGTTGTGGTTCTGTGTCTTATTGTGTTTCGGCTATTTAGGTACGGTTCGACATCGACATCACTGCCGCTCATCTTCGCCACGGATGCGACATCGACAACAACAACTTCACCATTTTGACACCATACTGTAAGGAAGAATTGGTAACCTCATCTTGGTATCGTGACATATCATTCTTGCCATTGCATTGATAACAACATAGCCCATTTTTGCGTATCTTACTCATCGAGACTAGCCTTTGAGTATTGCCGGCAACGTAAATTGTGCACATTAGTGATCATACTTCCCATTGCATACATATCATATCATTGGTCCATATCTTGGTATCATATTTTGTGTCACAAAGTTGTCATCGCATACACAATTGCTATCTTGTTTCGTGAAACATTGCATGAGAAAAGATCTCAAAAGAGAAAGAGCCAAACAAGCTTTTAAGCAAAAGGGAAAGATAAGCAAGGAGATTTTAAGCAAGAAGCATAGAATCATACTACACTAAGATTATCATACTAGATCATCTTGGATCATATCATCAGAATACCATACATAGAGCATACTTGGGATAGCAGCCGTTGCATTTTTTCTTAGTAGGTTGTGCACAAGTCTTCGAATCCGCCTATTGTGCAATCGTCCTAGCGTCTCTCTAGTGTTGTGCAACATGAGCATTTTCATTGATTCCACATTTTGGCTCATTCCTTGGTTGCATGACCCCATTTATCTCTTTGTGTGTGTGTTTCCGTGTACCATATTTTGCTATTGGTCTACTTGTTGCATTGCAACTTTGCGAATCTTTTCCAACATTATTGAAGCTCAATAACAATTGCATCAAATTTTGTGCCACCATATTAACTGAGCTTCATTATAAGCTTTTACTTGTGTAGGTGTGAGAAACCGACAAGAATTGGTACCAATTGTGCTATTTCCTTGTTCCACATTGAGTGATCATTGATCCGCCTTCAACATCAGTCAAGGTACATTCGTATAAGTTCTTCTCTTTCTCTTTTTCTTTACGAATAAGTTCTTCTCTTTCTCCCACTCACATATTTGTTTGGAATGATGGATAGGCAAAGTACTTCTACCAACCCAGTCTTCATCGAGAAAGACGACGCCATGACCTCCTATGTCACAAAGAGCCACCTCTTTGGTGCACAACATGCTTTGCATCAAGAGCAACAAGCAATGAGCGAACGCATCGACAATCTCGCCACCAACTTGCGACTCTCCAAGCAACGTACAAGAGACTATTTCGACAACAAGCTCGATGACCACAATCAAGAAAATGATGCAAGAATGGACGAGATTCATGCTTTGTTGCTCAACCGCTCTTCTTCCACTTTGTCCTCCACAAGACGGGGCTGCTCAAGTCGACAGTCCGACTACACCTTCTCTGGCTCAAGTACACCGACATCGAATACTCTTCGATGTTCCACGCGCCAAGATCGTCAAGCAAACCGCAACACTCTACACGACAATGACTCTCAAGAGCAACGGCACTGTCAAAACCAAGCTACTCTTGCGCAAGCACGAGAATGGCAACGCCAATGCCAACAAGAAGAGGAAGAGAGAGCGCGACTACACCAAGATGCACAAGATGCCGAGGCACAATGTCAAGAACAACAATTGCAAGAAGCTCGAATACTTGAGGCGTAACATGCCCTCCAAGATTCAAGTCGAGCCATAGCCACACGCAACCGGCAAAATCGTGAACATCTAGAAGCGCTTCGCAAAGAGGTTCAAGAGAGGATTTTTCAATCAATAGTGAATTGTCAAGTCCCTCAAGCTCCTCCACAAGCTCGACAAGCACCTCAATTTCAACAAGAGCAACATGACAATGGAAATCCTCCAAGGCAAGCGCAAGTTGAGGGAGACGATCCTCCTCTTCAAGGACGTCATCACCACCGACCCCAACACAATGAGGAGCAACACTACGGCAAGCTAAAGTTCACCATGCCCAAGTTCAATGGAAGCAATGATCCCGAAGAGTACCTTTCATGGGCATTGAAGGTTGACAAAATCTTCTGCTTGAGAACAAGTCACTGAGCGCCGAGTGGCAAGAGGTGAACCACCAATCACTACTTGGGCGCAATTGAAGGATGTCATGAGAGCACGCTTCGTGCCAACTTACTACAATCGCGACCTCTTCAAGAAACTCCAACTCCTCAAGCAAGGAACCAAGAGCATTGAAGAATACTACAAGGAAATGGAGAATGCGATGATACGAGCCAATGCCACGAAAGATGATGAGAAAACTATGGCACGTTTCTTGAATGGACTCAATCATCCTATCAAGAAGATCGCCCACTTTCAACCATACTCGAACCTCATCGAGCTAGTGCATAAAGCTACCAAAGCAGAACGTCAAGTGCAAGATGACTTAAAGTATGCCAAGTTCTCATCCAAGTCCTATGGCTTCTCCAACACCCAAGATTCAATGACTCAATCACCTTCTACTTCCACCAAGCCATCTACAAGCAACACCAACAAGTCGAGTTACAAGAAAACTTTGAGCAATTTCAAGCCACGAGCTTCATCATCATCTACCCCAGCCGATGAGACCATCAAGACAAGTTACTTCAAATGCTTCACATGCGGAGGCCTAGGCCACAAGTCCTTTGAGTTTACCAACAAGCGCACCATTATCCTCAATGACGATAGTACATACGACTCCATGACTGAAGCAGAAATGGAAGCACTTGAGCAAGTGGCCATGCATCGGCAAGTGAACGAAGATGAAGAGGATCAAGTCTTTTATGACGAAGATTCAATCCCCGCTCTCGTTGTCTCCAAGGTCTTGACTCTTCAACATCAACAAGAAGAAGACCAAAGATGTCATATCTTTCATACCAAGGCCGACATCAATGGAAGATCTGTTAAGGTCATCATCGATGGAGGGAGTTGCCATAACTTAACAAGTGTAGAACTATGCTCCAAGCTCCAATTGATCAAGATGAAGCATCCACATCCCTACAAACATCAATGGCTTAGCGACTCCGGCACTATCCAAGTTGAGCATAGAGTGCAAGTCTCCTTCAAAATCGGAGCTTATGAAGAAACTTTGGAGTGTGATGTCGTTCCAATGACCATTTTCCACCTTCTTCTTGGGCGACCATGGCAATTTGATCGAGGTGTCATCCACAATGGACGAACGAACCACTATATCTTCAAGATGAAAGGAAAGGAGTATGTACTTCGACCTATGTCTCCAAGCCAAGTGATCACCGAGAAGCAAGCCACCCATCGTGGAGAGAATAGTGAGAGAGCGAACCACCAAAAAGAGAGTGAGCGCCACCTGCCCAAATCGAGTGCCGACACGATGAGCGACTAGAAGAACTTAGTTATATTTGCCACCAAACGTGAGATGAGAGAAGTGTGTGAGAACCCATCAAGTGTCATTCACTATGTCCTTTTATGCAAGGACGAGGCACCAAAAGCTAATGATACGTTTCCAACGTATCTATAATTTTTTATTGTTCCATGATATTATATTATCAACTTTGGATGTTTATGGGCTTTATTATACACTTTTATATAATTTTTAGGACTAACCTATTAACCTAGAGCCCAGCGCTAGTTTCTGTTTTTTCCTTGTTTTAGAGTATCACAGAAAAGGAAAATCAAACGGAGTCCAATTGACCTGAAACTTCACGGAACTTATTTTTGGAATGGAAGCAATCCAGAAGACTTGGGGTGTACGTAAGGGAAGCAACAAGGAAACCACGAGGCAGGGGGCGCGCCCTCCACCCTCGTGGGCCCCTCGTGGCTCCCCCGATGTACTTCTTCTGCCTATATACATCCATATATCCTAAAATGATCGGGGAGCACAATAGATCGCGAGTTCCGCCACCAGAAGCCTCCGTAGCCACCGAAAGCCAATCTAGACCCGTTCCGGCACCCTGCCGGAGGGGGAATCCTTCTCCGGTGGCCATACTCATCATCCCGGCGCTCTCCATGACGAGGAGGGAGTAGTGCTCCCTTGGGGCTGAGGGTATGTACCAGTAGCTATGCGTTTGATCTCCCTCTCTCTCTCTCTCGTGTTCTTGAGGTGGTACGATCTTGATGTATCGCGAGCTTTGCTATTATAGTTGGATCTTATGTTTCTTCTCCCTCTCTACTCTCTTGTAATGGATTGAGTTTCCCCTTTGAAGTTATCTTATCGGATTGAGTCTTTAAAGATTTGAGAACACTTGATGTATGTCTTGCCGTGCATATCTGTGGTGACAGTGGGATATCACGTGATTAACTTGATGTATGTTTTGGTGACCAACTTGCGGGTTCCACCCATGAACTTATGCATAGGGGTTAGCACACATTTTTGTCGTGATTCTCCGATAGAAACTTTGGGGCACTCTTTGAGGTTCTATGTGTTGGTTGAATAGATGAATCTGAGATTGTGTGATGCATATCGTATAATAATACCCACAGATACTTGAGGTGACATTGGGGTATCAAGGTGACATTAGGGTTTTGGTTGATTTGTGTCTTAAGGTGTTATTCTAGTACGAACTCTAGGGCTGTTTGTGACACTTATAGGAATAGCCCAACGGATTGATTGGAAAGAATAACTTTGAGGTGGTTTCGTACCCTACCATAATATCTTCGTTTGTTCTCCGCTATTAATGACTTTGGAGTGACTCTTTGTTGCATGTTGAGGGATAGTTATGTGATCCAATTATGTTATTATTGTTGAGAGAACTTGAGCTAGTGAAAGTATGACCCCTAGGCCTTGTTTCAACGCATTGCAATACTGTTTACGCTCACTTTTATCATTAGTTACCTTGCTGTTTTTATATTTTCAGATTACAAATGCCTTTATCTACCATCCATATACCACTTGTATCACCATCTCTTCGCCGAACTAGTGCACCTATACAATTTACCATTGTATTGGGTGTGTTGGGGACATAAGAGACTCTTTGTTATGTGGTTGCAGGGTTGCTCGAGAGAGACCATCTTCATCCTACACCTCCTACGGATTGATAAACCTTAGGTCATCCACTTGAGGGCAATTTGCTACTGTCCTACAAACCTCTGCCCTTGGAGGCCCAACAACGTCTACAAGAAGAAGGTTGTGTAGTAGACATCAAGCTCTTTTCTGTTGCTGTTGCCGAGGAGGTTAGCGCTTGAAGGTATATCTTTAGATGTTGCAATCGGATCTTTTTGTTTCTTGTTTTAGCACTAGTTTAGTTTATAAAAGAAAACTACAAAAAAATGGAATTGAGTATGCCTCATATGCTTCATCTTTTTAATATCTTTCGTGAGTATGATGGAAAGCAAAATTGTGCCAAGGTGTTAGAAGAAGAATGCATTAAAATGTTTGGCACTAAATATTTGAATGATGAGCATGATTCCAATGTTGTTAGTATGAATTCCTTGAATATCCATGATGCTAATAATATGCAAAGCCACAAGCTTGGGGAAGCTATGTTTGATGAAGATGATATTTTTTGTCCCCCAAGCTTGGATGAGCAAATTTATTATGAAGAAAGCATGCCTCCTATTTATTATGATTATATTGATGAAACTGGATTTGGAGAGGTCATGACTTCATTTAGAGATGAATCCACTATTTCGGAAGAGTTTCCAATTGATTATGAGAACAAAGTTGCTATCTATGATGATCATTGTGATTACTTGTATGCTATAAAGAATAATGATATCCATCAAACTTGTCATCATGATTTTAGTTTTCAATTGGATTATGCCTCACATGATAATTATTTTGTTGAGTTTGCTCCCACTATTATTCATGAGAAGAATTTTGCTTGTGTGGAGAGTAATAAAATTTCTATGCTTGTAGATCATGAAAAGAATGCTTTAGGTGCTGGTTATATTGTTGAATTCATTCATGATGCTACTGAAAATTATTATGAGGGAGGAACATATGCTTGTAGGAATTGCAATAATATCAAGTTTCCTCTCTATGCGCTTAAAATCTTGAAGTTATGCTTGTTTTGCTTTCCTATGCTAGTTGATTATTGTTTCCATAAGTTGTTTGCTCAGAAAATCCCTATGCATAGGAAGTGGGTTAGACTTAAATGTGCTGGTCATATTCTTCATGATGCTCTCTTTATGTTTCAATTCTTATCTTTTATGTGAGCAACATTGAAATCATCGTGCCTAGCTAGGGGCGTCAAACGATAGCGCTTGTTGGGAGGCAACCCAATTTTATTTTTTCCTTGATTTTTGCTCCTTTTTAGTAATAAATAATTCATCTAGCCTCTGTTTAGATGTGGTTTTATGCTTTTAATTAGTGTTTGTGCCAAGTAGAACCTTTGGGAAGACTTGGGGAAAGTCTTGTTGATCATGCTGTAAAAAACAGAAACTTTAGCGCTCACGAGAATTGCTGCCATTTTTTATTGGAGAGTGCTATTTAGTTAATTATTTTTGAAGATGATTAATATATAAATTCCTCACGTTCATAAATTTATTTGATAATTTTATGATTTCTAGAAGTATACGTTTGATCCAGATTACTACGGACTGTTCTGTTTTGGACAGATTCTGTTTTTCGATGTATTGTTTGCCTATTTTGATGAATCTATGAGTAGTATCAGAGGGTATGAACCATAGATAAGTTGGAATACAGTATATATTACACCAATATGAATTTGGAATGAGTTCACAACAGTACCTAAGTGGTGATTTATTTTCTTATACTAATGGAGCTTACGAGTTTTCTGTTAAGTTTTGTGTTGTGAAGTTTTCAAGTTTTGGGTAAAGATTCGATGGACTATGGAATAAGGAGTGGAAAGAGCCTAAGATTGGGGATGCCCAAGGCACCCCAAGGTAATATTCAAGGACAACCAAGATCCTAAGCTTGGGGATGCCCCAGAAGGCATCCCCTCTTTCGTCTTCGTTCATCGGTAACTTTACTTGGAGCTATATTTTTATTCGCCACATGATATGTGTTTTGCTTGGAGAGTCATTTTATTTTCTTTAGTTTTGCTTGCTGTTTGAATAAAATACCAAGATCTGAAATTATTAAATGTTAGAGAGGTTTCATATAGTTGCATAATTGTTCAACTACTCATTGATCTTCACTTATATCTTTCGGAGTAGTTTGTCATTTGCTCTAGTGCTTCACTTATATCTTTTTAGAGCACGGTGGTGGTTTTATTTTGTATAAATAAATGAACTCTCATGCTTCACTTATATTATTTTTAGAGTCTTTAGAAAAGCATGGTAGTTTGCTTTGGTTATGAAAGTAGTCCTAATATGATGGGCATCCAAGAGCGATATAATAAAAACTTTCATATAGAGTGCATTGAATACTAAGAGAAGTTTGATACTTGATAATTGTTTTGAGATATGGAGATGGTGATATTAGAGTCATGCTAGTTGAGTACTTGTGAATTTGAGAAATACTTGTGTTGAAGTTTGTGATTCCCGTAGCATGCACGTATGGTGAACCGTTATGTGACGAAGTCGGAGCATGATTTATTTATTGATTGTCTTCCTTATGAGTGGTAGTCGGGGACGAGCGATGGTATTTTCCTACCAATCTACCCCCCTAGGAGCATGCGCTTAGTACTTTGTTTCGATAACTAATAGATTTTTGCAATAAGTATGTGAGTTCTTTATGACTAATCTTGAGTCCATGGATTATACGCACTCTCACCCTTCCACCATTGCTAGCCTCTCTAGTACCGCGCAACTTTCGCCGGTACCTTACACCCACCATATACCTTCCTCAAAACAGCCACCATACCTACCTATTATGGCATTTCCATAGCCATTCCGAGATATATTGCCATGTAACTTTCCACCGTTCCGTTTATTATGACACGCTCCATCATTGTCATATTGCTATGCATGATCATGTAGTTGACATTGTATTTGTGGCAAAGCCACCGTTCATAATTCTTTCATATATGTCACATGAGTCATTGCACATCCTGGTAAACCGCCGGAGGCATTCATATAGAGTCATATCTTGTTCTAAGTATCGAGTTGTAATTGTTGAGTTGTAAGTAAATAAAAAAGTGAGATGATCATCATTATTAGAGCATTGTCCCAGTGAGGAAAGGATGATGGAGATTATGATTCCCCCACAAGTCGGGGTGAGACTCCGGACGAAAATAAATAAATAAATAAAAGAGGCCAAAGAAGCCCAAATAAAAAAAGAGAAAAGAGGCCATAAAAAGAGAAGGCCCAAATAAGAAAAATAAAATAATGAGAGAAAAAGAGAGAAGGGGCAATGCTACTATCCTTTTACCACACGTGTGCTTCAAAGTAGCACCATGATCTTCATGATAGAGAGTCTCCTATGTTGTCACTTTCATATACTAGTGGGAATCTTTCATTATAAAACTTGGCTTGTATATTCCAATGATGGGCTACCTCAAAATGCCCTAGGTCTTCGTGAGCAAGGAAGTTGGATGCACACCCACTAGTTTCTTTTGTTGAGCTTTCATATACTTATAGCTCTAGTGCATCCGTTGCATGGCAATCCCTACTCACTCACATTGATATCTATTGATGGGTATCTCCATAGCCCATTGATACGCCTAGTTGATGTGAGACTATCTTCTCCCTTTTTGTCTTCTCCACAACCACTATTCTATTCCACCTATAGTGCTATGTCCATGGCTCACACTCATGTATTGCGTGAAGATTGAAAAAGTTTGAGAACACCAAAAGTATGAAACAATTTCTTGGCTTGCCATCGGGGTTGTGCATGATTTAAATACATTGTGTGGTGAAGATGGAGCATAGCCAGACTATATGATTTTGTAGGGATAGCTTTCTTTGGCCATGTTATTTTGAGAAGACATGATTACTTAGTTAGTATGCTTGAAGTATTATTATTTTTATGTCAATATTAAACTTTTGTCTTGAATCTTATGGATCTGAATATTCTTGCCACAATAAAGAAAATTACATGGATAAATATGTTAGGTAGCATTCCACATCAAAAATTCTGTTTTTATCATTTACCTACTCGAGGACGAGTAGGAATTAAGCTTGGGGATGCTGATACGTCTCCAATGTATCTATAATTTTTGATTGTTCCATGCTATTATATTATCAACTTTGGATGTTTATGGGCTTTATTATACACTTTTATATTATTTTTAGGACTAACGTATTAACCTAGAGCCCAGTGCCAGTTTCTGTTTTTTCCTTGTTTTAGACTATCGCAGAAAATGAAATCAAACGGAGTATAACTGACGTGAAACTTCATGGAACTTATTTTTGGAACGGAAGCAATCCAGAAGACTTTGTGTGTACGTAAGGGAAGCAACGAGGAAGCCACGAGGCAGGGGGGCGTCCACCCCCCTCGGCGCGCTCTCCATCCTGGTGGGCCCCTCGTGGCTCCCCCGACGTACTTCTTCCGCCTATATATATCCATATACCCTAAAACGACCGGGGAGCACAATAGATCGGGAGTTCCACCGCCAGAAGCCTCCGTAGCCACCGAAAGCCAATCTAGACCCGTTCCGGCACCCTGCCGGAGGGAGAATCCTTCTCCGGTGGCCATCTTCATCATCCCGGCGCTCTCCATGACGAGGAGGCAGTAGTTCTCCGTCAGGGCTGAGGGTATGTACCAGTAGCTATGTGTTTGATCTCTCTCTCTCTCTCTCTCTCTCGTGTTCTTGAGGTGGTACGATCTTGATGTATCGCGAGCTTTGCTATTATAGTTGGATCTTATGTTTCTCCTCCCCCTCTAATCTCTTGTAATAGATTGAGTTTCCCCTTTGAAGTTATCTTATCGGATTGAGTCTTTAAAGATTTGAGAACACTTGATGTATGTCTTGCTGTGCATATCTGTGGTGACAATGGGATATCACGTGATTCACTTGATGTATGTTTTGGTGACCAACTTGCGGGTTCCGCCTATGAACTTATGCATAGGGGTTGGCACATGTTTTCGTCATGATTCTCCATTAGAAACTTTGGGGCACTCTTTGAGGTTCTATGTGTTGGTTGAATAGATGAATCTGAGATTGTGTGATGCATATCGTATGATCATACCCACGGATACTTGAGGTGACATTGGGGTATCAAGGTGACATTAGGGTTTTGGTTGATTTGTGTCTTAAGGTGTTATTCTAGTACGAATTCTATGGCTGTTTGTGACACTTACCGGAATAGCCCAACAAATTGATTGGAAAGAATAACTTTGAGGTGGTTTCGTACCCTACCATAATATCTTCGTTTGTTCTCCGCTATTAGTGAATTTGGAGTGACTCTTTGTTGCATGTTGAGGGATAGTTATGTGATCCAATTATGTTATTATTGTTGAGAGAACTTGCACTAGTGAAAGTATGACCCCTAGGCCTTGTTTCAACGCATTGCAATACTGTTTACGCTCACTTTTATCATTAGGTACCATGCTGTTTTTATATTTTCATATTACAAATACCTTTATCTACCATCCATATAGCACTTGTATCACGATCTCTTCGCCGAACTAGTGCACCTATACAATTTACCATTGTATTGGGTGTGTTGGGGACACAAGAGACTCTTTGTTATTTGGTTGCAGGGTTGCTCGAGAGAGACCATCTTCATCCTACGCCTCCTACGGATTGATAAACCTTAGGTCATCCACTTGAGGGAAATTTGCTACTGTCCGACAAACCTCTGCACTTGGAGGCCCAACAACGTCTACAAGAAGAAGGTTGTGTAGTAGACATCAGTTAACACCACTCACAATCTACCTTTAGTGTTATCTTATCTATTGCAAGAATTCCAAGATGTTTTCCCCGATGAGCTACCTCAGGGTCTACCTCCTCTTCGAGGCATCGAGCACCGAATCGACCTCATCCCCTGAGCTCCCCTTCCTAACAAGGCACCCTACCGCATCAACCCTGAGGAAACTAAGGAGATCAAACGACAAGTACAACAACTTAACAACAATGGCCATGTACGAGAAAGTTTGAGCCCTTGTGCCGTCCTGGTGATCCTTGTTCACAAGAAAGATGGTAAATATTGCATGTGTTTTGATTACCCTCCTATAAATGCTATTACCGTGTGTTATCGTTACCCTATTCCACGCCTAGATGATATGCTTGATGAGCTTAGCGGAGCTACCATTTTCTCTAAGAACTTAAGAGTGGCTACTATCAAATACGCATCCAAGAAGGTGATGAATGGAAAACCACATTTAAGACCAAATTTGGCTTATATGAATGGCTTGTTATGCCAATGGGTTTATCTGAAGCACCCGGTACTTTCACACGACTCATGCATTTTATTTTTCGACCTTACATTGGTGTATTTGTTGTGGTCTACTTTGATGATATTCTTGTCTTTAGCAAATCTCTAAGGAGCAAGTCACCCACCTTTGCACCGTGCTACAAACTCTTAGAAAAGAGCACCTTTATGCTAATTTGGATAAATGCTTTTTTGGTGTTGATAAGCTTGTTTTCTTGGGTTTTGTTGTATCTTCTAAGGGTGTTCATGTCGATGAATCTAAGATCAATGCTATTAAAACTTGGACACAGCCAACAAACTTGCAACAAGCGCGTAGCTTCCTTGGTTTAGCCGGTTTCTATTGTCGCTTTGTGAAAGATTTTAGCACCATTGCTTCACCTTTGCATGCTTTGAGTAAGAAGAATGATCCTTTTGTTTGGGGACCATCCCAAGATACTGCATTCAATGAGCTTAATAATTTTCTTACTCATTCTCCCGTGCTTGCTTTACCCAACTTCGACAAACCTTTTCAGATTCATTGCGATGCTAGTGGTAATGGCATAGGAGGTGTGTTAACGCAAGAGAAGCGCCCCATAGCTTACTTTAGTGAGAAACTTTCTGGAGCGCAACTCAATTACCCCATCTATGAAAAAGAGCTATATGCTTTAGTGCGAGTTTTGCATGAATGGGAACATTATCTTCGCCCTCATGAATTTATCATCCATACCGACCATGAAACACTTAAATACCTTAAGGGTCAAACTAAGTTGAACAAGAGTCATGCTAAATGGAGTGAATTCATTGAGTCTTTTCCTTATGTCATCAAGTACATTAAAGGTAAGGAAAATGTTGTGGCGGATGCACTTTCCTGCATATGCATGCTTGTTACTAAACTTGAATTGAATGTCATTCACTGGTACAAAGACGTCCTAAACAAATGGTTTAAAACCCCTTTCCGGGACGGCATTTGGAACCGTCGCCAAGTGAGTGTGGGCGATAGGGAGTCCTTCCCACACGACCCAAAAATCGTCGGGCATAGGCCGTCGTGGACCCAGGCTGGGGCCCTATGCGATCGGGCGAGGCATGGAAACCCAATCATTTCCTTAGGTATGTACATCCCACACGGTGAATCCCAGAAATCATTTCCGTACGTATGTACATCCCACACGGTGAATCCCAGAAATCATTTCCGTAGGTATGTACATCCCACACGGTGAATCCCATAAATCATTTCGGTAGGTATGTACATCGGACATGGTGAATCCTAGAAATGATTTCCATAGGTATGTACATCCCACACAGTGAATCCCATAAAATCATTTCCGTAGGTATGTACATCCCACATAGTTCTTTGTGTGGAAACATTTGTGCAAGGTGGCCTAACGCAAACAGTTCGCTGCCGGAAGCCATGTGTGATTGTTAGTTGACCGAACACGCCTACTTTCTAGAAACCGTGCGGGTTGTTTTAGTTCATCGCCCACGGTATTGTCCGAGTAACCGCTTGCAATAGAAAACCCCAATAAGAAGGGTAATTAGCCTATTATTGATAATCCATGTACTAATCAAACTTATATTTCTTATAAAACACGCCAGATATTTCATATCCGTATAAAAGCAACCATGATTTCATAATTGAATTACATCAGATAGCCTCGGCACTTAGTTACGCCATTACACAACAGCACCAAGTTTCACATGAAGCATCAAAAACCTTTTGAAAGTAGCATCATACACGGTAAATAGACAGATGAATCTCATTTGGAAAACTATAGAAGCAGAAGGAAAATATTGAGCCTTCAGTGATGTTGAATGTCCTTGCAACTTTAGGCCAGTGGCTATGGATAATTGCCTGCCCAACCTTCGTCCTCTTCAGCAAGACTTCAATATTGTACCATGGGTGTTGAATGAATACCTTCCTCGCCTCTTGACCATGCAGGTGGTTTGAGAGGTAATCGTCGGTGAACTGCTTTGAAAAGTACTGAAAACAAAGCTATGCATAAATCGCTGTTGTGAAATTCGAAATGGTGCAAGGGGTAAAAACAAGGTAAAAGAGTTGGTACCATGCTATAGTTGACTGATGTCTTCTTCATTGTGCAAACAAAGATCTTGCTGTTATTCGTCGCAAGCTTCTTCATCCTAACAATCTTTCTGAGTTTCTTGACATGATTGATATTCATGGACATCTCATTTACCCATATGCAAAATGGGTCGAACAGCGGGTCTAAGACTCTGATAGCAGGACCTACATGCATGTGCAAGACCAAATTGTAAGAAACCTAAATATTAGAATGATTCCTACAACTGCACAATAATGTGCTATTAGCGAAAGGACCCTGCTCAAACAAACCTCGATGGTAAACCGCAGTGTCTCCCATTGTTTCCATGCAACACACGTAAGGAAGATCTTGATCAAGTTAACTAAGAGTTGCTATACTATCAGTAGAATATGTATTGAGTACAACCAAATTCGATTGGTGTCACATGCATAACAATACAAAATTGTACACACAACAAATGAAAATCAAATTGCAGAATTGAACCAAACAGTTAAATGGACAGCAGACCAAATGAACCAAAATAGTTATCTGAGCACGACATTGCAGAGTAGAAACATGTATGAGAAGATAAGATAGTTAACAAAACAAAGAATGCTTGAGAACAGTACTACGAAATGTAGCAATTGTTGGACCAAAGTGTTAACTAAACATTACATTTTAGAGGACCAAACTATTAACTGAACATCAAATTGCATATTAACATTACAAAGACCAAATCACTAGAAGGCACTAGCGGTGGCCTCGAGAAAACATCACGAACTGTATTTTAAAGTAGACAACTGCACGACGGTGTCGACGGTTGCCTCGAAGATGAGGTGCTCCTCCAAGATCTTGTGGTCGTCACGCATGTCAGCCATAGCGACCTTGTTCACGCGTGCGGCCGCATGCTACTCAGCTCCATGTTATATTGCGTGTAAAATGGTTGTGGGCGACACTTAATTGGAGGAGGGGGCAGTGACTTCGGTGGAAGGTGTCGCTCCATCAGTCCGGGCATGTGGGACGGGAAAGGAGGAGGATGGTGTGGGTGGGGTGTGGATTACCAAACCATATCGACAAGGCCACGCAGCAAAAAGAAGGGTCGGCGGCGAGGATGCCGAGCAGCAAGAAGAAGGATCGTCGATGAGGAGGCGGCACTGCGAGAAGAAGGGTAGCCGGCGAGGAGGCGGTGCTGCAAGAAGAAGGGTCGCCGATGAGGAAGCTGAGCTTCCCGTAAGCATCAGTGAAGGTTTGAACTTGGAAAGCAAGGAGGAATAGTGGAAGTGTGGCTTTTGGTAGGAGGGAGGGGCGAGGAGATAGATATTTCCGTGGTGGCAAAAAAATTCGCTCGGTGCCGCGAGAAACTGGCGCGCAAGTGTGATTCAAGCGGGGGCTGTGGACTGTAGACGACAAAGCTTCCTGCATAAGCCAGACAAGACGGCGCGCCAAGATATTTTATATCGCATCCCACATGATTCTTTCTAGTAAATTGTTTGTGGTATACCTGATGTTTTCATTATGTTTTGAAAGACAAAATGGTGTTATGGATGGAAAGGATGATGTTTGAATTGCTAGAACATTTACGTATAGTGAACATGCAACTAGTACATGAGTGTCGTGTTTAAATTTGGATTTATTCCGGGTTCCTTTGGCATTTTTATGAATTAATTGAGTTTCTGGGCATTTAATGTGCATAATTCAAATTTGAACTACAAGAACATGCTTCAATGCACCAAAGTTTGTTGAAAAATCACATGTGTGTCTTTGGGTGAATTTATAGGTCCCATGCAAGAAATGGGAATAAAATTCAAACATCTGGGTGTCCTGGCTCGGCCGGAATGATTGAGAAACTTGGTTTTTTAATTCCTGTAAATCCAAAACACAGCTGAAAATCATGAAACTTGGCATGGTGTTATGACATGGTACCAACATGCTGCAGTAAATTTTTTGGCCGAATTAGGACAAGCTTTGGTGTAAGCTTCTTGCAAACTGGAGCTTCCCTCAAGAAGGCTCCTGGTTCCGAGAGGGAACGTGTCACCTCCGTGTGCGAAACGACATATGTACACTACCTTCTCACGCCTTAATTTTTTACACACGCAGATTAGACCAAATAGAAGGATCGTGCTACATTATTCCGTGTTCGTTGGGCCTTTTTTATACATTAATTGAGTTTTTGGGCATTTAATGTGCATGATTCAAATTTAAACTACAAGCACAGGCTCCAGTGCACCAAAGTTGTTTGAAAAATCACATGTGTGTCCTTGGGTGAATATCTAGGTCCCATGCAACAGATGCGATTGAAATTAAAAGATCTGGGCGTTGTGGATCGACCGAAAAGATTGAGAAACTTGGTTTTTTAATTCCTATAATTCCAAACACGCCTGAAAATCATGAAACTTGGCATGGTGTCATGACATGGCACCAACATGCTGCGATAATTTTTTTGGCCGAATTGGGACAAGCTTTGATCTAGGCTTCTTGCAAACCGGAGCTTCCCTCAAGAAGGCTTGTGGTTCCGAGTGGGAACGTGTCACCTTCGTGTGCGAAATGACATACATACACTGCCTTCTCCTGCCTTAATTTTTCGCACAGCCAGATTAGACCAAATAGAAGTACCGTGCTAAATTTTGGAATTATTCCGGGCTCGTTTTGCCTTTTTATACATTAATTGAGTTTTTGGGCATTTAATATGCATAATTCAAATTTGAACTGCAAGCACAGGCTCCAGTGCCCCAAAGTTGTTTGAAAAATCAGATGTGTGTCCTTGGGTGAATTTCTAGGTCCCATGCAAGAGATGGGAGTGAAATTAAAACATCTGGGCATCGTGGCTCGGTCGGAAAGATTAAGAAACTTGGTTTTTTAGTTCTTGTAATTCCAAAACACGCCTGAAAATCATGAAACTTTGCATGGTCTCATGACATGGCACCAACATGTTGCGGTAATGTTTTTGGCCAAATTGGGACAAGCTTTGGTGTAGGCTTCTTACAAACCAGAGCTTCCCTTAAGAAGGCTCGTGGTTCCGAGAGGGAACGTGTCACCTCCGTGTGCGAAACGACATACGTACACTGCCTTCTCCCACCTTAATTTTTTTTACACTTCTAGATTAGACCAAATAGAAGTACCGTGCTAAATTTTAGAATTATTCCGGGCTCGTTTCGCCTTTTTTATACATTAATTGAGTTTTTGGACATTTAATGTGCATAATTCATATTTGAACTGCACCCACAGGCTCCAGTGCACCAAAGTTGTTTGAAAAATCACATGTGTGTCCTTGGGTGAATTTCTAGGTCCCATGCAAGAGATGGGAGTGAAATTCAAACATCTGGGCATCATGGCTCGGCCAGAAAGACTAAGGAACTTGGTTTTTTAATTCCTGTAATTCCAAAACACGCCTAAAAGTCATGAAACTTGGCATGGTCTCATGACATGGCACCAACATGCCGCGGTAATTTTTTGGCCGAACTGGGACAAGCTTTGGTGTAGGCTTCTTGCAAACCGGAGCTTCCCTCAAGAAGGCTCGTGGTTCCGAGAGGGGACGTGTCACCTTCGCAAGGACAGCTACCCCCATGAACGCAAGCCCATACTTCTACCACGAGCAGATGGACCCTTCAAGGTGCTTGAACGCTAAAACAATAATGCCTACAAGATCGACATTCCATGAGACAAGTACTCCATGAGCGACATCTTCAACGTCAAAGATCTCTTGCCCTACCATGGTGATGAAGATTTTGATCCGAGGTTGGATCTTTCCCAAGAGAGGGGAGATGATGCGGAGCATCCTATGGTCATCCTCATGGACCTACTACCGTCTCACGAAGTGCCAAGAGGACATATGACATGAGCAAGAGCTAGAGCTCTCGAGACTGAGGTGACTTCCTTCCTTAGTGATATCGTATATGACCCTCTTGAGAGATGGCTACTACCTAAGTATGGAATGTTGTGCATGATCACGTACCAAGAGGACCCTCCCGAAGATGCACGTGAAGGCGGACAAGTCCACAAGTTCACGGATGAAGAGAACCATCGGAGCAAGTCAAGAAAAGCTTCCAGGCCCTGGACATCCGGCCCCTGGAGCATCGTCCACAGCAGCTGCCAAGCACCTACAGGCCCCGGACACCTGGCCCACCGGACATCCAGCCCGAAGCCCGAAAATCCGGCACCCTCTATCTAGAGAGTGTCAAGGCTAGCCCCGACCGCCCGGACATCCGGCACCTCATGAAGCCCCAGACATTCAGCCTAATGCCCGGACATCCGGCCTCGCCTGTCTGCGCACAGTGTAAGGGCCTAAGGCCCGTGTACCCCTTCACCCACCTAGACTATATATATTCCTCCCCTCCCTCTTTCTATGGTTAGCGTTGTGTTATCTCATATGTGAGATAGAGCTTCACTCATCCATCCGTATCTACTCCATTGTGAGGGACCGCCACCTCTTCGGAGAAGATCCACTTGGATTCAAGACCCCTAACGGGAAGACCTCAAGAACTCATCACGAAGAAGAACCGGTTACCCTATGTATCGTCCCTTGTTGGATTTGGACCGTGTGATTTCTATGTGTACTTGGATCTAGGATATGTGTGATTGTTCTTGTTGGTTTGAGTGATTCTCTCGTGTTTCCCCTCGTGTTCTTCATGTTCTTCACGGGATCCGCTCCTTTCGTGAAAGATCAGCCATCTATGGTTCCACCCTACATCAGGAGGGGCGCAGGAGGCACATAGGCCAAACCTCTTCCCTCGCGCAGTCCTTCCCCATCTCTCCCACCACCTTGTCCCGCTTTGGCTTGGCGAAGCCCTGCCGGTGCTCCACCACAACCATCACCACCACGCCGTCTTGCTGGTTGTGATATGTGTCTACTACACAACTTGTTCTTGTAGACTCGTGTTGGGCCTAAAAGCATAGAGTTTTGTAGGACAGTAGGGAATTTCCTTCAAGTGGATGACATAAAAGTTTATCAATGCGTGGGAGGCATAGGATGAATATGGTCTCTCTCAAACAACCCTGCAACCAAATAATAAAAAGTCTCTTGTGTCCCCAACACACCAAATACAATGGTGAATTATATAGGTGCACTAGTTCGGCGAAGAGATGGTGATACAAGTATATCAATGATTGTAGATAGTGATTGTCCTAATAGTAACAATAAAAAACAACAAGGTAGCAAGTAACAAAAGTGAGCACAAATGGTATTGCAATGCTTGAAAATGAGGCCTAAGGTTCGTACGTTTGCTAGTGCAATCTCTCAACAATGCTAATATAGTTGGATCATATAACCATCCCTCAAGGTGCGATAAAGAATCACTCCGAAGTTCCTATATAGATGAGAACATAAGAAGAAATTGTTTGTAGGGTACGAAACCACCTCAAAGTTATTCTTTTCGATCAATCTATCCTAGAGTTTGTACTAAAATAACACCAAGCTATTCTTTCTGATCGATCTAACCAAGAGTTCATACAAAAACACCATATGATACACATCAACCAACTCTAATGTCACCTAGATACTCCAATGTCACCACGAGTATCCGTGAGTTGATTATAGGATATGCATCAAACAATTTCACATTCATAATACTCAATCCAACACAAAGAA
Source organism: Triticum dicoccoides (assembly GCF_002162155.2). Lineage (NCBI taxonomy): Eukaryota > Viridiplantae > Streptophyta > Magnoliopsida > Poales > Poaceae > Triticum > Triticum dicoccoides. The sequence continues at coordinate 353,406,372 of NC_041382.1, read as the reverse complement.
CCTCAAAGAGTGCCCCAAGATTTCTACTGGAGAAACTAAGACGAGAACATGCATCAACCCCTATGCATAGATTACCCCTACCGCGAATTGAGTGCCAAAACACACATCAAGTGAATCAATATGATACCCCATTGTCACCATGGGTATTCATAGCAAGACATACATCAAGTGTTCTCAAATCCATAAAAGTATTCAATCAGATAATAATGAAATTTCAAAGAGAAAACTCAATTCATCACAACAGATAGAGAGGGGAAAGCACCATATGATCCAACTATATTAACAAAGCATGGGATACATCAAGATCGTGATATCCCAAGAACACGAGAGAGAGAGAGATTAAACACATAGCTACTGGTACAAACCCTCAGCTCCGAGGGTGGACTACTCCCTCCACATCATGGTGGTGATACGTCCATTTTGTATCATGCTTTTATATTAATATTTATTGTATTATTGTATGTTATTACACATTATATCACAATACTTATACCTTTTCTCTCTTATTTTATAAGGTTTATATGAAGAGGGAGAATGCCGGCAGCTGGAATTCTGGACTAGAAAAGGAGCAAATATTAGTGACCTATTATGCACAACTCCAAATGTCCTGGAACTTCACGGTGCATGTTTTGGGTATATAAAAAAATATTGGGCAAAGAAAATATCAGAGGGGGGCCACTAGCCAGCCACAAGGGCGGAGGGCGCTCCCTACCCCCTGGGCGCGCCGCCATCCTTGTGGGCCCCCTGGCAGGCCTCCGACGCCCATCTTCTGCTATATGGTGTGTTTTGACCTGGAAAAAATCAGAAGGAAGCTTTCGGGATGAAGCACCACCATCTCGAGGCGGAACCTGGGCAGAACCAATCTAGGGCTCTGACGAAGATGTTCTGCCGGGAAACATCCCTTCGGGAGGGGGAAACGAAGCCATCATCATCACCAACGATCCTCTCATCGAGAGGGGGTCAATCTCCATCAACAACTTCACTAGCACCATCTCCTCTCAAACCATAGTTCATCTCTTGTATCCGATCTTTGTCTCAAAACTTTAGATTGGTACTTGTGGGTTGCTAGTAGTGTTGATTACTCCTTGTAGTTGATGCTAGTTGGTTTATTCGGTGGAAGATCACGTGTTCCGATCCTTAATGATAATTAATACTCCTCTGATTATGAACATGAATATGCTTTGTGAGTAGTTATGTTTTTCCTGAGGACATGGGAGAAGTCTTATTATCAGTAATCATGTGAATTTGGTATTCGTTCAATATTTTGATGAGATGTATGTTGTCTTTCCTCTAGTGGTGTTATGTGAACGTCGACTACATTACACTTCACCATTATTTGGGCCTAGGGGAAGGCATTGGGAAGTAATAAGTAGATGATGGGTTGCTAGAGTGACAGAAGCTTAAACCCTAGTTTATGCGTTGCTTCGTAAGGGGATGATTTGGATCCATATGATTCATGCTATGGTTAGATTTATCTTAATTCTTCTTTCGTAGTTGTGGATGCTTGCGAGAGGGGTTTATCATAAGTGAGAGTCTTGTTCAAGGAAGGGCAGCACCCAAGCAGCGGTGCACCCACATATCAAATTATCAAAGTAATGAACGTGAATCACATGAGCATGTTGAAAACTCGCTTGACAACAATTCCCATGTGTCCTCGGGAGCACTATGCTTTATATAAGAGTTCGTTCAGGCTTGTCCTTTGCTACAAAAAGGATTGGGCCATCTTGCTACACCTTATTTACTTTTTTACCCATTACCCATTCCGATTTATCTTATCACAAAACCATCTATCACCGATAATTTCAGTGCTTGCAGAGAATACCTTGCTGAAAACCGCTTGTCATTTCCTTCTGCTCCTCGTTGGGTTCAACACTCTATTGCAAACTATGCAATTATTTATTTATGTCATCCAGGACAAAAATAATTCACAAACTTTTGTGCCATGTCTAATTGCAGGTGTATGAGACATTTGTACAATCCACATATGAAGATAAGGTAAAAAGAGAAGTTTAGGTGCTGTTCAAAAAGTCCTCTCACGTCACTTTTGGGCCAAGAGAAGATAGTGTCCAAGTCTCTCACGTTCTGGATTCAGATTCGGACTGCACAGACATACCTGACTCAAAACGCCAACAACTTTTTCATACGGACTCCGAATTGGGTGATTCTTTTTTGTTTGAAAGTAGATTTCGTGCTCTTTCCAACACAATTGGGTTCACCTTCAAATTCGTTCGGAGCGTTGAGTTATGGACGAAACAATCTGATGTTGCAGCAGAATCCAAGTCAAGCTACAAGCCCAAAGGTGTTGCATCACCTCCACTTGGGCCCATGAGCCTTGTACGACCTAGGGTTAGTTTTAGGCTGCCTTGGGACATCCTCCCACCTCCTTGGCCACCACCCCTTGCTCCTATATAAGTAGATCCATCTAGTAGCTTTTTCCTTGGGGATTTGTTTAGTTAAAATTTAGCCATTGCAACTTCGTGTACTTCGTTTGTGTCCAACGACCATACCAAGACCGCTTCCGGATCCCCACCTTTATCAATACTTCACCCATATTTGCAATATTTAGATTTCTTTTATCATATTCTTGCTTGTTCTTTGATTGCATGCAGGAATAGACCTTCGTGGTCAGGTTGATCATGCTCCGGCGTGGTCAATAACCTCTCGGAGTTGGTTTAGCGATTGCTAAGGCGCAATCTCATGCACATTTGTAGTCAGATCGTCAAAGTCGTCTCCACCAAATCGATAGTTATCATCTCATCCAAAGATCGGGACACCCCGCCTCTATCATATTGTTCCCGGTGTTTCTCACACGATGATCGAAGATGCTCAAGTATGATACCATATTATATATTGTAGTGCACTATGATACGATGCTATGGCTCTTGCTTACAAGCTTGTTTGTTTTTTTCTCTTTTTCTATGCTTAAAAGCTTATTATTATTTTTGTATATGTTCACAATGCGGAATGCACAAACCAAGATAGCGATTGGGTATATGCGGGAACAAACTTGAGGCACACGAGATGATATGATACCAATATGATATGGTATGTATGCAATGGATGGTGTAGATCACTAATATGCACAAGTAACGTTGTCAGCAATACTCAAATGGCTAGTCTCGATGGGAAAGTAATGCAAAATGGGCTAGAGGTTATCAATGCAATGGCAAGGAGAATATACAAGGGTGTCATCGAGGTTACCGTCAATGGTTTGTCAAGTGTACATAATGACGGAAAATGAAGAAGTGGTCAATGTAGAAGATGACCTCGTGGCGATGATGAGTGGCGGTGTTCTTGATGTAGATACCAAGATGATGGAGACTCGTCCTGATGCGGAACATCCTATGGACATCACCATATTAAGAATCCATTCGGCGAGTGACACGTGCGACATCTACTTCACATACAAAAAGGTGATTCATCTCCTTTACACATGCTCATTTGACCCCTTCGAGGATGGTATACTACTTGACACTTCTCCCATGTGCAATCATAGGTATTGTCGGAACACTACGGACGACATGGAGGACTGCAAGCGGCAAGGAACACCTACACCATCCACGAGGAAAGCATGGAAGGGAAGACGGAAGAAGAAGGAACGACGGAGTCTACAGCGACCTGACGACCGGAAACCACCGGACGTCCGACACTCTACAGCCCCCGGACGACCGACGTCCTCTGGACGTCCGACGCGACCACGTCTGGGCCAGCCAACGGAAGCTACAGTGGCCAGACGACCGGCAAGTATCAAATGTCCGACACACCACAGGCCCCGGACGACCGAGCTCCACCAGACGACCGGCGCCACGGCGACATAACGATATTTATGGAAGTCCGAAGACCATCGGATGTCCGGACCGTCCCAAGACTCTGGACGTCCGACACCCACCGGACGTCCAACGCCTGTCTGCGCACAGTGTAACGGGGTCGAGGCCCATGTACCCCTTCGCCCCTCACTTACCCCTTCGTGGCCCTAGACTATATATACTCCTCCACCTCCTCCATTTGAGGGTTATCAAAGGATTAGCTCATTTTAGATAGAGCTTTGCTCATCCATTACGGATCTACTCCACTGATTCGGAGCATATCAAGGCCATCCCCATGGACCTATCTACATCTCCCACGACACCACTAGGACCAATGACAAGAGCCCGTGCGAGAGCCATCGAGAACAAGGTTAACTCTCTCCTTGTTGAACTCCCCTTTGACCCAGTTGAGACATGGCTACTACCTCAAGCGAAGATGCTTTGTGTGCTTAGGTACCATGGAAACAACCAAGGAGAAGTTACCGTACCAGATGGACATCGACAGCATGAAGAACATCTTCCCAGCTTAAGTGTCCTGGAACAACCGCCCATGTACCGCCCAACAACCGCCCGGGCACTACAACCGCTCGACTATCGGTCAAGCTTCTGTCATCAAGCGGTGCAAGGCCGGTACAACACCGGTTTATCCCCGCAACAACCACCTGACCGATACAACCGCCCCAAGCACCGGTACAACCGCTGAGCGCCTTCGGAAACACCTCCAAGAACCAGTACCTGAGCTCTGAGCGAAACAACCGCCCCCATGACCGGTACTACTGGCCTTCCTGTGCGCAGTGAAAGGGTCAACGACCCGTGTAACCCCCAACTTACCCTTTGGACTATAAGAACTCCTCCCTAGCTCCGAATTAGGGTTAGCAAAGGATTAGCTCATATTTGTATGAGAGCTTTGCTCATCCACTTGGTTACCTTCACCTCGGAGATCGCACCTCCTTCGGAGAAGATCCCCCAAGCGGATTGAAGACCCCTTCACGGGAAGAACCTCAAGACCTCCTCGCGGAGAAGATCGTGCTACTTGTATCATCCTTAGTTGACCGTGGATCACGTATCTCTTATGTGTTTGAGGATCTAGCATATGTGTGACTATTCTTGTTGGTTCTAGTGATTCTCCCGTGTTTCCCCTCGTGATTACCCTCATTTTCCCCCTCGTGTTCTTCGTGGGATCCGCTCCTTTTGTGAAATATAAGCCCCTAGGGTTCCTACCCTACATCATTTTGGTATCATGAGCCACGTTGATCATGATTTCGGAGCCTCCCCTCTTTGTTTTCTAGCTTGATTTTTTGTTTTTGTCCTAAATTCGAAAATCCCCACCAAAAATAGCCCCAATTTTCTTTTTGTGATTTGTTGGTGTGATGAAGTTTTGTTGGATTTGATCCGCGTATTTGCTTGGTTTCGAGTGGACCTAGCATCTCCACAAGTTTCACCGCTTTCCATCCACGAAATCCATCCACTTTTAGCCCGAAAATCATCCATTTCCGACACAATATCGTCCCGACACTAGCGGTAATTCCGCCCACTCCAAGCAGTACCACCGCTGAGCTCCAGGAGCGATACAACTGCCCTCCCAAGCAGTATTACAGCCCCTCCCAGGTTTAGCCTCGGCTGATTGACAGTTTTGACCATAACTTCCACATCCGGAGTTCGATTTATGCGTTCTTGAGCCCGTTGAGTAGCTATTGACATCCTCCATCCATATAGATAGATTCCAACACAATTTTACACCCTCAAACTTATGTCATTTTTTGGCATCATCGCCTAGGCCCTCCACCATATCATCCGCATAACACCACCGCTTTACGCAAAAAATCTCACTTCCGCATTGCCAACTTCGATAGCACCATGTTGACTTTGGTTCTAATACTTTGAGTTGTGGTTCATCATTTCCTAGGGTGTTTCGGCTAACTAGGAACGGTTCGACATCGACATCACCAACGCTCATCTTCGGAAAGGACTCGTCATCAACGGTAACCTCATCTTGGTATCGTGATATCATCATACATTCTTGCAATTGCATTGATAACCCCATAGCCTTACTTTTTGGTTCGCTTACCCATCAATACTAGCCTTTGAGTATTGCCGACACCGTGACTTGTGCACATTAGTGATCATACTTCCCATATCATACATACATATCATTGGTGCATATCTTGCTATCATCTCTTGTGTCACAAGGTTGTCATCGCATACACAATTGCTATCTTGGTTCGTGAAGCACTGCATGAGAAAAGAGCTCAAACAACAAAGAGCCAAATAAGCTTTTAAGAAAAAGGGAAAGATAAGCAAAGAGCTTTTAAGCATGAACCATAGCATCATACAACATTAAGATTTCCATACTAGATCATCTTGGATCATATCATCGAAACACCATACATAGAGCATACTTGGGATAGAAGTCGTTGCATTTTTGCCTAGTTGGTTGTGCACAAGTCTTCGTATCCTCCTATTGTGCAATCGTTCTAGCATCTCTCTAGTGTACAACAAGAGCATTTTCATAGATTCCACATTTTGGCTCATCCTTGGTTGCACGACCCCACTTATCTCTTTGTGTGTGTGTTTCCGTGTACCTTATATTGCTTGGTCTACTTTTTGCATTGCAAACTTGCGAATCTTTTCCAACATTATTGAAGCTCACTAACAATTGCATAAAATTTTGTGCCACCATCCTAACCAAGCTCCACCATAAGCTTTTAATTGTGTAGGTGTGACAAACCGACAAGAATTGGTACCAATTGTGCTATTTCCTTGTTCCACATTGGAGAGATCATTAGTCCACCTTCAACTTTGGTCAAGGAACATTTGGTATACGTTCTTCTCTTTCTTCCACTCACATATTTCTCTTGGAATGATGGATAGGCCAAGTACTTCTACCAACCCACTCTTCATCGGGCAAGACGACGACATGAACTCCTATGTCACAAAGAGCCACCTCGTTGGTGCACAACATGCTTTGCATCAAGAGCAACAAGCAATGAGTGAACTCATCGACAACCTCGCCACTGACTTGCGACTCTCCGAGCAACGTACAAGAGACTACTTCGACCACAAGCTCGATGATCACAAGCAAGAGAATGATGCAAGAATGGACAAGATTCATGCTTTGTTGATCAACTGCTCTTCTTCCACTTCGTCCTCATCAAGACAGAGCCTCTCAAGTCCACACTCCGACTTCACCCTCTCCGGCTCAAGTACACCAACATTGAACACTCTTCGGCGTGCTGTGCGCAACGATCGTCAAGCAAGCCTCAATCCTCTGCGCGACAACGACTCTCAAGAACACCGACGCCTTCAAAACCAATCCACCTTTGCGCAAGCACAAGAACGGTAACGATAACGCCAACACGAAGAGGAAGAGTGAGCGCGTCTACACCAAGATGCACAAGATGCCGAGGCACAATGCCAAGAACAACAACTACGTGAAGCTCAAGCAATTGAGGCACAGTGTGCCCTCCGAGATTCAAGTCGAGCCGTAGCCAACCGAGGCCGACGAGCTCGTGAACATGAAGAAGCACTTCGTGAAGAAATTCACGAACAAAGATATCAAGCTCGCGTGCAACGTCAAGCTCAACAAGTTCCTCCACAAGCTCGCCAAGAACATCAAGTTCAACAAGAACAAGAAGACAATGGAAATCCTCCATGGCAAGAGAAAATTGTGAGATAAGATCCTCCTCGTCAAGGACATCATCATCCCCGTCCCGAACACAATGAAGAGCAACGCTACGGCAAGCTAAAGTTCACCATGCCCAAGTTCAACGGAAGCAATGATCCCGAAGAGTAACTTTCATGGGCATTGAAGGTCAACAAAATCTTCTATTTGCACAACTATGAAGAAGAGAAGAAGATCGTGATGGCATCCCTTGAGTTCCAAGACTATGTCCTCGCTTGGTGGGAACAAGTCACTGAGTGCCGTGAGGCAAGAGGTGAACCACCCATCACTACCTGGGCGCACATGAAGGATGTCATGAGAGCACGCTTCATGCCTACCTACTACAACTGCGACTTCTTCAAGAAACTCCAGCTACTCAAGCAAGGAACCAAGAGCATTGAAGAGTACTACAAGGAAACGAAGATTGCCATGATACAAGCCAATGTCATGGAAGATGATGAGCAAACTATGGCATGTTTCTTGAATGGACTCAAACATCCTATCAAGAAGATCGCCGACTTCCAACCATACTCGAATCTCATCGAGCTAGTGAATCAAGCTACCAAAGCGGAACGTCAAGTGCAAGAAGAATTCAAGTATGCCAAGTTCTCATCCAAGTCCTATGGTTTCTCCAACACCCAAGCTTCAACGACTCCACTACCGTCTACCTCAACCAAGCCTTCTACAAGCAACGTCGACAAGTAGAGTTACAAGAAAACTTCGACTACTCCAAGTCATCCTACTACGAGCAACTTCAAGCCGAGAGCTTCATCATCATCTACCCCAAGCGATGAGACCGTCAAGACAAGTTCTTTCAAAATGCTTCACATGCGGAGGCCGAGGCCACAGGTCCTTTGAGTGTACCAACAAGCGAACCATGATCCTCAAGGATGATGGTACATACGACTCCATGAGCGAAGGAGAAACGTAAGCACTTGAGCAAGTCGCCATGCACCGGCAAGTAAACGATGAAGAGGAACAAGTCTTTTGTGATGAAGATTCAAGTCCCGCTCTTGTTGTCTCCAAGGTCTTGATCTGTCAATATCACCAAGAAGAAGACCAAAGATGCCATATCTTTCATATCAAGGCCGACATCAATTAAAGGTCCATCAAGGTCATCACCGATGGAGGGAGTTGTCATAACTTAGCAAGTGAAGAACTTTGCTCCAAGCTCCAATTGCCCAAGATGAAGCACCCACATCCCTACCAAGTTCAATGGATAAGCAACTCCGGCACTATTCAAGTCGAGCATAGAGTGCAAGTCTCCTTCAAAATCGGCGCTTACAAAGACACTTTGGAGTGTGATGTCATTCCAATGACCGTTTGCCACCTTCTTCTTGGACGCCCATGGCAATTTCATTGAGGTGTGATCCACAATGGCCGAATGAACCAGTACATCTTCAATATGAAAGGAAAGGAGTACGTACTTCGCCCTATGTAACACCCCGGATATGATTTACCCAGTATGTAATCCAACTCTTGCCGTTTTCGGCGTTACGTTATTTTATTTCCTCGGGTTCGGGTTTTTGTCTCCGTGTGTTGTTGTTGGGGTCTTGCATCTCATATCATGTCATCATGTGCATTGCATTTGCATACATGTTTGTCTCATGCATCCGAGCATTTTCCCCGTTGTCCGTTTTGCATTCCGGAGCTCCGTTCTCCTCCGGTGGTCATTTCTACCTTTCTCTCGTGTGTGGGGGTTAAACATTTCCAGATTGGACCGAGACTTGCCAAGCGACCCTGGTTTACTACCGGTAGACCGCCTGTCAAGTTTCGTACCATTTGGACTTCGTTTGATGCTCCAACGGTTAACCGAGGGACCGAGAAGGCCTCGTGTGTGTTGCAGCCCAACACCCTTCCAATTTGGCCCAAAACCCACCAAAACTCTCTCCATCATCTAGAGCGTTCGATCACGATCGCGTGGCCGAAAACCGCACCTCGTTTGGACTCTCCTAGCTCCTTCTATGCCTATATATATCTCCCCACATTCGAAATCACGGGTGAAACCCTAGTCCCCCTCCTCCTCCAGCCGCCGGACAAAAATCCGGACGGCCGGACGTTGTCCGCCACCGCCGCCGACCTACCACGCCGCACCACGTGTCCCTGGGCCGGTCCCCACTTCCCCGTCATGCCCGTGGCCCGCCGAAGCCCGGGGAGGGCCCCCGCGGCCCAGACGCCCGCGCCGCCTCCTCGTCAACTTCGGCCATCTCCGGCGATCCCCGTCGACTTTTCCGGTGATCCTCGTAATCCGCGCCCGGCTGGATCTAGATCCGGGAATAGTTCTCGGTTGACTTTTTCTCAGAAACCCTAGCTATTTTGCATTTTTCATCATGTTGTATCTCCGCATCCGTAGCTCCGTTTTGGGCATACAGCATATCAAAATGTTCGTCTCAGAGAGCACATCATTTCATCTCATTGCGTCATTTTCATTTGAGTTCATCTTGATGACCGAAATGCTGTTGGAAAGTGCTATTTGAGATAATTGCCAGATCTGCTGCTCGAAATAGCTATTCGTCATTTTTGCCATGATTATTGTGTGCATGATATGCCCCTGAGCTCTACATACGTTTTGTTATATGCTTTGTCATCTTTCCAGAGGTGCCGTCCTTGTATTTTTGTGATGTGTGAGGTGACTAGTACAAGCTTGCAAAGTGGTGCATTCGTTAATGCTGATTTCAGGGACTTAGCAATTCCAAAGACCTTGAGCTGTTCTTATCAATATGCCATATGTTCATGTTGTTTCCTAGTGATCCGTGCCTCTTTTGAGGATGATCAGTAAGGATGTTTTGTTAATCTTGTAGTGCTGTATCCATCCATGTCTTTGTTTGCAATTATGGAGCATCCTAGCTTGAGTCAATCGAGCTCTACTTTTGTCATTTCGTGAATCTGGGCAGATTGTCTACTTGTTAGCGATATTCCGAGGATGTTGTAGTTGATCCGTGCATGCTATGTTGATGTTCTTTCCATGTCTAGCTTGTATAATGTGTATTCTTGATGGGTGTATTCTTAGATTGTCATTCCTTGCTCTGTAGTGAGTGCATCGAGCTCGTAAACATGTCTACTTGATATCTGTTTTGCATGCTCCAGTTTTTCATTAAGTCTGTGATCTGATTATGTTTTTGCCATGTTCACATGCTTGCAAATGTATTTTCTGATCCCTTTTGGCTCAAGGTCACTAAGGGACTTTTGTTAAGCTCTTTGAGTAGCTCCATTCCATGCTTTACTTTGTCATGTTCAGGCCCTCAAGCATATAGTTTTCATGTTCCAAAGTGTGCTACCTGTTCTGAAATTCCAGACAAGTGTTAATTTCACAAAGTCTGAGATCTGTTTACCGATTGCATTTTTGCCATGCTTGTTTGGACCTGTTAATGGATGAATTGGCCGTAGCTCAGTGTTCCTCTTTTGTTAAGAATCATGCAAGGATCCATGAAATGTATTTGGTTGCCATGTTTGGGTGTTGTAGCATGTTTGTCTTGTTGCATTTAGATGGCTACTTGTTGTATATCGTAGACCGGTGCCATATTTGTTTTGCTCGCCATTTCCAAACCGTGTCTCCGATTCCGGCGTTCTTTATATCATTTTAAAGAGAAATAATCTCACCTTTCTAGTGGCACACTTGGATTCCCAAGTTGAGGCCAGGTTCATTCATTCCTTGTCAAATCTTGCATATGCATCCCATATCGCATCCCGCATAGCATACCATGTTTGCATCATGCTGTTTGAGTTGTGCACGTGGTTGATTGTGTTCCTTTTGCTTGTTTGTCTTGTTTGGGTAGAGCCGGGAGACGAGTTCACTAATGAGGAGCCCATTGAGTTTGCTTTCGAGGATCCAGTCAACTCTGACAACTTTGCAGGCAAGATGATCATACCCTCGAAATCACTTCTATCTTTGCTTTGCTAGATGCTCGCTCTTTTGCTATGCCTATGCTACGATGCCTACCACTTGCTTATCATGCCTCCCAAATTGCCAGGTCAAACCTCTAACCCACCATGTCCTAGCAAACCGTTGATTGGCTATGTTACCGCTTTGCTCAGCCCCTCTTATAGCGTTGCTAGTTGCAGGTAAAGATTGGAGACTGTTCCTTGTTGGAACATTATTTTCTTGTTGGGATATCATTATATTATCTTGTTATCTTAATGCATCTATATACTTGGTAAAGGGTGGAAGGCTCGGCCTTTTGCCTAGTGTTTTGTTCCACTCTTGCCGCCCTAGTTTCCATCATATCGGTCTTACGTTCCCGGATTTTGTGTTCCTTACGCGGTTGGGTGATAATGGGAACCCCTTGATAGTTCACCTTGAATAAAACTCTTCCAGCAATGCCCAACCTTGGTCTTACCATTTGCCACCTAGCCCTTTTTTTCCCTTGGGTTTCCGGAGCCCAAGGGTCATCTTATTTAAACCCCCCTGGGCCAGTGCTCCTCTGAGTGTTGGTCCAAACTAGAGTCCTGTGCAGCGCCCCCTCGGGGAAACTCGAGGTTTGGTTTTAGTTGTATGGAGAGCTCATCTGAGTGTGCCCTGAGAACGAGATATGTGCAGCTCCTATCAGGATTTGTCGGCGCATTCGGGTGGTGTTGCTGGATTTGTTTTAACTTGTCGAAATGTCTTGTAGAACCAGGATACCGAGTCTGATCGGAATGTCTCGTGAGAAGGTATATCCTTCGTTGACCGTGAGAGCTTGTCATGGGATAAGATGGGACCCCCTACAGGGATTTGAACTTTCGAAAGCCGTGCCCGCGGTTTTGGGCAGATGGGAATTTGTTAATGTCCGGTTGTAGATAACTTGAACCTTAACTTAATTAAAATGAATCAACTATGTGAGTTACCGTGATGGTCTCTTCTCGGCGGAGTAAGGGAAGCGAACACGGTGTTGGAGTAATGCTTGCCGCATGGTGTTCTCTAGATATTCGATCGTGCTTTGCCTTCTCTTCTCGCTCTCCTTTGCGAATAGGTTAGCCACCATACTTGCTAGTCGCTTGCCGCAGCTCCAGATATTTTACCTTGCCTTTCCTATAAGGTTAAATAGTCTTGATCGCGAGGGTGCGAGATTGCTGAGTCCCTGTGGCTCACAGTTTACTTCCAAACTAGATGCAGGGCCAGACGACTCCGTTCCAGATGACGCGTTAGAGCTCAAGTGGGAGTTCGACGAGGACTCACGCCGTTACTATGTATCTTTCCCTAATGATCAGTAGTGGTGCCCAGTTGGGGCGATCGAGGCTGTGTCGCATGCTGGGTTGGTCTTTTATTTTGGCACCGTAGTCGGGCCATGAGTGATTGGATGATGTAATGCTATTTATGTACTTTGTGTGACGTGGCGAGTGTAGGCCAACTATGTTACTTTTCCCCTTATTATGTATTACATGGGATGTTGTGAAGATTGCCTAACTTGCGACATTGCTTTCAATGCGGTTATGCCTCTAAGTCGTGCCTCGACACGTAAGAGCTATAGCCGCATTGAGGGCGTTACAAGTTGGTAATCAGAGCCTTCCCGACCTTAGGAGCCCCATTGCTTGATCGTTATTAGCGGCCGAGTTGAGTCTAGAAAAAATGTTTTGAGTCATTTAGGAATTATATATCGGAGAGTTTAGGAATTCTTTTTACTCCCCAGTCCCTTCATCGCTCTGGTGAGGCATCCTGACGTAGAGTTTTGACTATTCTCTCCTCAAATTTCACTAATTTTTTTTAGGATCACACGGGTAGCTTGGAATCATTCCGATGGTTTTGTGATGAGAACATTGTTCTTGGTGCCTCCTGTCTTTAGGGGTTGTGGCAGTGTCCCGGGGAGTTGAGCTCCGAGGTGTTGTCGTCACAATTTTATCGTTGCAGTTCTGGAATACCTAAGTTTAGTACACCGACATCGAAAATCTCTTTTATGCAGTTGCTGGTGAGATAACCTCGACGCCACCCAGTACTGGGCGGGAGTTCGGGAGTATTGCCATAACTTGTATAACGGATGCTTTTTGAAGGTGAGGTAAAAGGTTTCCGAAGTGTCGGGTTTCGGGTTTCGGCAGACCCTTGAGGTTCGAACATTGGGGTGCGCGCGGAGATTTCGCCTTCTACCTACCTGCACCCCACCGCCTCGCTAAGATCTAAGCTATGGAAAGAACAACACAAGAGACACGGGGTTTATACTGGTTCGGGCCACCGTTGTGGTGTAATACCCTACTCCAGTGTGGTTTGGTGGATTGCCTCTTGGGCTGATGATGATGAGCAATACAATGAAGAACAACCTCCCGAGGGTCTGTTCTTGGCCGGGGCGATGAACTGCTAGGAGGAGTTCAGTCACCCTTCTCTCTCTCTCTCTCTTGCCGATCTGATCTTATCTCGTTGATCCGGTCTCTCTCTCTATCCTGATGATCTCTTCTTCTCCCCTTGGTCTCTCTTTATCCCCTGGGGGTGGCTAGTCCTATTTATAGGCAAAGGCCCTGGGCCTCTTCACAAATATTGAGCGGGAAGGGCGCCAACAAATGGCCATTTTGAAGGGGAACATTGGGTACACTTATCCTGACTAAAGTTGGTCCTTGCCTGCCAAAGGCTCTGGTGGTGACGCTAGCTTGGGCTCCACAATGACTTCCTCCCTACGGTTGGGCTGGTCTTGGTCTCATTGCACCAAAACGGGTGCCTTTGCTTGATGCTCTCGCCTGCGCTTGCTCCCTTTGCACCAAAGAGGAAAGGAGGACACTGCGCGGGCTGGCGCCCGCCTGGCACCCTTGGTCGTCATGGCTTGCGTCACAGGCACCTCGTGAGGTACCCCGCCTTGATCTATCCGCCTCCTCGCGAGCCAGCCTGATGAGGCCGTGCCTGAGGAAGCTCCGTGTCCTCCACCCCGCGAGGCTTGGCCCCTCGCGAGGGTCTTGGGTCTGTGTTGATGAAGATGGGCCCCGCTGGGCCCCCCTTTGAGCCACGCCGCAGGCCGTAGGCAGGCAAGTATGGGGAGCCCCGTTCCCAGAACGCCGACAGTAGCCCCCGGGCCCGAGGCGCGCCCAGACTTGGCCGTGCAGGGAGGCGAAAGGGCAAGGGCGCAGCGCCATGGGCCTTAACAGCATGCGGCCTTGGGCGCCGCTTGGCGGTTGATTGGACGTGAGCGTCTCCACTTCCCCATGGCGCCTCGGCAACTGCACGGACTAGACAAGTCCCTGCATGCAAAGCGGGTCATGATTACCTGCGATCATGGAGGCCGACGGTTGGCCTTCGTCCGCTATAAGTACGAAGCGGCTCGCGCCCTTCCAGTTCATCCCCCCTTGCTTCTCCTTCTTCTTCATGGCTCCGTCGAGGAGGTTCTCGGCCGCGGAGAAGGGGAAGGCTCGCCAGGTTGAGCCTGCCTCTCCCCCGCCCAAGCGCGGCCGAGGTCGCCCTCGCAAACATCCTGTGGCCACCACGGCAGCCCCCCGCGGCCGTGGAGATGATTTCCAGCATGGTGACGGGCGGACTGCTGCGGCCGGGGGGCGCGCTTCGGTCGCGCGTTCCCCTAGGCCACACTTTCGCGCTGCAGAGGTGCTGCCGGAGTTTGTTGTGTGGTCGGCGGAGCCGACTAGCACCCGGCTTCAACTTCCTCGCTTCCTCCTCATCGAGCTCCCGGCCGGCGCCCCGGGTGGCCTCTGGCTTCAGGCAGACGGCTGCTGCATCCGGGCCTCATGGGCTTCATTGGAGGTCTCCGCAGCCAGGAGCCTGGCCTTGACCCGCGATTGACAGACGTTTGCCCGCGCGCGTGGCCTGAGCCATCGGTGCACCCTGCACTTCAAGTTTGACGGCGATGCCACCCTCTACGTGAGGGTGTTCGAGGAAGATGGTCGCCGCGCAGGGTGCTGCCCTGAGGACGACGACCGCGGCCGAGGACCCAGCCCCGGCGATGATGGAGAGGACAGCGCTCGCGTGGTTGGCGGCGCTTAGGGTTCCCCAAGCTTCACCGGCTCTTCTTCAGGCGGCGACTCTTCTAACGGTGGCCGCGGTCAGCCTCCACGCCGTCGTACCTGCCCGGAAGGTGGTAGCGCGCGTGCCCGCTGTCGCGCCTTGGTGAAGCACGAGAGGGAGTCTGCCTGAGCCCCGGAGGCAGCCCGAGTCTTCCCTGGAGGCCGGTGTGAGGCGAGCTGAGCCTGATTTGCTCTTGCTTTTCCTTTTTCCTGCGTAAAAAGACAGTAGCGTGGAGCCCCGCGGGGGCGTGTTTGGATTATTGTTGTTAATCATCACTTTGCTTCCGTTATCGTGCCTTCCGGCTACGTGCCCGCGCGTGGACAGTTCCCGGCCCCAGCCGTGGGGGGGCGACCGACCCAGGCCCTTTGTTCGTGTCGCGGTGCCCGTGGGGCACGAACTGGAGGGGTGCTCCTGTAATGGACCTAGGTCGCGAAACCTTTGAACGACTAGGACGGAAACACTCAGGAGGGCGCTCGGCTGCCCCCTCGCGAGGCCTTGCATAAGAGAAATTGAGGCAGGAGGGTGAAAAGTTGAAGAACCACAAGTCAAAGAAGGCAACAACTTCAACAAAACTTCGAATGAGAATGAACAAGCCAACTACAGAAAGCAAATGAAAAAGCCACCTCCGGCACCTAATCTAGTCTTCGACGTCTTCTCACTAGCGCGGAGCTAAGTGCTGCCACTGGGCGTGGGAGGGAGCCCCAGGGCCAGAGGCCGGCGCTCCTGATACTCCGGGGCGTGTACAACCCCAACTCATTATTACGTGAGAGTGTCACGGGCGGCGAGCTTCACAGGCGTTGGCCTTCTTCACAGGCTCCGGGCCTTTTCCAAAACACGACAGCTTCATAGGCATTCGCCTTCTTCACAGGCTCTGTGCCTTTTCCAAAACGCGACAGCTTCACAGGCATTCGCCTTCTTCACAGGCTCCGGGCCTTTTCCAAAACGCGACAGCTTCATAGGCATTCGCCTTCTTCACAGGCTCCGGGCCTTTTCCAAAACGCGACAGCTTCATAGGCATTCGCCTTCTTCACAGGCTCCAGGCCTTTTTAAGGGTAGAACCTCCGGAGGTGCTGGACGTTCCATGCGTTCTGGACCGGCACCCCCTCCCGAGTCTCCAAGCGCGCGGAGCCAGGCCTGGAAACATGAACAACCTTGAACGGGCTCTCCCACATGGGAGAGAGCTTGTGCAGTCCCTCCCTGGAGAGAACCTGCCTGAGCACGAGGTCTCCTACCTCGAGAGTTCTGGGGCGGATGTTGCGGCAGTGGTATCGTCGCAGTGCTTGCTGCTACCTTGCCGCTCGCAGCGCGGCTTCTCGGCGGCATTCCTCCCCCAGCACGAGGTCCATCCCCCGCATGGCGTCCTGCTGCGCCTCATCGAACGCCAGGACCCGTGCGGAGCGACGTCTGACCTTGTGAGGGAGGACCGCTTCGGCTCTGTAGACCAGGAAGAACGGGGTCTCTCCAGTCAGCTTGGTCGCGGTTGTGCGGATGGACCACAGCACGGACTGAAGCTCATCGTACCAACCTCTGCCGCAGGCCTCCAGCTTCTTCTTGAACGTCCTGGTCTTAAGGCCCCTCAGGACCTCTGCGTTGGCTCGCTCGGCCTGGCCGTTGCTTCAGGGGTGCGCCACCGAAGCGTAGCATATCTGCGTTCCAAGGTTAGCACAGTATGTTTTGAAGAGGTTACTGGTGAATTGCGAACCATTGTCTGTGATGATGCGTTTCGGCACCCCGAACCGGCTCACGACGCCCCTGATGAACTTGACCGCGGAACCCGCGGGGATGGTGCAGACAGCCTCTACTTCAGCCCACTAGGTGCACTTGTCCACGACGACGTAGCGGTAGCGGTAGCCCCCTGGCGCCCGAGGAAACAGGCCCAGGATGTCCAGCCCCCAGACTGCGAACGACCACGAAAGGGGTATAGTCTGCAGGCCTCCTGCCGGCTGATGGATCTGTTGGCGTGGAACTGGCAGGCCTCACAAGCATTCACCAGCTCGACGGCGTCATTGAGTGCGGTGGGCCAATAAAACCCACTGCGGAACGCCTTGCCGACCAGGGTCCGTGATGATGAATGATGTCCACAGTCTTCGCCGTGTATGTCTTCCAGCAACTCCTTTCGTTGCTCCCTGGAGATGCAGCGTAGGGATACATCATTTGGTCGCTTCCGATAGAGCTCTCCATCCTTGATGCAATATGCCATGGCCAGCCGTGCCACACGCTCCGCCTCCTCCTCCTTCTCCGGCAGGGTCCCTTGTGTTAAGTAACTCCGGAGTTCTGTGATCCAGTCCCCCTCCTGAGGCTCCATCGTCAGGAGCAGGCGTGCTCCTGAGGCCGGGCCACAGACCGGGGCTCCTGAGGCAGGTGGCTGGGGGAGCTCCTCCCGAGGCTGAGCCGTGTTTGACAATGACGGCAGGGCCGAGGGCTTGAAGAGCCGCTCCTCGAAGACGCCAGGCTCCTGCGGTAACCGCCTGGACGCCCATTTGGCGATGTCGTCGGCCTCCTGATTGGTGCCACGGGGCACATGCTGCAACTCCAACCCCCAAAACTGCTTCTCCATCCTGCGGACCTCCGCAAGGTAGGCTTCCATGTGCTCATCTTTCGGCTCGTACACCTTGTTGGAGAAATTGACAAGGAGCTGCGAATCGCCCTTGATGGTGAGGCGTTTCACCCCCAGGGAAGCTGCGGCCTTCAAGCCCGCTATTAGACCTTCATACTCCGCGATGTTGTTGGAGACCTTTTCACCTTGCTGGAAACAGAGCTGTACAACGTAGTAGAGCTTGTCCTGAGTGGGAGATATAAGCACCACCCCAGCTCCAGCGCCATGCCTGGAGAACGCCCCATCGAAGTACATGACCCAGCCTTCTGGCGCCTCGCTTACCGGGGAGAGGGACCGATGCTCGTCGGGCTTGAGGCCTGCTGCCTCCGTCCATTCTGCCACAAAATCCGCTAATGCTGCTCCCTTGATGACTCTGGTCGTGCTGAATTCAAGCTGAAACGCTTGCAGTTCTATGTTCCACTCAGCAACCCTTCTGGCTGAGTTAGGGCTCCTGAGCACTCTCTCCAAGGGGTATGACGAGACGACATTGATGCGGTGACCCTGAAAATAGTGTCGCAGCTTGCGCGAGGCCACCAGTAGCATGAGGAGGAGCTTCTGAGGCATGGGGTACCGTGCCCTCACGTCCCGCAACACCGTGCTGACGAAGTACACTGGGTGCTCAACGAGGTTCGGTGCGTCAGTACTGGTGGCGCACTCCGGAGACCATGGCGCCTCCTGAGGCGATGAGGCCTCCGGAGGCTGGCCATCTGGGAGAGGGGCCTCTTTCGCCTCCGATGCAATCCTCTGCGGCGGCTGATCCTCCTCAGTCGCGGTGGCGGTTTCTGTGGGCCTTCCTTGTCCCTGTTTTGCCTTGTCCCGGGCTGCTGCTGTGGTTTTGATTCGACGTTCCTCCCTAACCGCCCCCAGGGCTACGCTGGCGGAGTAGGGAGTGGCGGCGAGGTAAAGCACCAGGGGCTCTTGAGGGCGCGGAGCCACCATGACCGGAGGGCTGGTCAGGTATCTCTTGAGATCTCAGAAAGCCTTGTCGGCCTCTTCGGTCCATTCAAAGGCCCCCTTTTTCTTCATTACCTGGAAGAAGGGCAGCGCTCGCTCCCCCAACTTGGAGATGAATCGCCCTAGCGCGGTCACGCGCCCAGTGAGCTTCTGCATTTCTCTGAGGGTCTTTGGCGGGCTCATGTCCTCGACCGCCTTGACCTTTTCCGTCTTAGCCTCGATGCCTCGGTGGGACACGAGGAAACCCAAGAGCTTGCCCGAGGGGACTCCGAACACACACTTCTCTGGGTTGAGCCGCAGGTTCACTGCATTGAGGCTCGCGAAGGTTTCCTCCAGGTCTTGTATCAGGGTCCTGGCCTCCCGAGACTTCACCACAATGTCATCGACGTAAGCCTCAACATTCTTCCCGAGTTGCGGGCCCAAGGTGATGTGCATCAGCCGCTGAAAGGTCACCCCGGCGTTACGTAGCCCAAACGGCATGCATATGTAGCAGTACACCCCACACGGGGTTAGGAAGGCTGTCTTTTCGACGTCTTCTATCGCCATCTTGATCTGGTGATACCCAGAGAAGGCATCCAGGAAGCATAGCAGGTTGCATTCTACGGTGGAATCGACGATCTGGTCGATGCGGGGGAGCGGGAACGGATCTTGAGGGCATGCCTTGTTGAGGTTGGTGAAGTCGACACACATGCGCTCCTTCCCTCCCTTATTTGGCACAACGACAGGGTTGGCCAGCCAATCCGGGTATCGGACCTCGCGAATGACCCCAGCAGCTTCTAGTTTGCGGGTCTCTCGGACGATGAAGGCCTGGTTTTCTGTGGACTTCCTCCTTGCCTTCTGCTTCACAGGGCGCACATTTGGGCACACGTTGAGGTGATGCTCAATTACGCTCCTAGGGATCCCCGCCAACTGGTCAGGCTCCCAAGCGAATACCTTCTTGTTCCCGCGCACAAACTTGACCAGGGTGTCCTCCTGCTCAGGCTCGAGGTTGGTGCCTATGGTGAAAGTGTGTTGGTGGACCCGTCCTCATCGACGGGTATCTGCTTGGTTTCTGCCTTATCTTGGGCGAACAATTGTTTCTTCTTGGCGGGTGCAGCCCCCTTGGGCTCGGGGGTCTCCGAGTCGGCGGGCTGTGCCGCCGCCGCCGTCTTGTAGGCGAGCTTGAGCACTCGCAGCGCGTCTTCGGTGTCCCCGTGCACGGTGAGGACACCGCTGCTCCCGGGCATCTTCATGAGGTTGTACGCTGGGTGCGTCACGGCCATGAATTGGGCCAGCGCTGGATAGCCGAGGATGGCGTTGTAGGGGAGGCCGATGGGGGCGATGTCGAAGTCGATCAGCTCCGTGCGGAAGTTGTCGTAGGTGCCGAAAGTTACTGGGAGCCGGATCTGTCCCAAGGAGCTGGATGACCCGCCCCCAACGCCTGAGAAGGGCCGGCTGGGTTGCAGCCGCTTCAGGGGTATGCTGAGGAGGTTGAAGGCCTCAACCGAGAGCACGCTGAGGCCCGCGCCGCCATCGATGAGAGTTTTGGTGACGGCCACCTAGCAGATGGTGGGGGTGCACAGCATGGGGAGCGCACCCGAGCAGGCCGAGTTGGAGGGGTGGTCCTCCGAGCTGAAGGTCAGGCCAGCCATAGGCGCCGCCCGGTTCGGGAGAGCCCCCTGCCGCATGGAAGCGGTGCTGACTCGGCGGATGAACGGCTTGACGTGGTGACTTGTAGGCGGCGCCTGCGAGCCGCCCAGGAGGGCCGCGACGACTGGGGGTGTTGGTGTAGCGTGGTGGGCGAGCAAGAGGCCGCGGAGCTCTTCCTAGGAGGCCACAGGGGCTGCCGGCAGGTGGTGCAGCCATTCGCGCGGAGCGCCGGTGAGGGCCATGGGAAGCCAGTTGGCCATGACCCTCTCATCACCTCCAGCTTCGAGGGTGGCCTCCTCGTACGCCAGCGAGAAGGCCAGCGGATCAGTCGCGCCGCCGTAGCGCGACAGCGTCGTTGGCTTGAACTTGTCCGGCCACCGTACTCGTTGCAGAGCTGGGGCCAGGGCTCGGAGCCCCCTGGCGCCCATGCTGGCGCCGGCTGCCGGAGCGGGCGACACGCTACTCATCGCGAGGCAGGTCGTGGTGGTGGCGGAAGGGAAAACTCCGGTGCACCCCTACCTAGCGCGCCAAATGTCGGGTTTCGGGTTCCGGCAGACCCTTGAGGTTCAAACACTGGGGTGCGCGCGGAGATTTCCCCTTCTACCTACATGCACCCCACCGCCTCGCTAAGATCTAAGCTATGGAAAGAACAACACAAGAGACACAGGGTTTATACTGGTTCGGGCCACCATTGTGGTGTAATACCCTACTCCAGTGTGGTTTGGTGGATTGCCTCTTGGGTTGATGATGATGAGCAATACAAGGAAGAACAACCTCGCGAGGGTCTGTTCTTGGCCGGGGCGATGAACTGCTAGGAGGAGTTCAGTCACCCTTCTCTCTCTCTCTCTCTTGCCGATCTGATCTTATCTCATTGATCCGGTCTCTCTCTCTATCCTGATGATCTCTTCTTCTCCCCTTGGTCTCTCTTTATCCCCTGGGGGTGGCTAGTCCTATTTGTAGGCAAAGGCCCTGGGCCTCTTCCCAAATATTGAGCGGGAAGGGCGCCAACAATTGGCCATTTTGAAGGGGAACATCGGGTAAACTTATCCTCACTAAAGTTCGTCCTCGCCTGCCAAAGGCTCTGGTGGTGACGCTAGCTTGGGCTCCACAATGACTTCCTCCCTGCCGTTGGGCTGGTCTTGGTCTCGTTGCACCGAAACGGGTGCCTTTGCTTGATGCTCTCGCCTGCGCTTGCTCCCTTTGCACCAAAGAGGAAAGGAGGACACTATGCGGGCTGGCGCCCGCCTGACACCCTTGGTCGTCATGGCTTGCGTCACGGGCACCTCGTGAGGTACCCTGCCTTGATCTCTCCGCCTCCTCGCGAGCCAGCCTGATGAGGCCGTGCCTGAGGAAGCTCCGTGTCGTCCGCCCCGCGAGGCTTGGCCCCTCATGAGGGTCTTGGGTCTGTGTTGATGAAGATGGGCCGTGCTGGGCCCCCCTTTGAGCCGCGCCGCAGGCCGCAGGCAGGCAAGTCTGGGGACCCCCGTTCCCAGAACGCCAACACAAAGTTTTCTGGGTTATGTGTTTAAGGATGGATACAGCCGGATGTAGGATTTGCTAGATTTGGGTGAGATATTATGCTTCCCCTGTATCCCCAACACCTGATTGCATAACCGGAAAGGTTCAGGAGTTTCATAGGTGGGAATTCTTGTTGCTCTAGTTCTTCTTCCACAGATATTTGGTTTGAGATTGGGATTTCTTACCGAGTATTCGTTCTTGATCCGTACCTTGTTGTTTTATTTTCTCTACCGAAAATTCTAAGTGGCTTATCAATTTATGGATATGTGACCATTTCAAGTGGAATGCATTCGTTCATTTTGTTCGGATGTGAAGACATTTTATTGCAATTTCATTCCGTTGGATTCAGCTTCAATATTTGTCTATCAATGTGCTAATGGATGTCAACCTCTTCAGGATGGCTCCTCCAATGCGCACGACTCCGAATCCTGATCCACCACCACCTCCCCCTCTTCCGGAGGCATGGCAAGCTGTGATGGCGGCAACCAATGCAAACACGCAGTTGATCATGCAAATTCTTCAAGAGCGCAATCAAGCGAACCAAGGCAACCAAGGCAACAATCAGAATCACTTTGCTACACTCAACCAGTTCCTTGCTAACGGGCCAAAGAATTTCAGCAATTGTGTTGAGGCAACTGATGCTGACGATTGGCTCGTGGACCTGTGCAGGAATTTCGAGTGTAGTAACGTCAGTCCTGAGGACTTTGTCAAGTTCGCTTCCTTCCAACTCAAAGACCAAGCTGTAGAATGGTTCCAGCAGTACAAGGATTCCAGAGGAGGCTGTGTGATTACCTAGGATGAATTCCGTCAAGACTTCAAAGCTCATCATATTCCTCAGAGCGTGGTTGAAAGCAAGCGTGAGGAATTCCGCAACCTAAAGCAGGGCTCTTTGTCTGTCTATGACTTCAACAAGTTGTTTCAGAAGCTCGCCCGTTTTGCTAAGTAGGACGTCCCTGATGAGAAGAGCATGATATACTAGTTCAGGGGTGGTCTCAGAGAAGAAATCCAGCTAGCTCTTGTTCTCTTTGAGCCCTTGAGGTACGATGAGTTCTACAACATGGCATTGAAGCAAGAGGCTGCTCAACTGAGGTGTGATGCTTCCAAGAAGCGAGTCAGAGATGCTACCCCTTCTTCCTCTACTCAAGTGGCCAAGCAGCGGAAGTATTGGCTTCCTCCTCCTCCGTTTCGTCAGCCGTATCAAAAGAGCAAAGGTGGAAGTGGATCTTCCCACCCACCCAACCCTGGTTTTCAGAACAAGACTTCGTCTCAAGCTCCAAGATCGAGTGCTCCGTACCACCATCCGCTTTGCGAGGTCACGTGCAACAAGTGCCAACAGAAGGGTCACTATGCCAACAAATGTTTCAATTAGAGGCGTCTCCCTCCTCCTCCTCCTGTGAGATCGGCAAGTACAGCTGTGGTCAAGCATAACCTCAAGCACGCCAAGGTCAACTTGATGAATGCCGCTCAGGCAGAGGACTCATCAGATGTCATCATGGGTAACCTTCTTGTTAACGATATTCCTGCAAAATTTCTTTTTGACACTGGTGCATCGCATTTTTTCATTTCCAAACCTTTTGCATCAAAGTATGAGTGCGATTATCAGTATCTGCAAATTTCCTTGCAAATCGTGTCACCGGGCAAGCAAATGACAGCTAATTTCTGTGTCCCGGATATTACTATCACATTGGGCGACTACAAATTTCTAGCTTCTCCTATTGTTCTTGGTGACTCGGATATTGATCTTATTCTCGGAATGGATTGGCTTTCTAAGCACAAGGCGCATCTTGATTGTGCAGCCAGGAAGATTCAATTGACTCATTCGTCTGAGGATGTGATTGTCTTTGCCGCTCGTGATGATACCATTCGTCTGTTTTCTCTCAATGAGAAGGGTGAACTGGATGCCATCTCTCAAATTCCTGTCATTTGCGAATATCAAGACTCTTTCTAGAAGAACTTCCAGGAATGCCTCCGCACCGGCCAGCTGAATTCGTCATCAATCTTGAGCCTGGCACGGAACCTGTTTGCAAACGTCCTTACAAGCTCGGACCTGAAGAGTTGAAGGAGCTGAAGAAGCAACTCGATATTCAAGAGCGAATGGGTCTCATCCGACCTAGTTCTTGTCCGTGGGGTTGTGGAGTTCTTTTTGTGAAGAAGAAGAATGGAACGGACCGACTTTGTGTTGACTACCGTCCATTGAACAAGAAGACTATAAAGAACAAGTACCCACTTCCCAACATCAACGAGCTGTTCGAACAACTCAAAGGTGCCCAAGTATTCTCCAAGCTTGATCTCCGTATGGGTTATCACCAGATTCGAATCCGTGAGCAAGATATTCCCAAGACGGCTTTCAGGACAAGCTATGGTTCATATGAATACACTGTCATGTCTTTTGGCCTCGTCAACGCTCCTCCGACTTTCTCTCGCATGATGAACTTCATCTTCAATGCCTACACAAATGTCTTCGTTTTGGTCTATCTCGATGACATTCTGGTCTTTTCGAAGAACAAGGAAGATCATGACAAGCACTTGCGTTTGGTGCTCGATAAGCTCAGGGAACATCAGTTCTACGCCAAGTTCTCCAAGTGCGAATTTTGTCTCGATGAGGTTCTTTATCTTGGGCATATCATCTCTGCCAAGGGCATTGCGGTGAAACCTAAGAAGGTGTCTGCAATTCTGAATTGGGAACCACCTCAGAACGTGAAGCAACTCTGTAGCTTCCTCGGTCTCGCAAGCTATTGTCGAAGGTTCATGGAGAACTTTTCAAAGATTGCGAAGCCCCTTTCAAACCTTCTCCAGAAGCACGTCAAGTACGTTTGGTCTCCGGAGTGTGACATTGCTTTCAAAACTTTGAAAGAGAAATTGGTCACTGCTCCAGTTCTGACTCCTCCTGATGAATCCAAACCGTTCGAGGTCTTATGCGATGCCTCTCTTCAAGGTCTTGTTGCAGTTTTGATGCAAGAGAAGAAAGTTGTGGCTTATACCTCTCGCCAGTTGAAGCCCAATGAGAAGAACTACCCCACTCATGACCTCGAGTTGGCGGCAGTTGTGCATGCTCTTTTGACTTGGAGACATCTCTTATTGGGAAGAAAAGTGGACATCTTCACTGACCACAAGAGTCTCAAGTACATCTTCACTCAGCCTAATCTCAACCTCAGACAGACTGGATGGGTAGAAATGATTCAAGAGTATAATCCGAGTATCGAGTATACTCCAGACAAGGCCAATGTGATTGCTGACGCATTGAGCAGGAAGGCTTATTGAAACAGTCTGATTCTCAAGCCTTATTAACCCGAGCTTTGTGAAGCTTTCCGCAAACTTAATCTGCAAGTTGTTCCTCAAGGTTTCCTCGCCAACCTTCAAGTCTCTCCTACCTTGGAAGACCAGATTCGCCAAGCTCAACTTCTTGATGCTATGGTGAAGAAGGTGAAGATTGGGATTGCCAAGAGTCAACCCAAGTACAAGTGCTACCGCCTTGATGATAAGGATACTCTCTTTTTCGAGGATCGTATTGTCGTGCCCAAAGGTGACCTTCGTAAAGTGATCATGAACGAGGCTCACAATTATCTCCTCTCCATCCACCCTGGGAGCACGAAGATGTATCAGGACCTCAAACAGGCTCATTGGTGGACTCGAATGAAGCGCGAGATTGCTCAGTTCGTGAATGAATGTGATGTCTGCAGAAGAGTGAAGGCAGAACACCAAAGGCCAGCTGGTCTCCTCCAACCTCTTGCCATTCCAGAATGGAAGTTTGACCACATTAAGATGGACTTCGTGACCGGGTTTCCAAAGTCCAAGCGTGGCAATGATGCTATATTCGTTGTCATCGACAAACTCACTAAAGTGGCTCATTTTCTGCCTATCAAAGAGTCTATCACTGCAGCTCAATAGGCGGAGCTCTATACTTCTCGGATTGTCTCGCTGCACGGTATTCCACAGGTGATCTCTTCAGACCGTGGCAGCATCTTTACCTCCAAGTTTTGGGATTCTTTTCAGAAGGCCATGGGCACCAACATCCGCTTCAGCACTGCTTTCCACCCTCAGACTAGCGGTCAAGTCGAGTGTGTCAATCAGATTCTTGAAGATATGCTTAGAGCTTGTGTGATCTCCTCCGGCATGAAGTGGGAGGATTGTCTTCCATATGCTGAAGTCTCCTACAACAACAATTTTCAAGCAAGTTCGGGCAAGGCCCCATTTGAAATTCTGTATGGCAGGAAGTGCCGTACCCCTCTCAACTGGTCTGAAACCGGTGAACGTCAACTTCTGGGAAATGACTTAATCACAGAGGTAGAGGAAATGTGCAAAGTCATTCGAGATAACCTCAAATCAGCGCAATCGCGCCAGAAGAGCTACTATGATAGTAAGCATCGTGATTTGTCTTTTGAGATCGGAGATCAAGTTTACCTCCGCGTCTCTCCAATGAAAGGTACTCGTCGCTTCGGTATCAAAGGGAAGCTTGCCCCTAGATACATGGGACCTTTCAAGATCGTCAGCAAGAGAGGCGATCTCGCCTATCAACTCGAGCTTCCTTCAAACTTTGCAAATGTGCATGACGTTTTCCATGTCTCTCAGCTCCGCAAGTGCTTCAAGACTCCTGAACACATCGTCAACTTCGAAGACATTGATCTCCAAGAAGATCTCTCTTATCGTGAGCACCCCATTGCTATTCTTGAAGAGACTGAACGCAAGACTCGCAATAAGTCAATCAAATTCCTCAAAGTCAAGTGGTCACACCATTCCGACAGTGAAGCCACCTGGGAACGCGAGGATCACCTTCGTTCTGAGTACTCGGCGTTCTTCCAGTCCTAGATCTCGAGACGAGATCCTTTTGTAGTGGTGGAGTGTTGTAACACCCCGGATATGATTTACCCAATATGTAATCCAACTCTTGCCGTTTCCGGTGTTAAGTTATTTTATTTCCTTGGGTTTGGGTTTTTGTCTCCGTGTGTTGTTGTTGGGGTCTTGCATCTCATATCATGTCATCATGTGCATTGCATTTGCATACGTGTTTGTCTCATGCATCCGAGCATTTTCCCCGTTGTCCGTTTTGCATTCCGGAGCTCTGTTCTCCTCCGGTGTTCATTTCTACCTTTCTCTCGTGTGTGGGGGTTAACCATTTCCGGATTGGACCGAGACTTGCCAAGCGGCCTTGGTTTACTACCGGTAGACCGCCTGTCAAGTTTCGTACCATTTGGACTTGGTTTGATGCTCCAACGGTTAACCGAGGGACCGAGAAGGCCTCGTGTGGTGTTGCAGCCCAACACCCTTCCAATTTGGCCAAAAACCCACCAAAACCCTCTCCATCATCTAGAGCATTCGATCACGATCGCGTGGCCGAAAACCGCACCTCGTTTGGACTCTCCTAGCTCCCTCTATGCCTATATATATCTCCCCCCATTCCAAATCACGGGTGAAACCCTAGTCCCCCTCCTCCTCTAGCCGCCGGACAAAAATCCGGACGGCCGGACGTTGTCCGCCGTCGACCTACCACGCCATGCCATGTGTCCCTGGGCCGGTCCCCACTTCCCCGCCGTGCCCGCGGCCCGCCGAAGCCCGGGGAGGGCCCCCGCGGCTCAGACGCCCGCGCGACCGCCCGCCTTCGTCTTCCTCCCGCGCGGCGGAGCGCGCCGGCCACCACCGCCATTTCCGGCCGCCACCGAGCTCCTCCTCTCCGGCGAACTCAGCGCCCGATGGCCCCAGCGGCCGGATCCGGCGAGATCTGGCCCGGGAGCGCCTCCCCGCCGCCTCCTCGTCAACTTCGGCCATCTCCGGCGATCCCCGTCGACTTTTCCGGCGATCCTCGTAATCCGCGTCCGGCTGGATCTAGATCCGAGAATAGTTCTTGGTTGACTTTTTCTCAGAAACCCTACCTATTTTGTGTTTTTCATCATGTTGTATCTCCACATCCGTACCTCCGTTTTGGGCATACATCATATCAAAATGTTTGTCTCAGAGAGCACATCATTTCATCTCATTGCATCATTTTCATTTGAGTTCATCTTGATGCCCGAAATTCTATTGGAAGAGTGCTATTTGAGATAATTGCCAGATTTTCTGCTCGAAATAGCTATTTGTCATTTTTGCCATGATTATTGTGTGCATGATATGCCCCTGAGCTCTACATATGTTTTGTTATATGCTTTGTCATCTTTCCAGAGGTGTTGTCCATGTGTTTTTGTGATGTGTGAGGTTACTAGTACAAGCTTGCAAAGTGGTGCATTCGTTAATGCTGATTTCAGGGACTTGGCAATTCCACAAAGTCCTTGAGTTGTTCTTATCAATATGCCATATGTTCATGTTGTTTCCTAGTGATCCGTGCCTCTTTTGAGGATTGTCAGTAAGGATGTTTTGTTAATCTTGTAGTGCTCTATCCATACATGTATTTGTTTACAATTATGGAGCACCCTAGATTGAGTCAATCGAGCTCTACTTTTGTCATTTCGTGAATCTGGGCAGATTGTCTACTTGTGAGCGATTTTGCCGAGGATGTTGTAGTTGATCCGTGCATGCTATGTTATTTTTCTTGCCATGTCTAGCTTGTATAATGTGTATTCTTGATGGGTGTATGCTTAGATTGTCATGCCTTGCTCTGTAGTGAGTGCATCGAGCTCGTAAACATGTCTACTTGATATCTGTTATTTTTCACTAAGTCTGTGATCTGATTATGTTTTTGCCATGTTCACATGCTCGCAAATGTATTTTCTCATCCCTTTTGGCTCAAGGTTACTAAGGGACTTTTGTTAAGCTCTTTGAGTAGCTCCATGCCATGCTTTACTTTGTCATGTTCAGGCCCTGTAGCATATAGTTTTCATGCTCCAAAGTGTGCTACCTGTTCTGAAATTCCAGACAAGTGTTAATTTCACAAAGTCTGAGATCTGTTTACCGATTGCATTTTTGCCATGCTTGTTTGGACCTGTTAATGGATGAATTGGCCGTAGCTCAGTGTTCCTCTTTTGTTAAGAATCATGCAAGGATCCCTACCATGTATTTTATTGCCAAGTTTGGGTGTTGTAGCATGTTTGTCTTGTTGCATTTAGATGGTTACTTGCTGTATATGGCAGACCGGTGCCATATTTGTTTTGCTCGCCATTTCCAAACCGTGTCTCCGATTCCGGCGTTCTTTATATCGTGTTCAAGCGAAATCATCTCACCATTCCAGTGGCACACTTGGATTCCCAAGTTGAGGCCAGGTTCATTCATTCCTTGTCAAATCTTGCATATGCATCCCATATCGCATCCCGCATGGCATACCATGTTTGCATCATGCTGTTTGAGTTGTGCACGTGGTTGATTGCGTTCCTTGTTTGTCTTGTTTGGGTAGAGCCGGGAGACGAGTTAACTAACAAGGATCCAGTCAACTCTGACAACTTTGCAGGCAAGATGATCATACCCTCGAAATCACTTCTATCTTTGCTTTGCTAGATGCTCGCTCTTTTGCTATGCCTATGCTACGATGCCTACCACTTGCTTATCATGCCTCCCAAATTGCCATGTAAAACCTCTAACCCACCATGTCCTAGCAAACCGTTGATTGGGTATGTTACCGCTTTGCTCAGCCCCTCTTATAGCGTTGCTAGTTGCAGGTGAAGATTGGAGACCGTTCCTTGTTGGAACATTATTTTCTTGTTGGGATATCATTATATTATCTTGTTATCTTAATGCATCTATATACTTGGTAAAGGGTGGAAGGCTTGGCCTTTTGCCTAGTGTTTTGTTCCACTCTTGCCGCCCTAGTTTCCGTCATATCGGTGTAATGTTCCTGGATTTTGCGATCCTTACGCGGTTGGGTGATAATGGGAACCCCTTGATAGTTCGCCTTGAATAAAACTCTTCCAGCAATGCCCAACCTTGGTCTTACCATTTGCCACCTAGGCCTTTTTTCCCTTGGGTTTCCGGAGCCCAAGGGTCATCTTATTTAAACCCCCCTGGGCCAGTGCTCCTCTGAGTGTTGGTCCAAACTAGAGTCCTGTGCAGCGCCCCCTCGGGGAAACTCGAGTTTTGATTATAGTTGTATGGAGAGCTCATCTGAGTGTTCCCTGAGAATGAGATATGTGCAGCTCCTATCGGGATTTGTCGGCGCATTCGGGCGGTGTTGCTGGATTTGTTTTAACTTGTCGAAATGTCTTGTAGAACCGGGATACCGAGTCTGATCGGAATGTCTCGGGAGAAGGTATATCCTTCGTTGACCGTGAGAGCTTGTCATGGGCTAAGTTGGGACCCCCTGCAGGGATTTGAATTTTTGAAAGCCGTGCCCGTGGTTATTGGCAGATGGGAATTTGTTAATGTTCGGTTGTAGATAACTTGAACCTTAATTAAAATGGATCAACTGTGTGAGTTACCGTGATGGTCTCTTCTCGGCGAAGTTCGGGAAGCGAACACGGTGTTGGAGTAATGCTTGCCGCATGGTGTTCTCTAGATATTCGATCGTGCTTTGCCTTCTCTTCTCGCTCTCTTTTGCGAATAGGTTAGCCACCATACTTGCTAGTCACTTGCCGCAGCTCCACATATTTTACCTTGCCTTTCCTATAAGCTTAAATAGTCTTGATCGTGAGGGTGCGAGATTGCTGAGTCCCTGTGGCTCACAGTTTACTTCCAAACCAGATGCAGGGCCAGACGACTCCGTTCCAGATGACGCGTTAGAGCTCAAGTGGGAGTTCGACGAGGACTCACGCCGTTACTATGTATCTTTCCCTGATGATCAGTAGTGGTGCCCAGTTGGGGCGATCGGGGCCGTGTCGCATGTTGGGTTGGTCTTTTATTTTGGCACCGTAGTCGGGCCATGAGTGATTGGATGATGTAATGCTATTTATGTACTTTGTGTGATGTGGCAAATGTAAGCCAACTATGTTACTTTTCCCCTTATTATGTATTAGATGGGATGTTGTGAAGATTGCCTAACTTGCGACATTGCTTTTAATACGGTTATGCCTCTAAGTCGTGCCTCAACACGTAGGAGTTATAGCCGCATCGAGGGCATTACACCCTATGTCTCTAGGACAAGTGATCACCGACAAGCAAGCCACCCATCGTGCAGAGAATAGTGAGAGAGCGAACCACCCAAAAGAGAGTGAGCGCCACAAACACAAATCGAGTGCCTCTACGATGAGCGAAAAGAAGAACTTAGTTCTATTTGCCACCAAAAGTGAGATAAGAGAAGTGTGTGAGAACCCATCTAGTGTCATGCACTATGTCCTTTTGTGCAAGGACGACGCACCAAAAACTAACACCTCTCACACACTACCTTTAGTGGGGTCTTCTCTTTTGCAGGAGTTCCAAGATGTTTTCCCCGACGAGCTACCTCCGGGACTACCTCCACTATGAGGCATCGAGCACCGCATCGACCTCATCCCCAGAGCACCTCTTCCGAACAAAGCTCCCTACTAAGAAACCAAAAAATACATGGACATGTGCGCGAAAGTTTGAGTCCTTGTGCCGTTCCGGTCATTCTTGTGCCAAAAAGATACGGTAGCTTTCGCATGTGCTCCGATTGTAGACCTATCAATTCTATCACCGTTCGCTATAGGTATCCCATTCCACGCCTTGACGATATGCTTGATGAACTTAGTGGTGCCTCTATATTTTCTAAAATTGATCTTAAAAGTGGTTACTATCAAATCTGCATACAAGAGGGTGATGAATGGAAAACATCTTTCAAAACAAAGTTTGGTTTGTATGAGTGGTTAGTCATGCCTATGGGTCTATCGGAAGCACCGGGTACTTTTATGCGTCTTATGAATCATGTCTTTCGCCCTTACATTGGTGAGTTTGTTGTGGTCTACTTCTATGATATCCTTGTTTATAGCAAATCTCTTAAAGAACATGTCACCCATGTCCGAACCGTTTTGCAAACTCTTAAAGACAAATGCTATTAAAACGTGGCCACAACGAACAAACTTGCAACAGGTGCGTAGCTTCCTTGGTTTAGCCGGTTTCTACCGTAGATTTATGAAGGACTTTAGACCATTGCTTCACCTTTGCATGCTTTCAGAAAGAAGAATGCACCCCTTGTTTGGGGTCCATCGCAAGATACCACATTCAATGAGATTAAGAATTTGCTTACTCATGCTCCTGTGCTTGCTTTACCAAACTTTGAGAAACCCTTTGAGATTCATTGTGATGCTAGTGGTAATGGAATAGGAGGTGTGTTAACGCAAGAGAAGCGCCGTGTTGGTTACTTTAGTGAGAAACTTTCTGGAGCGGAACTCAATTACCCCATCTATGACAAAGAGTTATATGCTTTAGTACAAGTTTTGCATGAATGGGAACACTACCTTCGCCCTCATGAATTCACCATTCATACCGATCATGAAACGCTTAAATACCTTAAGGGTCAAACTAAGTTGAACAAGCGTCATGCTAAGTGGAGTGAATTCATTGTGTCATTTCCTTATGTCATCAAGTACATTAAAGGTAAGGAAAATGTTGTGGCGGACGCTCTTTCCTGCATATGCATGCTTGTTACTGAACTTGAATTGGATGTCATTGGCTTTGAGCACATAAAAGACTTGTATGCGCATGATCCCACTTTTGATACTCCTTATGCCAAATGTTTGACGCATACATCTTGGAAACACTATTACATCAAAGATGGATATCTTATGAGAGCTAACAAACTTTGCATCCCCGAGTCTTCTCTTTGTTTGTTGCTTTTGCAGGAATCTCATGGAGGAGGACTAATGGGACATTTTGGACGTGACAAGACATTCACTACGCTCTCCAAGACCTACTATTGGCCCAAGATGTTCCGCGACATCAACCGCTTCACCAAGCGATGCTCTACATGTCACAAAGCTAAGTCTAAAGCCCAATCCCATGGCCTCTACATGCCTCTCCCAATTCCATATGAACCATGGGAAGATATTGGCATGGATTTTGTACTTGGATTGTCTAGAACTAGAAATGGAAAGGATTCGGTATTTGTTGTTGTGGACCAATTTTCTAAGATGGCACATTTCATTCCTTGCAATAATATAGATGATGCTTCACATGTTGCCAATCTCTTTTGTAGGGAAATACTTTGTCTTCATGGAGTGCCAAAGACGATAGTCTCGGACCGCGATGTCAAGTTCCTAAGCTACATTTGGAAAACCTTATGCGCCAAGCTCGGAATCAAGCTACTCTTCTCCATGGCTTACCAGCCACAAACTGACTGCCAAATGGAGGTGACCAACCGCACACTGGTCACTCTACTTCGCGTGCTAATCAAGAAGAACATCAAGGAGTAGGAGGAGTGCCTACCTATCACCGAGTTCGCCTACAACCACGCAAGACACTAAACTACCGGCAAGTCTCCCTT
Source organism: Triticum dicoccoides (assembly GCF_002162155.2). Taxonomy (NCBI): domain Eukaryota; kingdom Viridiplantae; phylum Streptophyta; class Magnoliopsida; order Poales; family Poaceae; genus Triticum; species Triticum dicoccoides. The sequence goes on along the minus strand of NC_041382.1, from coordinate 353,373,006 downwards.
CGAGGTCATCTACGGATTCAACCCATTGTCCCCATTGGACATTCTTCCTCTACCACTACAAGAGCGCATCAATATGGACGCAAGTGCGTGTGTGAAACATCTCAAGAAGGTTCATGAAGATACAAGGCACACCATTGAGCGCCAAGTACAACGACTTGCGACCTAGCTCAACACCAACAAGCACCCCATGGTATTCAACATTGGTCATCTTGTGTGGCTACACCTTCGCAAGGACCGCTTCACCACCAAACGCAAGTCCAAACTTCTACCACGAGCGGATGGACCCTTCAAGGTGATCGAACACTACAACAACAACGCCTACAAGATCAACAATCCACGCGACAAGTACTCCGTGAGCGACATCTTCAACGTCGAAGATCTCTCTCCGTACCATGGTGATGAGGATTTCGATCCTAGGTCGGATATTTCCCTAAGGAGGGGAGATGATGTGGAGAATCTCAATGCCATCCCCATGGACCTACCTACATCTCCCATGACACCACTTGGACCAATGAGAAGAGCCCATGCGAGAGCCATCGAGAACGAGGTTAACTCTCTCATTGTTGAACTCCCCTTTGACCCACTTGAGACATGGCTACTACCTCAAGCGGAGATGCTTTGTGTGCTTAGGTACCATGGAAACAACCAAGGAGAAGTTATGGTGCCAGATGGACATCAAGAGCATGAAGAACATCTTCCCAGCTCAGAAGTTCCGGAACAACCGCCCATGTACCGCCCGGGCGGTACAACCGCTCGACTATCGGTCAACTACCGGTCAAGCTTCTGTCATCAAGCGGTGCAAGGCCGGTACAACACCGGTTTATCCCTGCAACAACCACCTGACTTGTACAACCGCTGAGCGCCTTCGGAAACACCTCCAAGAACCAGTACCTGAGCTCCCAGTGAAACAACTGCCACATGACCGGTACTACCGGCCTGCCTGTGATGCCCCGATACCGTTGCGCCAGGTGTCTTCCAGTTATTCGTTGTTGTTGCCTTGTCATTTGCTTGCGCGTTGCATCTTGCCATGTCATCATGTGCATTGCATCATGATGTTTTCAAAACTTGCATCCGTCCCGGCCTCCCCGTTTCTTCCGTTGTCTGTTCTGAGTCCAGACACACTTGCACCGCCCGCGGCATGTCCGAAATAGTATTTTATAAGTGGCTGGAAAATGTTCTCGGAATGGGATGAAAGTTGGCGTTTGGTCTTATTATAGTGTAGATAGACCTCCTGTCAAGTTTCATCGCATTCGGAGTTTGTTTGATGCCCCAACGATTAACTATAGTGACAATATAGTCGGTCAAACATCGGACATTTTCGGTCTCCGGAAATAGTCGCCGGGCCTCCCTCTCTTCTCTTCTCTTAGCTAGAGACCGTCTACGTAGCCCACTACCTATCGCCAGATCCAATCTAAGATCTCTCATCAGCCCGCGGCCCCCCTCGCGCGCGCATCCGAAAGATGTCCCCGACCCGACCCGGACAGTCGTCACCGTTGGATTCAGAACAACCCGAACATCTACAAAACGTCACTGTTTTCTTATTTGGACTCCTCTAACCTTTTATTCTCGATCGTCCGATTTAATCGGAGGGTCCAAGATCTATCCCCCTACCTATTTAAATAGATCAACCCCTAACCCTAGCCTTAGCCCGTCCAATCCTCCTAGCGCCGCCATCCACTAATTTCTCCAACTGGTCTCCCCCTTCCTCGGGATCTGTCTGATCCTTCCACCCACCACTCCTCGATTTCAGCCCCCAGCCAGTCACCTTCGAACCTACCCAACCGGTGCCTCCCCTGGATCCCGTCGTCCACCACCGAAGGCACCAGTTCCGACCTCGTCCCTATCCCTCCCTTCGTTCTCCTCCTCCTGTCGTCTCTCTGTCCCTCTCGCTCAATATTGCTCTCTCTCTCCCAGGTACGTCCGTGCAGGAACCGCAAGGAGGAAGCCACCATCGCCAAGTTCTTGCCATACGCGTCTGGATCCGCCATGCCCGGCTCCTCCGCCCTTGATTTCCGCCGTTCTCTGCCCGTTCCCGCTGCTCCTCGTCACCAGCGCGTCTGCTCCAGCCATGGGATACCAGCGTGGTACCTTGCCATGGCTGCCCTCATGTCGAGCTACCCGCATCCGCAGACTCCTCCTCCACGGATCTGCTCGAGCTCGCCACCCCCTGCGCCTCAAGTTCCTCCCGCCGGTTGCCCTGCCTCGTACAACCTCGCCGCGTCCCTGACGCGGCCTCCTCAAGCTGGCAGCCGCACCGCGCCCCTATCAAGCCCGCCTCCTGACGCAAAGCGCCTCCGCAAGCCTCCCTCGACTCCAAGTCCAGCCGTCGTTGGCCGCTTCCTCATCGACCTCTGGCCTCGCCCAGGCCATCCCCCGTCGCCAGCATCACCGTGCCTGCTTTCACCATTGAACCTCGCTGCGGGCCTGTGCTTCCCCTGCTTCGAGCAGAGGCTCGGAATCGAGCGTAGTCGCACGCGTCCACCCCGTGGACTAGTCCTCGTGAGTACTAGCCGCCAGCGCCGCTTGGGCCTCCTCCTTGCCTCGCCAAGACCCAACGTCCTGCCGGCCTGCCTTGGCCTCTCCACCGACCGGGCTTGGCCCATGGTGCGAAATCCCCGCAGCTCCCATGCTCTGTTTCAGGCCCAGTGCATGGATTCGGCCCTGTTATGTTTTTTTCTTCCCAGGACGTTTTTTCTATTTAATCAGAGCACTGCAGTTTTCAGAAAACCCCTTAATGTTCATGCATATAATAACTTAATAACCGTGCATCATATTAAAATGATTTATATATGAAACTTGCTTAGAATTTTGTGTAGATTAATAATTTGCAACTTGTTTAAAATGATTTTTTGCATATATTTTCCCATATTGCCATGTAAAATGTTTTAATCCACAACTATTCAATCGTAGCTCCAAATTTAATAAACCTTATATGTAAATGGGTTAGAAAAAAGCCTAGTTTAACATGATGCACCCATCTAGCATGTTTAACAAATCTAAAATTATGTTTAGGGCAGAACAGTACCAAACCTAATATATGCATATGAGGAGTTTCCGGACTTGTTGTTTTGTTGTTCCGGCCTCATTTAAACTTGCCTAGATTAGGTAGTTTCTTCATGCTTCACCTCTTGCCATGCTAACAACATTTAATCTTGTTGGGTACATAAACGAGAGAGAACTAAATAAGTCATGTGGTGTTTTCTTCAATATGCAACGGACAACTCCGTTGCATATTGAGCACCACTTAATTTGTAGGATTGCTTGTGCAATTTGCCATGCCATGCCTCATTAAACCGGACATGCATCATACTTGTTTGCGCATCATGCCATGCTTATGTGGTGGTTGTTTACTATGTCGTTTGCTTTCTTTCCGGTGTACTTCCTCTCGGTAATCCGGTAACATCGTGTTGTGAGGATCCGTTCGACTACGTTCGTTTGTCTTCTTCATGGACTCGTTCTTCTTCCTTGCGGGATCTCAGGCAAGATGACCATACCCTCGAAATCACTTCTATCTTTGCTTGCTAGATGCTCGCTCTTTTGCTATGCCTATGTTGTGATACCTACCACTTGCTTATCATGCCTCCCATATTGTTAAGCCAAGTCTCTAACTCACCTTGTCCTAGCAAACTGTTGTTTGGCTATGTTACCGCTTTGCTCAGCCCCTCTTATAGCGTTGTTAGTTGCAGGTGAAGATTGGAGTTTGTTCCTTGTTGGAACATGGATATTTTGTTGGGATATCACAATACCTCTTATTTAATTAATGCACCTATATACTTGGTAGTCACGCTCCCGAGGGTCATCATTATTTTAACCCCCCAGGCCAGTGCTCCTCTGAGTGTTGGTCCAAAACAGAGCCACTTGCAGCGCCACCTCGGGGAAACTTGAGGGTTGGTTTTAGTTGTACATAGTGTTCATCTAAGTGTACCCTAAGAACGAGATATGTGCAGCTCCTGTCGGGATTTGTTGGCACATTCAGGCGGTGTTGCTGGACTTGTTTTACCATTGTCAAGGATGTCTTGTAACCGGGATGCCGAGTCTGATCAGATTGTCTTGGGAGAAGGAATATCCTTCGTTGACCGTGAGAGCTTGTGATGGGCTAAGTTGGGACACCCCTGCAGGGATTGAACTTTCAAAAACCGTGCCCGCGGTTATGGCCAGATGGGAATTTGTTAATGTCCGGTTGTAGAAAACCTAAAGTTTATGTTAATTAAAACACATCAACCGTGTGTGTTACCGTGATGGTCTCTTTCCGGCGGAGTCCGGGAAGTGAACACGATGTTGGAGTAATGCTTGACGTAGGTTGTTCCAGGATCACTTCTTGATCATAGTTGTTCGACCATGCTTTGCCTTCTCTTCTCGCTCTCTTTTGCGTATGTTAGCCACCATATATGCTAGTCGCTTGATGCAGCTCCACCTCATACCTTTTACCCTTCCTATAAGCTTAAATAGTCTTGATCGCGAGGGTGTGAGATTGCTGAGTCCCCGTGACTCACAGATACTTCCAAAACCAGCTCGCAGGTGTCGTTGAACCGTGCAGGTGACGCAACCAAGCTCAAGGAGGAGCTCGATGAAGATTGTGTTCGCTATGTTGTTCCATTTCCAGTTGATCAGTAGTGGAGCCCAGTTGGGATGATCGGGGATCTGTGTAGCATTTGGGGTAGTCTTCTTTTATTTTTTTCCGTAGTCAGACCTTGACTGTATTTGGATGAATGTAATGCTTTATTCATGTATTGTGTGACGTGGCGATTGTAAGCCAACTATGTATCTCTTTCCCTTATGTATTACATGGGTTGTGTGAAGATTACCTCACTTGCGACATTGCTTTCAATGCGGTTATGCCTCTAAGTCGTGCTTGGACACGTGGGAGATATAGCCGCATCGAGGGCATTACACTGCCTGTGCGCAGTGAAAGGGTCAACGACCCGTGTAACCCCCAACTTACCCTTTGGACTATAAGAACTCCTCCCCTAGCTCCCAATTAGGGTTAGCAAAGGATTAGCTCATATTTGTGTGAGATCTTTGCTCATCCACTTGGTTACCTTCTCCTTGGAGATCGCGCCTCCTTCGGAGAAGACCCTCCAAGCAGATTCAAGACCCCTTCACGGGAAGAACCTCAAGAATTCCTTGCGGAGAAGATCGTGCTACTTGTATCATCCTTAGTTGACCGTGGATCATGTATCTCTTATGTGTCTGAGGATCTAGCATATGTGTGACTATTTCTTGTTGGTTTTACTGATTCTCTCGTGTTTCCCTCGTGATTACCCTCGTTTCCCCCCTCGCGTTCTTCATGGGATCCGCTCCTTTCATGAAAGATCGGCCCCTAGGGTTCCTACCCTACATCATCCACGAGAGAGACCGCGGCCCCTGTACGGAGAATATCCCCCTTGGATTCAAGACCCCCTCTTGGGTGCCCCTTCAATACCTCCTCATGGAGATGAACCTTACCTTGTATCTTTCCCTTTGTTGTTCATGTACCTTGTGGATCTTGTGTGTTTGATTGTCTAGTGGATGTGTGACTGGACTTGTTCTTGTGTGTTTCCCTTTTTGATTTCTCTCCATTCTTCCCGTGTTCTTCGTGTTCTTAGTTGGGATCCGCTCCTTTCGTGAAAGATCAACTGCATAGGGTTCCACTCTGCATCATCTTGGTATCATGAGCCACGTTGATTATGATTTCGGAGCCTCCCCTCGTTGTTTTCTAGCCTAATTTTGTTGTGTTCTTCCCCAATTTCAAAAATCCCCACCAAAAATGGCCCCAATTTTTTTTGATTTGTTGGTGTGATGAAGTTTTGTAGGATTTGATCCATGGATTTGCTTGGTTTCCAGTGGATCTAGCATCTCCCCAAGTGTCCCCATCTTTAATCCACGAAATCTCATCAATTTTGACCACAAAATCATCAAAATCCGCCCAAAATCGCGTCTTGGATCACAAATCCCGCGTTGACCCCGATACACTGGACGACCGTCACTTTTAAGGACGTCCGGAGCCCAGGAACGACCGGATGTCCACTACCTTCCGGACGACCGGAACCCCCTAACCTGAGCAGAATTTACGGATTTCCAAGCCCTCCAGACGTCCGCCCCCGGACATCCGTCCTTTTACGGACGAGCGTAACGTGTAGTTTCAGACTTCGGCTGATTCTTGTTTCGGCCATAACTAATTCATCCGAACTCCGATTTTGACGTTCTTTAGCTTGTTTGGAAGCTCTTTACATTCCCCTTCCCACAAAAATACCACCGATATCATTTGACTCCATCAAATATTTGGAATTTTGGCCTTTTTGCCTAGGGCTTCCACCACATCATCCGCTACACCACCACCGACTTCCGCAACCTAACCAATTTGGTTCCCCATAGCATTAGCGGTTGTATGAGTGTTGACTTGAGTCTCCTAAGGTGTTTCGGCTACTTAGGGACGGTTGCTTCTTCGTCAACCACCACCACCACTTCCGCATAGGCTTGCCCACCATACACTCCTGCCACCCCAACTTAACCCAATTTTGTTTGAGCTTGTTTGAGTTGTGAGTGTGTCTCCTAAGGTGTTTCAACTACTTAGGGACGGTGACCTTCAACTCCGACTCGCATAACCCAATAACCCCCCCCCCCACTTCCGCAACACCACCACCGCATCCCGCTACCACCATTTTGACATTTGACGTTTGAGATTTTGAGTTCATGGTTTTTCCGTTTCTGAAGGTGTTTCGGCTACTTAGGGACGAGTATCCATCATCTAGGTATCTACATCAAGAACACCGCCACTCATGATCGCCAAGGGCAATAACCTCCATATCATCTTGGTATCGTGGTATACCCCCTTTTGTATATTCCCTTGCCATTGCATTGATAACCCCTAGACCATTTTGCATCACTTGCCTATCGAGACTAGCCATTTGAGTATTGCCGGCAACGTTACTTGTGCACATTAGTGATCTACACCATACATTGCATACATACCATATCATATTGGTATCATATCATCTCTTGTGTCACAAGTTTGTTCCCGTATATACCCAATTGCTATCTTGGTTTGTGAATTTCGCATTGTGGCCACATACAAAAAAAGAGAATAAAGCTTTTAAGCAAAAGAGAAAGAGCAAAGAAGCTTGTAAGCAAGTGCCATAGCATCATACCACATTGCATATAAATTGTCATATCCGATCATCTTGGATCATAACACCGGGAACCATACATACATAGCATACTTGGGATAGAAGTTGATACATTTTGCATATCATAGGTTGTGCACAAGTGTCGTATCCGCCTATAGAGAAATCGTGCTAGAGTCTCTCTTGAGTTGCGCAACACGAGTGTTTTCCGTGGATTCCACATTCTCATTCCTTGTGATGCGGAGCATCCCACCATCATCATCCCCATGGACGCATCTACACCTCCAACGACACCACTTGGACCAATGGCAAGAGCCCGAGCGAAGGCTATCGAAGATAAGGTGCTTGAAGGAAAGCCACAGATCAACTACACTCAATGGACAAGAAGAAGGACTGCAGGAAACTCCCAGGCTCCGGACGACCGGCGAGCTACGGATGTCCGACAATCTCCAGGCACCAGACGATCGGCCCTCTCTGGATGACGGGCACACCCACACCCGAGCCGAATCAACGGATTTCTGAAGCCCTCCAGACGACCGACGCCTCGGACGTCAGACACCAACCGGACGCCCGACCGAAGCCCACCCAAGCCGAATCTACGGACGTCCGACGAGCACCAGACATCCGGACCCTCGCGAACCTCTGGACGACCGATAACTCCCGGACATCCGATGCCTGTGTGCTGTTTGTGTGTTGGGCCGCAGCCCATGTACCCCTTCGACCTCCAAGACTATATATAGACATTCTCCTCCTCTTTTCTAGGGTTAGCAAAGGATTAGCTAATATTTCGTGTCAGAGCTTTGCTCATCCACTTGGTTACCTTCTCCTCGGAGATAGCGCCTCCTTGGAGAAGATCCCCCAAGCGGATTCAATACCCCTTTACGGGAAGAACCTAAAGACCTCCTCACGGAGAAGTTCGTGCTAATTGTATCGTCCTTAGTTGACCATGCATCATGTGATCTCTTATGTACTCGAGGATCTAGCATATGTGTGACTATTTCTTGTTGGTTTTAGTCATTTTCTCGTGTTTCCCCTCAAGATTTCCCTCGTTTTCCCCCTCGCATTCCTCGTGTTCTTCATGGGATCCGCTCCTTTCATGAAAGATTGGCCCCTAGGGTTCCTACCCTACATCATCTTGGTATTAGAGCCACGTTGATCAAGATTTCAGAGCCTCTGTTGGGATCTATGGTAGGGTGCGTCGACTGCAAATTAAAATTTTCCTACACGCAGAACAACCAAGAACATGCTATGGGAGATGGATCTTAGTTCGTTACCACTAGACACACAGTGCCGTGCAGCGGAAGAAGAGTTGGGGAAGCGCGTCCGCGTGGATTGTCTCCACCTCATTCGATCTCCCTCGTACAACCGATAGTCGGTTCCCACGTACAGGTTTGCCGGAGCGGCGCAAGTGCACCGTGATATAGGATGAAATACTAGAGGGGGATCTTTTCACACTTGGAGGGGGAAAAGGGCTAACTCTCAAGAACACAAAGAGGAAAACACTCAAACAATTCCCCAATCACACATCCACTAGGATAACAACATAAGATCCACAAGTCACAAACACAATCAAAGGAAAGATACAATGGCAAAGTTCTTCCCACTCCTAGGAGATGAGGTCTTGAAGATAGTCTTCTCCTAGAGGAGGTCTTGAAATCCACTAGGATTCTTCCCAAGAGGGGCCTTGATTCCACAAATGGGAAGGTAGAAGGAGCAAAGCTCACAAATAACTCATCTCATACTTTGCTCATACTTTGCTAACCCTAAACATAGCCCTAGGTACGGTTTATATAGTCTTGGGGTCGAGAGAGATGAAGAGGGGCTCAGTTTGGGGATCTCATCCATCCATCCTGGGAGGCCCGTGCACACGAGGCAAGTTGGGCCCGTGCGCATGGGTGTCCCGTGGGCACGGTACAGGCCCGTGCGCACGGGGTGCTCTAGCGCCAACTTCCTGGATAGCCCGTGGGCACGGGGTCTCGGGGGCCCGTGCGCACGGGGTCACCTAGGACTTCCGGTTTTGCTGGTGTTGCACTCCGTCTTGGTCCGCGTGGCCTTGGGGTGGTTCCTCTTCTCCTTGGGGGTGCTCCTGAGCCTCTTGGTGGTGTTCCTCTTCATACCTGATGAGACATAGCGTATCTTGGTGAGGTAGCAACAATGTTCCATTCGTATCCATATGCAAGCTAAGTAGGAAGGAGTTCACCTTGGTTTCCAAAGCACATGTTCTCGCTCTTGTCATAGGTCCACGTGGGGCTTGATGTGTCGGTGTAGAGTCCATGGGGATGATGGAAGGATGCTCTGCATCATCTCCCCCCCTTGGGAGAGATCCGTCCACGGATCGTGATCTTCATCACCATGGTACTTGGCCAAGTCTTTGACGTTGAATGTGTCGCTCGCATTGTACTTGTCTCGTGGGATGTCGACCTTGTAGGCGTTGTCGTTGTAGCGCGCGAGTACCTTGAATGGATCATCGGCTCTTGGAAGTATCTTGGACTTGCGCTCCTTGGGAAAACAATCCTTGGGGAGATGTACCCAAACTAGGTCACTCGGTTGGAACACCATTGGGGACTTGTTGGAGTTGCGCTTGGTCGCGAGTCATTGTACTTGGTGCTTTTCTATTGGGAGACACTCCTCCCACTCTTTTGTTTCTTCCGAGTTGACGCGGTAGGGCGCTTTGTTTGGAAGCGGTGCTCCGGGGATGAGGTTGATGCGGTGCTCAATGCCTCGTAGTGGAGGTAGTCCCGGAGGTAGCTCATCGGGAAAACATCTTGAAATTCCTGCAAAAGAGTAGACAAAACTAGAGGAATAGTGTGAGAAGTGTTAGTTTGTGATGCATTGTCCTTGCACACGAGGACGTAGTGTAGGACACTAGATGGGTTCTCACACACTTCTCTCATCTCACGTTTGGTGGCAAATAGAACTAGGTTCTTGTTTTCGCTCATCGTGGAGGCACTCGATTTTGGCTTGTGGCGCTCACTCTCTTTTTGGTGGCTCGCTCTCTCACTATGATCTCCACGATGGGTGGCTTGCTTGTCGGCGATCACTTGACTTGGCGACATTGGACGGAGGACGTACTCCTTGCCCTTCATCTTGAAGATGTAGTGGTTCGTTCGGCCGTTGTGTACGACTCCTCTATCGAATTGCCATGGTCGTCCAAGGAGAAGATGACAAACGGTCATTGGAACGACATCACACTCCAAGGTGTCTTTGTAGGCGCCGATCTTGAAGGAGACTTGTACGCGGTGCTCGACTTGGATAGTGCCGGAGTCACTAAGCCATTGCACTTTGTATGGATGTGGATGCTTCGTCTTGGGAAATTGGAGCTTGGAGCAAAGTTCTTCACTTGCGAGATTATGACAACTTCCTCCATCGATGATGACCTTGACGGATCGTCCATTGATGTCGGCCTTAGTGAGGAATATATTGCATCTTTGGTCTTAATCTTGGTGATGTTGGAGGGTCAAGACTTTGGAAACAATAAGTGTGAGGCTTGATTCTTCATCGCAAAAGACTTGTTCTTCTTCATTGTTCACCTGGCGGTGCATGACGACTTGCTCAAGGGAGTCCATTTCTCCTTCACTCATGGAGTCATAAGTGCCATCGTTGTTGAGGATCATGGTGCGCTTGTTGGTGCACTCATAGGACTTGTGGCCTCGGCTGCCGCAAGTGAAACACATGAAGGAACTCGACTTGACGGTCTCATCGGTTGGGGTTGAGGATGATGAAGCTCTCGTTTTGAAGTTGCTCGTAGTAGGATTGCTTGTAGTAGGTGAAGCTTTCTTGGAAGTCGACTTGTCGAAGTTGATTGAAGAAGGCGTTGTAGTCGGTGTTGGATTCGTTGAAGCTTGGTTATTGGAGAAGCCGTAGGACTTGGATGTGAACTTGCATACTTGAAATCATCTTGCACTTGCCATTCCGCTTTGGTGGCTTGGTGCACTAGCTCGATGAGATTTGAGTATGGTTGGAAGTCGGCGATCTTCTTGATGGGATGGTTGAGGCCATTCAAGAAGCGTGCCATTGTTTGCTCATCATCTTTCGTGACATTGGCTCTTATCATTGCAATCTCCATCTCCTTGTAGTATTCTTCAACGCTCTTGGTTCCATGCTTGAGTTGTTGGAGTTTCTTGAAGAGATCACGGTTGTAGTAGGTAGGAACGAAGCGTGCTCCCATGACATCCTTCATTTGCGCCCAAGTAGTGATGGGTGGATCACCCTTGCCTCTTGGCGCTCAATGACTTGTTCCCACCAAATAAGGACATAGTCTTGGAACTCAAGGGATGCCATCGCGATCTTCTTCTCTTCTTCATAATTGTGCAAACGGAAGATCTTGTCAACTTTCAATGCCCATGAAAGATATTCTTCGGGATCGTTGCTTCCGTTGAACTTGGGCATGGTGAACTTGAGCTTGCCGTAGCGTTGCTATTCATTGTATTGGGGTCGTGGATGATGACGCCCATGTTGTAGATAATTGTTTAACTCATGGTGCTCTTGATGCGGAAGGTTGTCGACCTCATGTTGTTCTTGTCGTGGAGGATTTCCATTGTCTTCATGCTCTTGATGAACTTGATGGTGTTGGCGAGCTTGTGGGGGAGCTTCGCGAGCTCGAGGAGGAACTTGACGATGCACGCGAGCTTGAAATCTTGGTTCTTGAATTTCTTCGCAAAGTGTTTCATCTTGTTCACGGGCTTGACGGCTTCGGTCGGCAACGGCTCGACTCGAATCGCGTAGAGCTTGTTGCTCCGCAAGTGCTTGAGCGTCACGGAGTTGTTGTTCTTGACGTTGTGTCTCGGCATCTTGTGCAAGTTGGTGTAGACGCGCACGTTCTTCCTCTTCATGTTGGCGTTGTTGTTGCCGTTCTCGTGCTAGCGCAAAGGCCTCTTGAGTTTGACGTTGTCGGCGCTCTTGAGAGTCGGTGTCTCGAAGTGGATTGAGGCTTGCTTGACGGTCAGTGCGCGCAGCTCGACGAAGAGTGTTCAATGTCGATGTACTTGAGCCGGAGAGGGTGAAGTCGGAGTGGCGGCTTGAACGGCTCCTTCTTGAAGTGGAAGACGAGCGGTCGAGCAACAAAGCACGAATTTCGTCCATCCTTGCGTCATTCTCTTGCTTGTGATCGTCGAGCTTGTGGTCAAAGTAGTCCCTTGTATGTTGCTCGGGGGTCGCAAGTCGGCGGCAAGGTTGTCGATGTGATCACTCATAGCTTGTTGCTCTTGATGCAAAGCACGTTGTGCACCAAAGAGGTGACTCTTGGTGACGAAGGAGTTCATGTCCTCGTCTTGCTCCATGAAGAGTGGGTTGATAGAAGTACTTGGCCTATCCATCATTCGAAAGTGGTGGTGAGTAGGAAAAATGAGAGAACAAAACCAAAGTTACCTTTTCCGAAGATTGTGGGTGTAACAAGTCTGATCTCACGATGCTATAATAGGGGAATTGGTACCGGGAAAAGTTTCTCACACCTACAAGTAAACGGCTTATGGAGGAGCTCGGTTAGGATGGTGGCAAAAATTTCAAGCAAATATTAGTCAAGATATCGATAAGGTTGAGAAGATTCACCAAAATGCAAGTAAAAACAAATAGATCAAACCCAATGATATCACTAGGAACGCACACACGAAAGATAGATGGGATCCGCACAACCAAGGGGTGAGCTCAAAATGTGCAACCACGGAAAATGCTCTTGTTGTGCGAATACTAGAGAGACACTAGCTCGATTTCTCAAATGGGCTAGATACGCGTGTGCACCAACCTATAAGAGAAACATGCCGTCTTCAATCCCAACTATGCTACGTATGACGTGTCAAAGATGATATGCAAAAATGACTCGATGCTATTGCTTACAAGCTCTTTGTTGCTCCTCTTTTGCTTAAAATCTTTTCTTCTAGTTTTTTTTGAAGCTAGAGCCAAGTATGATATGAGGCAAGTATGTAAGATATGCACGGGAGAGACTTATGGCATTAAGATGTTAACACGATGACTATGGTGCACAATAGCGTGGACTGGAATTCTCAACTTGCTAGTCTCGATGGGTAAGCGGCGTGAAATGGCTCGAGTTATCAATGCAAAAGAAAAATGAGATGTCCTCGAGGTTACCGTCTGGTCGTACGGTAAGAATGAATTTTTTGAAGCCGGTGTTGTTGGGGAACGTAGTAATTTCAAAAAATTTCCTACGCACATGCAAGATCATGGTGATGATATAGCAACGAGGGGAGAGTGTTGTCTACGTACCCTCGTAGACCGAAGCGGAAGCATCGCCGCAACGTAGAGGAAGTAGTCGTACGTCCTCCGGTTCAACCGATCCAAGTACCGTTACTCCGGCACCTCCGAGTTTTTGACACGCGTACAACTCGATGATGCACCCTCGATCTCCGATCCAGCAGAGGCGCCGAGGGGGAGTTCCGTCAGCACGACGGCGTGGTGACGATCTTGATGTTCTCCTGTTGCAGGGCTTCGCCTAAGCACCACTACAATATGACCGAGGTGTAATATCATGGAGGGGGGCACCGCACACGGCTAAGGAACGATCAATGATCAACTTGTGTGTTCTAGGGTGCCCCCCTACCCCCGTATATAAAGGAGGGAGGGAGGAGGTGGCCGGCCCTAGGGGGGCGCGCCATGAGGAGGGGGAAACCTACTCCAAGTAGGTTTCCCTCTCTTTTCCTTATCTTATTTGGAGGGGGAAGGAAAGAGTACTAGTATTAGGAAGTAGTACTAGTAGTAGTAATAGGAAGAGGGGGAAGGAGAAAGGAAAGGGGGGGGCCGGCCCCCCTCCCCAATTCGGATTGGGCTTGGGGGGGCGCGCCCCCTTCCCTTGCTCCTTCTCTCTTCTTCCTACATGGGCCCAATAAGGCCCATATACCTCCCGGGGGGTTCCGGTAACCTCCCGGGGCTCCAAACTTCTCCGGAACCTTTCCGGTGTCCAAATATATCCGTCCAATATATCAATCTTTATGTCTCGACCATTTCGAGACTCCTCGTCATGTCCGCAATCATATCCGGGACTCTGAACAACCTTCGGTACATCAAAATACATAAACTCATAATATAACTGTCATCGAAACCTTAAGCGTGCGGACCCTACGGTTCGAGAACGATGTAGACATGACTGAGACACATCTCTGGTCAATAACCAATAGCGGGACCTGGATGCCCATATTGGTTCCTACATATTCTACGAAGATCTTTATCGGTCAAACCGCATAACAACATACGTTGTTCCCTTTGTCATCGGTATGTTACTTGTCCGAGATTCGATCGTCGGTATCCAATACCTAGTTCAATCTCGTTATCGACAAGTCTCTTTACTCGTTCTGTAATACTTCATCTTATAACTAACTCATTAGTTACATGCTTGCAAGGCTTAGGTGATGAGCATTGCCGAGAGGGCCCAGAGATACCTCTCCGACAATCGGAGTGACAAAACCTAATCTCGAATTATGCTAACTCAACATGTACCTTCAGAGACACCTGTAGTACTCCTTTATAATCACCCAGTTACGTTGTGACGTTTGGTAGTACCCAAAATGTTCCTCCAGTAAACGGGAGTTACACAATTCTCATAGTTACAGGAACATGTATAAGTCATGAAGGAAGCAATAGCAGAATACTAAACGATCAAGTGCTAAGCTAACGGGATGGGTCATGTCAATCACCTCATTCTCCTAATGATGTGATCCCATTAATCAAATGACAACACATGTCAATGGTTAGGAAACATAACCATCTTTGATTAATGAGTTAGTCAAGTAGAGGCATACTAGTGACTATATGTTTGTCTATGTATTCACACATGTATCATGTTTCCGGTTAATACAATTCTATCATGAATAATAAACATTTATCATGAAATGAGGAAATAAATAATAACTTTATTATTGCCTCTAGGGCATATTTCCTTCAGTCTCCCACTTGCACTAGAGTCAATAATCTAGATTACATAGTAATGATTCTAACACCCATGGAGTCTTGGTGCTGATCATGTTTTGCTCGTGAGAGAGGCTTAGTCAACGGGTCTGCAACATTCAGATCCGTATGTATCTTGCAAATCTCTATGTCTCCCACTTGGACTTGATCCCGAATGGAATTGAAGCGTCTCTTGATGTGCTTGGTCCTCTTGTGAAATCTGGATTCCTTTGCCAAGGCAATTGCACCAGTATTGTCACAGAAGATCTTCATTGGTCCCGATGCACTAGGTATGACACCTAGATCGGAAATGAACTCCTTCATCCAGACTCCTTCATTTGCTGCTTCAGAAGCAGCTATGTACTCCGCTTCACATGTAGATCCCGCCACGACGCTTTGTTTAGAACTGTACCAACTTACAGCTCCACCGTTTAATAAAAACACGTATCCGGTCTGCGATTTAGAATCGTCCGGATCAGTGTCAAAGCTTGCATCGACGTAACCATTTACGACTAGCTCTTTGTCACCTCCATATACGAGAAACATATCCTTAGTCCTTTTCAGGTATTTCAGGATGTTCTTGACCACTGTCCAGTGATCCACTCCTAGATTACTTTGGTACCTACCTGCCAAGCTTATTGCTAAGCATACGCCAGGTCTGGTACACAGCATTGCATACATGATAGAGCCTATGGTTGAAGCATAGGGAACATCTTTCATTTTCTCTCTATCTTCTGCTGTGGTCGGGCATTGAGTTTGACTCAACTTTACACCTTGTAGCACAGGCAAGAATCCTTTCTTTGCCTGATCCATTTTGAACTTTTTCAAAATTTTGTCAAGGTATGTACTTTGTGAAAGTCCTATTAAGCGTCTTGATCTATCTCTATAGATCTTGATGCCCAATATGTAAGCAGCTTTACCGAGGTATTTCATAGAAAAACTTTTATTCAAGTATCCCTTTATGCTATCCAGAAATTCTATATCATTTCCAATTAATAATATGTCATCAACATATAAAACTAGAAATGCTACAGAGCTCCCACTCACTTTGTTGTAAATACAAGCTTCTCCAAAAGTCTGTATAAAACCATATGCTTTGATCACACTATCAAAACGTTTATTCCAACTCCGAGATGCTTGCACCAGTCCATAAATGGAACGTTGGAGCTTGCACACTTTGTCAGCACTTTTTGGATCAACAAAACCTTCAGGTTGCATCATATACAACTCTTCTTCTAGAAATCCATTCAAGAATGCAGTCTTGACATCCATTTGCCAAATTTCATAATCATGAAATGCAGCAATAGCCAACATGATTCGGACAGACTTAAGCATCGCTACGGGTGAGAAAGTCTCATCGTAGTCAACCCCTTGAACTTGTCGAAAACCTTTTGCAACAAGTCGAGCTTTGTAGACAGTAACATTACCATCAGCGTCTGTCTTCTTCTTAAAGATCCATTTATTCTCAATGGCTTGCCGATCATCGGGCAAGTCAACCAAAGTCCATACTTTGTTTTCATACATGGATCCTATCTCAGATTTCATGGCCTCTAGCCATTTTGCGGAATCTGGGCTCATCATCGCTTCCTCATAGTTCGTAGGTTCATCATGGTCTAGTAACATGACTTCCAGAATAGGATTTCCGTACCACTCTGGTGCGGATCTTACTCTGGTAGACCTACGAGCTTCAGTAGAAACTTGATCTGAAGTTTCATGATCAATATCATTAGCTTCCTCACTAATTGGTGTAGTTGTCACAGGAACCGGTTCTTGTGATGAACTACTTTCCAATAAGGGAGTAGATACAGTTATCTCATCAAGTTCTACTTTCCTCCCACTCACTTCTTTCGAGAGAAACTCCTTCTCTAGAAAGGATCCGATTTTAGCAACAAAAATCTTGACTTTAGATCTGTGATAGAAGGTGTACCCAATTATCTCCTTTGGGTATCCTATGAAGACACATTTCTCCGATTTGGGTTCGAGCTTATCTGGTTGAAGTTTCTTCATATAAGCATCGCAGCCCCAAACTTTGAGAAACGATAACTTTGGTTTCTTGCCAAACCACAGTTCATAAGGCGTCGTCTCAACGGATTTTGATGGTGCCCTATTTAACGTGAATGCGGCGGTCTCTAAAGCATAACGCCAAAACGATAGCGGTAAATCGGTAAGAGACATCATAGATCGCACCATATCAAGTAAAGTACGATTACGACGTTCGGACACACCATTTCGCTGTGGTGTTCCAGGTGGCGTGAGTTGCGAAACTATTCCACATTGTTTCAAATGTAAACCAAACTCGTAACTCAAATATTCTCCTCCACGATCAGATCGTAGAAACTTTATTTTCTTGTTACGATGATTTTCTACTTCACTCTGAAATTCTTTGAACTTTTCAAATGTTTCAGACTTGTGCTTCATCAAGTAGATATACCCATATCTGCTCAAATCATCTGTGAAGGTGAGGAAATAACGATATCCGCCACGAGCCTCAACATTCATCGGACCACATACATCTGTATGTATGATTTCCAACAAATCTGTTGCTCTCTCCATAGATCCGGAGAACAGTGTTTTGGTCATCTTGCCCATGAGGCACGGTTCGCAAGTACCAAGTGATTCATAATCAAGTGATTCCAGAAGTCCATCAGTATGGAGTTTCTTCATGCGTTTTACACCGATATGACCTAAACGGCAGTGCCACAAATATGTTGCACTATCATTATCAACTCTGCATCTTTTGGCTTCAACATTATGAATATGTGTATCATTACTATCGAGATTTAATAAAAATAGACCACTCTTCAAGGGTGCATGACCATAAAAGATATTACTCATATAAATAGAACAACCATTATTCTCTGATTTAAATGAATAACCGTCTCGCATCAAACAAGATCCAGATATAATGTTCATGCTCAACGCAGGCACCAAATAACAATTATTCAGGTCTAAAACTAATCCCGATGGTAGATGTAGAGGTAGCGCGCCGACCGCGATCACATCGACTTTGGAACCATTTCCCACGCGCATCGTCACCTCGTTCTTAGCTAATCTTCGCTTAATCCGTAGTCCCTGTTTCGAGTTGCAAATGTTAGCAACAGAACCAGTATCAAATACCCAGGTGCTACTGCGAGCATTAGTAAGGTACACATCAATAACATGTATATCACATATACCTTTGTTCACTTTGCCATCCTTCTTATCCGCCAAATACTTGGGGCAGTTCCGCTTCCAGTGTCCAGTCTGCTTGCAGTAGAAGCACTCAGTTTCAGGCTTAGGTCCAGACTTGGGTTTCTTCACTTGAGCAGCAACTTGTTTGCCGTTCCTTTTGAAGTTCCCCTTCTTCTTCCCTTTGCCCCTTTTCTTGAAACCAGTGGTCTTGTTGACCATCAACACTTGATGCTCCTTTTTGATTTCTACCTCCGCGGCTTTCAGCATCGCGAAGAGCTCGGGAATAGTCTTGTTCATCCCTTGCATATTATAGTTCATCACAAAGCTCTTGTAGCTTGGTGGCAGTGATTGGAGAATTCTGTCAATGACGCTATCATCCGGAAGATTAACTCCCAGTTGAATCAAGTGATTATTATACCCAGACATTTTGAGTATATGCTCACTGACAGAACTATTCTCCTCCATCTTGCAGCTGTAGAACTTATTGGAGACTTCATATCTCTCAATCCGGGCATTTACTTGAAATATTAACTTCAACTCCTGGAACATCTCATATGCCCCATGACGTTCAAAACGTCGTTGAAGACCCGGTTCGAAGCCGTAAAGCATGGCACACTGAACTATAGAGTAGTCATCAGCTTTGCTCTGCCAGATGTTCTTAACGTCGTCAGTTGCATCAGCAGCAGGCCTGGCACCCAGCGGTGCTTCCAGGACGTAACTCTTCTGTGCAGCAATGAGGATAATCCTCAGGTTACGGATCCAGTCCGTGTAATTGCTACCATCATCTTTCAACTTTGCTTTCTCAAGGAACGCATTAAAATTCAACGGAACAATAGCACGAGCCATCTATCTACATACAAACATAGACAAGCAAAATACTATCAGGTACTAAGTTCATGATAAATTTAAGTTCAATTAATCATATTACTAAAGAACTCCCACTTAGACAGACATCTCTCTAGTCATCTAAGTGATTACGTGATCCAAATCAACTAAACCATGTCCGATCATCACGTGAGATGGAGTAGTTTCAATGGTGAACATCTCTATGTTGATCATATCTACTATATGATTCACGCTCGACCTTTCGGTCCCCGTGTTCCGAGGCCATATCTGTATATGCTAGGCTCGTCAAGTATAACCTGAGTATTCCGCGTGTGCAACTGTTTTGCACCCGTTGTATTTGAACGTAGAGCCTATCACACCCGATCATCACATGGTGTCTCAGCATGAAGAACTTTTGCAACGGTGCATACTCAGGGAGAACACTTCTTGATAATTAGTGAGAGATCATCTTAAAATGCTACCGTCAAACAAAGCAAGATAAGATGCAAAAAGGATAAACATCACATGCAATCAATATAAGTGATATGATATGGCCATCATCATCTTGTGCTTGTGATCTCCATCTTCGAAGCACCGTCGTGATCACCATCGTCACCGGCGCGACACCTTGATCTCCATCGTAGCATCGTTGTCGTTACGCCATCTATTGCTTCTACGACTATCGCTACCGCTTAGAGATAAAGTAAAGCAATTATAGGGCGTTTGCATTTCATACAATAAAGCGACAACCATATGGCTCCTGCCAGTTGCCGATAACTTCGGTTACAAAACATGATCATCTCATACAATAAAATATAGCATCATGTCTTGGCCATATCACATCACAACATGCCCTGCAAAAACAAGTTAGACGTCCTCTACTTTGTTGTTGCAAATTTTACGTGGCTGCTACGGGCTTAAGCAAGAACCAATCTCACCTACACATCAAAACCACAACGATAGTTTGTCAAATAGACTCCGTTTTAACCTTCACAAGGACCGGGCGTAGCCACACTCGGTTCAACTAAAGTGAGAGAGACAGACACCCGCTAGCCACCTTTAAGCACGAGTGCTCGTAACGGTGAAACCAGTCTCGCGTAAGCGTACGCGTAATGTCGGTCCGGGCCGCTTCATCTCACAATACCGCTGAACCAAAGTATGACATGCTGGTAGGCAGTATGACTTATATCGTCCACAACTTACTTGTGTTCTACTCGTGCATATAACATCAACGCATAAAACCTAGGCTCGGATGCCACTGTTGGGGAATGTAGTAATTTCAAAAAATTTCCTACGCACATGCAAGATCATGGTGATGATATAGCAACGAGGGGAGAGTGTTGTCTACGTACCCTCGTAGACCGAAGCGGAAGCGTTGACGCAACGTAGAGGAAGTAGTCGTACGTCCTCCGGTTCAACCGATCCAAGTACCGTTACTCCGGCACCTCCAAGTTCTTGACACGCGTACAACTCGATGACGCACCCTCGATCTCCGATCCAGCAGAGGCGCTGAGGGGGAGTTCCGTCAGCACGACGGCATGGTGACGATCTTGATGTTCTCCTGTTGCAGGGCTTCGCCTAAGCACCGCTACAATATGACCGAGGTGTAATATCGTGGAGGGGGGCACCGCACACGGCTAAGGAACGATCAATGATCAACTTGTGTGTTCTAGGGTGCCCCCCTACCCCCGTATATAAAGGAGGGAGGGAGGAGGTGGCCGGCCCTAGGGGGGGCGCGCCATGAGGAGGGGGAACCTACTCCAAGTAGGTTTCCCTCTCTTTTCCTTATCTTATTTGGAGGGGGAAAGAAAGAGTACTAGTATTAGTAAGTAGTACTAGTAGTAGTAATAGGAAGAGGGGGAAGGAGAAAGGAAAGGGGGGGCCGGCCCCCCTCCCCAATTCGGATTGGGCTTGGGGGGGCGCGCCCCCTTCCCTTGCTCCTTCTCTCTTCTTCCTACATGGGCCCAATAAGGCCCATATACCTCCCGGGGGGTTCCGGTAACCTCCCGGGGCTCCAAACTTCTCTGGAACCTTTCCGGTGTCCAAATATATCCGTCCAATATATCAATCTTTATGTCTCGACCATTTCGAGACTCCTCGTCATGTCCGCAATCATATCCGGGACTCCGAACAACCTTCGGTACATCAAAATACATAAACTCATAATATAACTGTCATCGAAACCTTAAGCGTGCGGACCCTACGGTTCGAGAACGATGTAGACATGACTGAGACACATCTCTGGTCAATAACCAATAGCGGGACCTGGATGCCCATATTGGTTCCTACATATTCTACGAAGATCTTTATCGGTCAAACCGCATAACAACATACGTTGTTCCCTTTGTCATCGGTATGTTACTTGTCCGAGATTCGATCGTCGGTATCCAATACCTAGTTCAATCTCGTTATCGACAAGTCTCTTTACTCGTTCTGTAATACTTCATCTTATAACTAACTCATTAGTTACATGCTTGCAAGGCTTAGGTGATGAGCATTGCCGAGAGGGCCCAGAGATACCTCTCCGACAATCGGAGTGACAAAACCTAATCTCGAATTATGCTAACTCAACATGTACCTTCGGAGACACCTGTAGTACTCCTTTATAATCACCCAGTTACGTTGTGACGTTTGGTAGTACCCAAAGTGTTCCTCCGGTAAACGGGAGTTACACAATTCTCATAGTTACAGGAACATGTATAAGTCATGAAGGAAGCAATAGCAGAATACTAAACGATCAAGTGCTAAGCTAATGTGATGGGTCATGTCAATCACCTCATTCTCCTAATGATGTGATCCCATTAATCAAATGACAACACATGTCAATGGTTAGGAAACATAACCATCTTTGATTAATGAGCTAGTCAAGTAGAGGCATACTTGTGACTATATGTTTTTCTATGTATTCACACATGTATCATGTTTCCGGTTAATACAATTCTAGCATGAATAATAAACATTTATCATGAAATGAGGAAATAAATAATAACTTTATTATTGCCTCTAGGGCATATTTCCTTCAGGTGTGGAGTCCGAGTTGATGATCGAGTGGCGGCGATGATGATGTCCAAATGCGCCTAAGTAGCCGAAACACCTTAGGACACAAGAGAAACCGTGGTCCGAAACTCGAACAACCACGATAAACAGTGCGGAAGAACACGAGTGTTGGTATGGGAGAAAAATGGTGCAAACAAAAGATGGCCGAAAGTTTCTGGATGGTCCGTGCGCACGGGGTAAGTGAGGCCCGTGTGCACAGGGTCCCGTGTGCACGGGGTCTCGAGGGCCCGTGTGCATGGGGTGTGTTGGGAGCGGATGAAAAGCTCCGGATCAGAGGGGATTTTACAAGATAAGGACAATTTCGAGGATTTTGAAGGTTTGGAAGAAGGAAGATGGGTAGATCCACTTGCCAAACTCCAAATTCGTAGATCAAAACAACCAAATCTCACAAGATCCAACAAACTGCAAGGAAAAAAATTTGGGCTATTTTTGTGGGGATTTTCGAATTTGGACGAAAACAACAAAATCAAGCTAGAAAATGGGGGGATGGGACTCCAAGATGTGAATCAACCTTGCTCATGATACCAAAATGATATAGGATGAAATCCTACCGAGGGTTCTTTTCACACTTGGAGGGGGAAAAGGGCTAACTCTCAAGAACACAAAGAGGAAAACACTCAAACAATTCCCCAATCACACATCCACTAGGATAGCAACATAAGATCCACAAGTCACAAACACAATCAAAGGAAAGATACAATGGCAATGTTCTTCCCACTCTTAGGAGATGAGGTCTTGAAGATAGTCTTCTCCTAGAGGAGGTCTTGAAATCCACTAGGATTCTTCCCAAGAGGGGCCTTGATTCCACAAATGGGAAGGTAGAAGAAGCAAAGCTCACAAATATCTCATCTCATACTTTGCTCATACTTTGCTAACCCTAAAAATAGCCCTAGGTACGGTTTATATAGTCTTGGGGTCGAGAGAGATGAAGAGGGCCTCAGTTTGGGGATCTCAGCTGTCCATCCTGGGAGGACCGTGCGCACGGGGTAAGTTCGGCCCGTGCGCACGGGGGTCCCGTGGGCACGGTACAGGCCTATGCACATGGGGTGCTCCAGCGCTAACTTCCTGGATAGCCCATGGGCACAGGGTCTCGGGGGCCCGTGCGCACGGGGTCACCTGGGACTTCCAGTTTTGCTGGTGTTGCACTCTGTCTTGGTCCGCGTGGCCTTGGGGTGGTTCCTCTTCTCCTTGGGGGTGCTCCTGAGCCTCTTTGTGGTGTTCCTCTTAGTACCTAATGAGACATAGTGTATCTTGGTGAGGTAGCAACAATGTTCCATTCTTATCCATATGCAAGCTAAGTAGGAAGGAGTTCACCTCGGTTTCCAAAGCACATGTTCTCGCTCTTGTCATAGGTCCACATGGGGCTTGATGTGTCGGTGTAGAGTCCATGGGGATGATGGAAGGATGCTCCACATCACACCGCCTCTAACGGTATCCGTGCGTGCAGGAGGAACGCCGTGCGGCGGACTGCTAGGTCCGATCAGACAACCGGCGGTGAGTGGAGGTGTCTATTCGCAACACATGCAAACCCTAGTGACAGCGCCGAAGAGATCAAATCCCGTGAGTGTGCGGCACCTCCACTTTATATAGGCGTCCGTCGCGGGCTCAACACTTGGGCCTCGCACGGACCCTAAAGCCCATAAGTCTACTTGTCCACAATCCAAATACAACTCGGATCACATCCGACCAGTGTCCTCGGATCCGACCTCGTAGGTTCCTTCCCTTAAGCGCGCGACCCCTTAGGTTCAAGCCGGCTTGGTCGCAGTTCAGATCACCTCCGAACTGCACGGTTGGTAGCGGCCTCTAGCAAGGCATGCCGAACACCAAACAGACTATGAAGCTGGTTAGGCGAACCTGTACATCGTACTTCCATTCCTTTTGCCACACGATATATGTTGTCGGGCTCAAGGCGAGCCTGTTATCCTTGTGCTAGCCCGACCTCTTTCTCGTACCAGTGATGCCGACCACAAACCGGATTGTCTCATAATCCTTGTCGCATGGCCATGCTTATCCTTGTCGGATCACACGAGGGGCCCAGAGTATATCTCTCCTGACCGGAGAGGCAAATCCCATCTTGCTCGACCACGTCTCACAGCATGGTTCTGGACAAACTCGAAACCTACCTTTATAACTACCCAGTTACGAAGTAGCATTTGGTCGGCCCAAAGCAAGTGTGTCACCATCCTGAGTACATGCGTCAGCTCAGGTATTAGGACATAGAACATATGTTGTACTTGAGACTCACAGATTACATATCGCTGCATCTCATACTTGGGTCTGTCCGACTCGGACCTTATCCAGACTCAGATCCGACTACGTCGAATCCGACCAGATCCTTCCAAGTCCATATTATCCTGTTAGCATCCAATGCTCCATGGCTAGTGAGACCAAGCCATCGACCGTGTCATATGGTAGTCTAGTTGGCTGCGCGTCCACACAACCCTTTCGACTAGGGACCTTTTAGGACAGTCATCATACAATGCTTAGTCCCACAAACAAGTCACGTACTTGCTGATACACATCATTGATAATGTCCAAGGACTATCTTTATTCATAAACACATAGGAAATATCATCATACATGATTGCCTCTAGGGCATATCTCCAACAATCTCCCACTTGCACTAGAGTCAATCAAATAGACATCGAATGCCCATAGCTCTAACGTGCCCGTCATGCTTGGGTTGTGGAAGCGGCTTAGTCAATGGATCCGCAACATTTGCATCCGTGTGAGTTTTGCATAACTCTACATCACCACTCTTTATGATCTTTTATATCAGGTGATATTTCCGATCTATGTGTCTGACCTTGTGGTGATTCCTCGGCTCCTTGGCTTGTGCGATGGCACCAGAATTATCACAATAAAGGTCCAATGGTTTTTACCGAGGCTGGGAAAATACCAAGATCAACCAGAAAGTTTCGGATCCAAACACCTTCCTTTGCAGCTTCACAAGACGCAATGTATTTGGCTTCTGTAGTAGAATCGGCCACTGTATCTTGCTTGGAAGTCATCCATCTCACTGCTCCCCCGTTCATGATGTACACGAATCTGGACTGTGATCGACAATCATCTCTGCCGGTTTGGAAACTAGCATCGGCGTACCCCTTATGACGAGCTCTTCCACACCTCCATAAACTAGGAACATCTCTTTAGTCCTTTTCAGGTACTTCAAAATAGTCTTTACCGCTGCCCAGTGACTCTCACCTGGGTTGGCCTGGTATCTACTTGTTAGGCTTATTGCAAAAGCAACATCAGGCCACGTACATATCATGGCATACAAGATGGATCCGATTACTGAGGGATACAGAATCCTACTCATCCTGCTTCGCTCACCAGATGTCAAAGGACTCTGAGTCTTGCTTAGCCTTATACCATGTGAGAGTGGCAAGAACCCTTTCTTTGCCTCACTCATGTTGAACCGCTTCAACACTTTATCTATGTACGTGCTCTGGCTTAAGCCGAGCAGCCTCCTTGATCTATCTCTATAGATCTTAATGCCTAAAATGTACATTGCCTCACCAAGGTCCTTCATCAAAAACTTGCCATTCAATGACTCCTTGACTGAGTTCAGCATCGAAATATCATTTCTGATCACTAGTATGTCATTCACATACAAGATCCAAAACACTATCAAGCTCCCACTTAACTTCTTGTATAAACAAGAGTCCTCTTCGCTTTTGATGAAGCCGAAACTAGTGACGACCTCATCAAAACGAATGTTCCATCTCCAGATGCTTGCCTCAACACATAAATGGATCTCTTCAGCTTGCATATCTTACTAGTGCTAGTCGGATCGACAAAACCCTCGGGCCGTATCATATACACGTCCTCGGTTAAATTTCTATGAAGGAAAGCTGTCTTGACATCCATCTGCCATATCTCTTAATCGAAATATGCAGCTATAGCTAGTACGATCCTCACCGACTTCAGCATCGCTATCGGCTAGTAAGTCTCGTCGTAGTCAATTCCTTGAATATGTCCATAATCCTTAGCGACAAGCCGAGCTTTGTGGATCTAAACATTTCCATCCACATCGGTTTTCTTCTTAAAGACCCATTTGCAACCAATGGCTATTACGCCAAGCAGCGGATCAACCAAGTGCCAGACTTGATTCTCATCCATGGACTTTAACTCGGATCTCATGGCCTCCAGCCATGCCTCGGAATCTGGGCTCACCATCGCTTCCGCATATGTGGCCGGCTCGTCACTTTCTAGCAACAATACAGCACGCACTCTGCGCAATCTTTCCGGCCTCCGTGGTTCCGGTGCCGCTTCCACTACGGGTTCCCTGACTGACTCCGGTATGATCTCATCACTAGCCGAGCCATCCCCAAGTGGTCCTCGAATTTCTTCGAGTCGGACCGTCCTCCCACTGGCCTCCCGACGGAGAAACTCTTTCTCAATGAGAACCCCATTCCGTGCAATAAACACTTTGTTCTCTTCCCGGTTGTAGAAGCTATATCCCAAGGTTTCCCTCGGATATCCCACGAATATGCATTTATCTGACTTGGGTGTAAGCTTGTCTGACATAAGTTTCTTGACAAATGCTTCACAACCCCAAACCTTTTGAAAAGACAAACTGGGACTCTTCCTGGTCCACATCTCATGTGGTGTCTTGTCTACAGATTTTGATGATACCCTATTAAGTGTCAAAGCTGCAGTTTCTAGAGCGTATCCCCAGAATGACAAGGGTAAATCTGACTTGCTCATCATAGATCGAACCATATCCAATAAGGTACGATTCCTCCGTTCCGATACACCATTTCTCTGTGGCGTACCCGGAGGTGTGTTCTGAGGTACTATACCTCTGCTTTTCTGATGATCATCAAACTCCTGGCTCATGTACTCACCTCCACGATCAGATCGTAGAAGTTTTATAGTATTGCCGAGCTGATTCTCAACCTCGCTTTGAAACTCTTTGAAGTTTTCAAAAGTCTCTGACTTGTGCCTCATCCAATAGATATATCCATATCTACTCAAGTCGTGATAAAAGTCAAGAAGTACCGATAGCCACCTCTGGCAGTTGTGCTCATTGGTCCACACACATCACTGTGTATTAGTTCCAACAGCTTTGATGCCCTCTCACAACTCTTTGCGAAAGGAGACTTAGTCATCTTGCCGAGCAAGCATGATTCGCATGTCGCGAACGACCCAAAGTCGATCGAAGTTACAAGTCCATCATCATGGAGCTTCTTCATGCGTTTTGGACTAATGTGTCCAAGCCGGCAATGCCAGAAGTATGTCGGATTTATCTCATTAGGCTTATGCCTCTTGACATTCATGTTATAGGCTGGTTCCTGTTCTAGATTCAATATAAATAACCCATCAACAATGGGTGCATAGTCATGGAACATACCATTCAAATAAATCGAACAACCATTGTCCTTTAAATTGAATTCATAACCCTGACTCATCAAGCATGAGGCAGAAATAATGTTCCAACTAAGTGCAGGAATGTAATAACAATTATTCAATTCCAAAATAAATCCAGAAGGAAGCTGGAGCTGCATCGTGCCAACCTCCAACGCATCAACTCTTGCTTTGTTGCCGACCCTGATGTCAATCTCCCCTTGTGTCACATGCCTAGTCCTTACTAGCCCCTGCATCGAGTTGCAAATGTGAACAACCGATCTGGTATCAAAAACCCAAGAGCTGCTAGGTATGTCAGCAAGGTAAGTGTCTATAACATATGCAACAAGTGTACCTTTGCCTGAAGCAGCATTCCTGGCCTTCTTGCCATGCTCTGCAAGCCACTTGCTATAGTTCCTCTTCCAGTGACCAGTTTCCTTGCAATTATAGCAAATGGTCTTTGAGTCCGGTCCAGACTTCGGCACAGCGGCGGAGGTTACCATCTCCGTGCCCTTTGCCTTAGCCTTTCTCTTGGACCAACTCTTCTTGAACTTAGCCGATTTCTGCACCATCAACACTTGATGCGTGCCTTTCTTAATATCCTACTCTGCCACTTTGAGCATCCCATGCAATTCGGTGAGCTTCTTATCCATGCCATGCATATGATAGTTCGAGATGAACGTCCCATAGCTAGGCGGAAGAGAACCCAGAACTGCATCAGTAGCCAGCTCATCCAAGAGCGGAAAGCCCAACCGATCCAAAGCTTGCACATATCCGATCATCTTGATCACATGCAGGCTCAGTGGATCACCTTCCTTTAGCTTACAATCCATCAAGGATCTCCAGACGTTGAACCTTTCGGTCCTAGCCTGCACCTGAAACATGCTCTTGAGACTCTCGATAATATCGAAAGCCCCAACGTCTTTGAAATGCTGCTGCAAATCAGGCTCCATACAAGCCAGCATGAGGCAGCTGATCTCGTTTGATTCATCAACGAGTTTCTGGTAGGCATTCTTGGTTGTGGTACTAGCATTATCGGCAGCTTCCTCTGGAAGCGGATCCTCTAGAACATGTTCCTTTTTTCATGCTTGAGAACAATTCTCAAATTTCTATACCAGGTAGTAAAGTTTATTCCATTCAGTTTATCCTTTTTCAGAATTGATTTCAATGCAAAGTTGGGTTGAGCAGGTGGTGCCATTGATCCACAACAGAAAAATATGCAATCACTAAGCAATGTGTTTATGTAGAGTAATTCTAGCCTTAAATAGAAATACTCCCACTGAAGTCAGCATCCCTCCGCAAACTCTCAGTGATTCAGGACCCGACTAGCACATGTGACTAGTGAGCTTTAGCATCACTGCTAGACAACATGCCTATCCGGTAAGCAACTCCTTACTAATCGTATCTCTATACGACTCCTGTCGGCCGGGTAGGTATCTCATACCCCGGCTCCCGACCTCTTTTGCCACCAGGCCCAAAACAGTTTTGATAGCCTTTTCAAGTTAACCTAATGCAGTGCATGTCCGTGTCCGACACGAACCCTTCAGTTTAAGGACACCTAGCAGCACCCCAATTTTGTGAGCCCACTACTAGACGTACTTGACGTGCGAAGGTGCAACATCGGGAATGGCAATTTACTTGATATTCATGAGGGATCTTTCTACCATTCTAACAGGCATAGAAACAAAGAAGCCTAACAATCACAAGTAAAACATATATTGTGAAATAGTATGGCTCCTTCATGGATATTCTTCCAGGTCGGCTCCAACTCTGATGACCATCTAGAAACTCCATCTTGCTTGTCACGCCGGGCCGCCAAGCCGCCAACCTGATCTCTATTATCCAAATACTACAACTAGTAAAGAATTTTACATAGAGTCATAAGTCGACACGCAGGTTGTTATACAATAAAATGACAGCACTTTGGCTCCTGCCGGCTGACAAAGATGACACGCAGGCCATGTATAATTTACACACATGCATCACATACACATGAGCCATACTATTCACATCAAACCCTGCAAATAAAGTTATGCATAGAATCGCATTCTACCGGTTTTAAGTCATCATGTACGAAATACAAGGCACTACGCACACGGCGGTCCCGCTAGCCGGTTAGCGGGCGGGGTTCGAAGGGGCAGCACTGAATTTTCTGACCACGCTGAATTTTCTGATCTGACCGATCTTATCGATCATCGTGAGCCCGATTCGGATTTACGTTTCATTGTTAACCCCGATGGCGGATACCGACTAGTAGGGGTAGGTTGTGTCACGACCTCATCGATTCCGATCATCAAAAAACATAGCCACATCGATCCCCATGTGCAGTTGATCTCATCAACCGTGCACACAGCTGATCTTATCAACGACAACAGATCTCATCTATCGCCTCCACATATCTAATATGCATACGATCTGAATCCAAATCCTATAGCAGAGGCTCTGATACCACTATTGGGATCAATGATAGGGTGCGTCGACTGCAAATTAAAATTTTCCTACACGCAGAACAACCAAGAGCATGCTGCGGGAGACGGATCACAGTTGGTTACCACTAGACGGGCAGTGCCGTGTAGCAGAAGAAGAGTTGGGGCAGCGCGTCCGCGTGGATCGTCTCCTCCTCGTCCGATCTCCCTCATACAGCTGGTAGTCGGTTCCTACGTATAGGTTTGCAGGAGCAGCGCAAGTGCACCGCCTTTAACGGTATCCGCACGTGCAGGAGTAACGTCATGCGGCGGACTGCTAGGTCCGATCACACAACCGGCAGCGAGTGGAGGTGTCTATTCGCAACACATGCAAACCCTAGTGACAGCGCTGAAGCGATCAAATTCCGTGAGTGTGTGGCACCTCCACTTTATATAGGCGTATGTCGCGGGTTCAACACTTGGGCCTCCCACGGACCCTAAAGCCCATAAGTCAACTCGGCCACAATCCGAATATAGCTCGGATCACATCCCACCAGTGTCCTCGGATGCGACCTCATAGGTTCCTTCCCTTAAGCGCGCAACCCCTTATGTTCAAGCCGGCTTGGTCGCAGTTCAGATCACCTTCGAACTGCATAGTTGGTAGCGGCCTCTAGCAAGGCATGCTGAACACCAAACAGACTATGAAGCTGGTTAGGCGAACCTGTACATCATACTTCCATTCCTTTTGCCACACGATATATGTTGTCGGGCTCAAGGCGAGTCTGTCATCCTTGTGCTAGCCCGACCTCTTTCTCGTTCCAGTGATGCCGGCCACAGACCAGATTATCTCATAATCCTTGTCGCATAACCATGCTTATCCTGGTTGGATCACACGAGGGCCCCAGAGTATATCTCTCCTGATCGGAGGAGACAATCCCATCTTGCTCGACCACGTCTCGCAGCATGGTTCTGGAGAAACCCGAAACCTACCTTTATAACTACCCAGTTATGAAGTAGCGTTTAGTCGGCTCAAAGCAAGTCTGTCACCATCCCGAGTACATGCGTAAGCTCAGGTCTTAGGACACAGAAGATATGTTGTACTCGAGACTCACAGATGACATATTGTTGCGTCTCATAGTTGGGTTTGTTCGACTCGGACCTTATCTAGACTTGGATCCGACTACGTCAAATCCGACCAGATCCTTCCAAGTCCATATTATACGGTTAGCATCCAATGCTCCATTGCTAGTGAGACCAAGCCATCGACCGTGTCATATGCTAGTCTAGTTGGTTGCATGCCCACACAGCCCTTTCGACTAGGGACCTTTTAGGATAGTCATCATACAATGCATAGTCCCACAAACAAGTCACGTACTTACTGATACACATCATTGATAATGTCCAAGGACTATATTTATTCATAAACACATAGGAAATATCATCATACATGATTGCCTCTAGGGCATATCTCCAACAGCCTCCCCGTTGTGTTTCTAGCCTTGTTTTTGTTGGTTTTGTTCCTAATATGAAAAATCCCCACAAAAATAGCCCCAATTTTTTTTGATTGTGATGAAATTTTGTTGGATTTGATCCATGGATGATAAAGGCAAAGGTATCCCGTCTTTCGATGAGATGGCGGCTATCGTTTTGGAGGAAGTCGACTTTGACGATCCGACTACGAACGTGCGAGACGTCGCACCTTAGCAACCGCTAAACCAACTCCAAGAGGTTATTGACCACGCCTGAGCACGACCAACCTGACCACGAAGGTCTGTTTCCTGCAGGCAAACAAAGAACAAGCAAGAAACTAAGATTGCAATCTGGATATTGCGAATACAACAGGAAAGCTTTGTTGATCAAGGTGGGGTTCTGTGACGTCTTGGTCTGGTCGTTGAACACAAACGAAGTACGTGAAGTTGCAGCTATGGCGAACTCTTAATAAAAAAACCAAAGTCTAAACGATGCCCTAAGGGCTGCATATATGGAGGAGAGAGGGGGGAATTTCGTGGCCCTTGGAGGAGGGTTCCGAAACCAACCCTAACTCTTGTTTCCCCACACATACAGACTCTAAAAACTGCCTATAATCAAGTATTTCAAAATTACATGGGACTGGCCCAAAAATAAGGTGACGCAACACCTAGAATAGCCTATGGACAAAATTTATGAAGTGGCATCTTGTATATTTCGTCCAAGACTTCATGCGCTGATTATGGCGTCTTCAAAGTCCTGCAATCATCACTTATAACTTCGTTCTTGTTCCCCTTGTGCCTGCCATCATCTCCGTGCTTGAACTTGCTCCAAGGTTTATATTTCTTGTCCAAGCTAGGCCCTTCATTTGTAAGCAAAACAAATGTATCCAATTTAGGCAGCATCATATTCTCATGAATATTAGAATCGTTACCAAGAAACGAAAGTACCTGATAATTCAATTGGCATGCACGAGCTCTAGTAATTTGTCTAGTATGTATAGTAGCAGGGGCTGTGTGTGTAACAATGGTATTGATGTACTCATCAGTGCATTTCCTTTGCCTTGGGTGGATTTAGCTTTTCCCCTTCGTCTCCACCTTTTCCATCCACGAAATCACCCGAATTCAACGAATTTCGTCCTCCCCATCACGAACTCTAGCAGTTTTCCCGTGCCCGATTTTCGCCCATGCACCGGACGTCCGACCGCCTCCTGACATCCGACGACCGGACGACCTTAAAACCCCGGACATCTGGCGGTCCCTGACGAAACTGAATTTTTTTCAGTTTGGTCTCCACCACCGCCACACCTCCGCATACGCACTCCCATCACCTCTACACCAGCACCACTTCCACATAGCACCACCATTGCTTACCCATTTCGCACTCCGACTCATTTTGCAACATTGTGCTTTGAGAATTTGAGTTGCAGTTCCGTGTCCTATTGTGTTTCGTCTATTGTCACACCCTAGTTAGTTCAAGCATTAGAGTGTGCATCATGTTTAAATTCCTCTTAAATCTGAAATGGGGAAGACAGAACCCCCACCCCCCTGGAAACAACTAGGGTTACCTAAAATTATTTTTCAGTGAACCTGAAATGCCCTTCTAAAAAGTTCACCCTCTTTGTCTTGGGTTAGAACCTCTCGCAAAATTGGTGCACAATTTTCTAGGTCAATAGAAGGTCATTGAATTAAATCATAAGTATTTGACTTTGGGCATTTAAATGCTATAAAATAATTTAAATGCTCAAATAATTCTGGAAATAAATGTTTGCTGTTGGAAATATTCTAAACAGAGCCCACAATTATTTTCAGGATTTTTGGAAACGTTTTAGTATTTTTAATAAAGCCCAACAGTTGCAGTTAAATAGAAAAACAGAAACAAATCAAAAAAAAGAGAGAGAGGGAAGCCCACCTGGGCCTTACCTGTGCTGGCCCAGCACACCTGGCTCGGCCCAGCCGACTGGCCTTGCCAGTCGTCGTCCTCCTCCCGCCAGGAGGACGAGGAGCACGTGGCCGGCGCCCGCGGCCACACGCCGGCCACCTCTTGCTTCTGCCGACGCCCTGGAGACGTCCAAGGATGCCACGCCGACCCCCACGTCCCCGTCTCATCCTCCCTCACTCTCCCCCTCGTCTCCCTCACCCTCTCCCGCGATGGCCGAGCGCAATCCTCGCCGCCGTTCGCCGTAGACGTCACCAGAGCCACCCCTCGCTCCTCCGACAAGCCCAATAGCTCCGCCTCGTCGCCCTGGACCTCTCCGCTGACCCACACGACTCCAAACGCCGCCGAACGCCATCTTCACCCTCGTCTTCAACCTCGGGCACCCGAGCCGTCTCCGGTCGATTCGGCGCCGCCAGGACCTCCCCGAGCTCGCTGACCCCCTCTCCGACCCCGCTGTGAGCTCCTCTTCCTCTTCCCCTAGCTCCCGTGCTCGTTTGGCCTCTGTAGTCGCCACTTCCACCGCACCCGAAAGCTCCCCGCCGCCGGCCATGGCGCCGTCGTGGCTAGAGCCATAGTGGCTCGAAGCCAAGCTCACCGTTGTGCTCAGCACAGCACCAGGAGCCCGTAGCCACCACCAGCTCCTTCTCCCGTGCACCGTAGCGTCGAACCCAACCCCGTCCGAACTCCGGCCGCCGCTGTCGAGCTCGCCGGCGTTGTTTCCGGCGTCCCCGTGTCCAACCACTTGCACCACTGGATGCAGCAGCTCCCCAGCTACACGTAGCACATCTCCACCGGCGATTTGGTCACCGGAGGACCAAATCCGAAGCTCTCCACCGTCTCGGCCTCGCCGGCGACTCAACGCCAGCGGGATTAGCCCCGCTGACCAGGGGTTTGACCCCAGTTTGACTCCATCTGAAACACTAACATGTGGGGCCAATTTCTAACTAATTTAGATTAGTTTAAATTAGAGCTAATCACTCTCTTAGAGGTTAATGACGCCTTTAACTACCCCTCTCTCGCTGACATGTGGGCCCAGAGCCTAACTAACCCAGTTTAGTGCTAACTAAACACTAACCAACTCTGTTAGTTAGCTGAGAGACTGACAGAAGGGGCCCACGATTCAGGTTTGACCTGGGCTGGCGCCTTTGACCCGCTGACGACACAGTGACGCAGTGCTGACGCATTAATTCAATTTCTGGATTTATTCTTTAAGAGGACATTCCAAAAAATAATCAAAACTTCTAAAAACCATAGAAAATCAACCATAGCCCCAAATGCAAAGATTTATATATGAAAAATGATCAGAAAAATTCAATCTATCCATCTGTAATGGTTTCATGCATGAAAAAACAAGTTAACCTTGCTGTTTAAGCAGAATGAGGTAATGCACTAATAAAGCCATGTTTAATAAGCTAATAACTGAATCTTTGACTCAAATGAGTTCATCCCTTTCTGTTTTAGCTTGCATTCAGCCAAGACACCTTCATCTTGCCATGTCATAGCATGCATCATATTGTTGCATATTGCCATGTGTTGATTTTGTTTTGGTGTGTCTTTCGTGGTAGGTTCTGCCTCCGAGGATAACCCCGAGTATCCGTCTGAAGGGCAGTACCCTACTACCACTACAATAGGCAAGCAACCCATTGATCATTCCGATACAAAACCATGTTCTCGCTTCTGCTCTTGTTTACTGCATTAAGACAACGCGATTCAAACTGCTGTGTGTTATGGTAGTTGAACCCTTATCCTTTGCATGACCTGTCATTGCCACAGTAACTATATGAAACCCACTAGCATGTGTAGGAGTTGATTGAGCCATGTATGTGATTCCTACCTTGCTATGCCTGCTATGCTTAGAGTTGTGTTAGGTTTGGTTCATCTGGGTGATGGGCTAGAGTGATATGATATGTCGGTAATGTGAGGAATGTGTCGAACATGTTTTGGTAAAGGTATCGATGAGAGGCCATGTAGGAGCACATGGTGGGTTGTTTCATTGAGACCGTCCATAAGAACTGAGATCTGTATGCGTGATTTAAGATTCAGCTACTACCACACATTGGGCCCTGAAATATGACCCCGCTCGACTTACTGACCCCTCTCGCCCTCTGTCCAGGAGTTGAAACTAGTTTCTGGTGTTGGTAGGATATGTGTTGGTGGCCATGCGTAGCGCTGACCCTAGGGGTGGGCTATGATGCGGTAGGTACACTGTGGCCGGGTATGCCGGGCGCCCGTTTGGCGTCTCGGGACCCTGTACACATCGTTTGGGGACGTTGAGGACACCCCAGCCGGATTTCCTTGCGGATGGAACCTGAATAGGCGATAAACCTGGACTAGAGACTTGTGAGGTTAGTCAGGTCGTGGTCTACACCCACGTCGGTTTTCGCTTGAAGTCTGCCGAGCACATGTCGTGTGCAGATGCTAAGTGGTGGAAACATGTGTGACG
Organism: Triticum dicoccoides; assembly: GCF_002162155.2. Lineage (NCBI taxonomy): Eukaryota > Viridiplantae > Streptophyta > Magnoliopsida > Poales > Poaceae > Triticum > Triticum dicoccoides. The sequence goes on along the minus strand of NC_041382.1, from coordinate 353,337,355 downwards.
AAGTACACTCCTGCAGGGTATAAAACTATTCGAATAGCCGCGTTCACGGTAAAGGACTACTTGGTTGCCTATACAGTTCATAGACAAGTTAATGGATACTAATAAAAGACTCAAGATAAGTGTGAGTACCGAGGATGGCCCTCTCGTAGAATGACGAGGGAGGATCCTTGGTGGAGTATTGTGTTGGTGAGTAGTGGACTCGTGTGCGAAAACTATTTGGAGTTCCGTAGGATAGCTTAGCCAAGAGTCAAAGCTGGCTTGCTGCAATGACCCCACCACCTTCTTGAGAATAAGCATGTATAGTAGGTTCTGTTGTAAGACTTGCTGAGTACCCTTGTACTCATGTTTTCTTAATTACTATTTTCAAACGACAACACCGCCCCCTTCGATGGGTTCTACGTAGACCTTGACGTCGACGAGTGACTAGCCACCCAGGTGGTGATCCTGGCCATGGAGGGCCCTATGTAGATAGACAGGCTTCGAGAAGCCTTCTTTCTTTCTAGTGTTTGTACTCAGACTAGTTGCTTCCGCATGTGCTTGTATGATTGTATGACTTGAGTGTCGGGTCATGTGACCCCTATCTGTATGAACATGTTATGTATGGCTCTCTGGAGCTTTTAAATAAAGTACTTGAGTTGTAGAGTTTTGTTGTGATGCCATGTTGTATGTACTCATATCGGGCATATTGTGTGTATGATTGAAATGCTTGGTATGAGTGGGATCCGACAATCTAGTTGTTTATCCTTGGCAGCCTTTCTTATGGGGAAATGTAGTCTAGTGTTCCTCGAGCCATAGTAGTCCGCTACAGCCCAGTTCACCGGAGTCCTGCTAGCCTAGCACTACTGTTCAGGACACTTGACTGGCCGGCATGTGTTTCACTTCGTTCCTATGTCTGTCCCTTCGGGAAAATGTCACGCGGTGACTTCCAGAGTCCTGCCTAGCCTGCTACAGCCCGGGTTCCCCGGAGTCCTGTTAGCCCAGTGCTATAGCCCGAAATAACTCGCTGATGACCGACATGCTCGATGTGATTCATGTATGCCTGTCTCCATAGGTCTGTGCCGCTTTGGGTTCACTACTAGCCATGTCGGCCCGGGTTCTCTGTCATATGGATGCTAGCGACACTATCATATACGTGAGCCAAAAGGGGCAAATGGTCCCGGGCCATGGTAAGGCGACACCCGTGGGATACCGTGCGTGAGGCCGCAAAGTGATATGAGGTGTTACCGGCTAGATCGATGTGGCTTGGAATCGGGGTCCTGACAGCGTTGGCATCAGAGCCGGACTGCCTATAGGTTCGTTGAGCCAAGCAGGTCGATGTCGAGTCTAGAAATGCTTTAGTTATATGTAGGGGAATTGATTGTGGGAGGGAACGTAAGGCTCTTTTACTCCTTTACCCTATGCCTCTGATCTGAGTCATTCTCTTCTCATTCAACGTGGGTTAAGGACTAGGCTCTCTTCTTCTATCAGGTTCACGTGTTACTAATCCGTAGTAGCTTATAGGATTGTTGTTATAAGCCCCAGTTCAGTTTCTACTATTTTAGTATGTTGCTAATTGGATCAGAACCTTGATATGATGTTGTTGAGTGGTATTGCAAACTGTTGTGAATGTCTCAAATCTTTTTCTGAGCATTTACAGCTGTTATGCTGTCCAATTTTCCCTAGAAATTCTGATGTCTTTGCATTGTGGTTGTGCTTTCAGATGGCCAACCGTGTTCGAAACCAAGTGGTTCACCTGACCCGGTGCCTCGACGTGCCCGGTCATACTGCTATGTTAGTCCGGATAATGATCGAGACGGGTTACCGTTGGTATCCCGAATACACCGTCAAAGAGCAATTCTGAGACTTTAATCAAAGCCAATATTTCTGCACCGTCAGGATATTTCCTTCTTATCCTGGATCTACCGAGCCCCTTCACTGTTCCTATGGACTCGGGGTTACTGTTGAGATGGCTGTGCAGGATGCTACCTATTCCATGATGACCATCATGCGAGTCCGGACTGGCCTGCTGGAACACCGACTTCCGTTACATGCCAGCTTCACTTCCGGGAGCGCAAGGATATCTTCAGGCTATCTATGCTGACTCCACTAAGGAGGACTCATTAACTCGTACCACTGCCGAGATGCTCGAAGATAAGGACCGAGAGAATCGGGCCTTGAGGCTGGAGCTTTTCAATACCCGTGCTGATCATTGGGCTACATTGACTTGGTTTGCACCTGCGGTGCAAGCTGGATGTATGGATACAAGGGATCTGTATGCTGTGAGATCTGCTTTGCCAGACATGGTGGATTGGCGTGATGTGGGAGGCATCACCCCACCCCATGGTCCTCGCAGGCCACCATTTGTTGGTCCAAGACCTCATCCTAGCCCCTATGGTCCATAGGCTCCTCAGGACCGTCTGTTCCCGGATGGTCACATTGAAATTCCAGGCTATGGAGGTGACTTCTATGAGGACTACTACGGAGCTGTCTGAGTTAGTAGTAGTACCACTAGTATTGCAGTAGTTGTATCTCCAATGTCCTGCGTGACTTGTGGAATATGACTTTGTGTGTAATCAATTCCGGAGGTGTAGACAAATAATGTATAGGAGCTTGGGATGCCTCCGATGAGATGTAACGTCTTTCATCATAGTTGTACTGTAGCCTGGGCTTGTACTAAACTATGTATGATGTGTATGACCGTGTTTATATATATGGCAGTCTTATATTACCATGACATACAGATGAACATCTCTGCATTCCGTGTTATCCATTACATTCTGCACTTCCTTGCTAAGTTTGAGCCATCCTTATCTAAACCGTTGTCTTGTTTTCTCCTAGGATGGTCAACACCCGCAGCAACCCTACTGCCTCAGAGCAGGGGGAAGCCAGTGCATCTAGGGGTGAAAATCTGCCTCACCTGCCTTCTCTGGCCGAAGTGATGCTGGAGGCGGAAAGAAACAAGCATGGGACTAACCGCCTGCTAGAGCGGATTGAGCAGAACACTGCACGCCATCCGCGAAATGACTTGGTGTCAATCAATGACTTTATCAAGCTGTACCCACCAAAGTTTAACCATTCCGTCGAGCCCCTCGACGCGGATGACTGGCTTCGCAGCATCACCCACAAGCTACATTCTGCCAACGTAGCCGAAGCCGACAAGGTTACTTACGCTGCCTACCATCTCGAAGGCCCTGCTAGCCTCTGGTGGGAAAATTTTGAAGCTATGCGCCCGGTCGGCCAAATTACTACTTGGGCTGAATTCAGTGAGGCTTTCCGTGAGCATCACATTCCGGAAGGTCTCATGGATTGCAAGAGGGAGGAGTTTTGCAACTTCACCCAAGGAAGACTGACTGTGGATGCTTATAGTCGTGAATTTGGGAATCTGGCACATTATTCCCCTGAAGAGGTATCTACTGACGCTAAGAAGTAGGCAAGGTTCCGCAAGGGACTTAGCCCTGAGCTTCGCCGCGATCTTCGTCTGCACGAGTGCACCTCCTTTCAGAAGTTGGTCAATAAAGCCATCAGTGCTGAGACAGGCCAGACTGATTATGACGTTTCACGCAAGCACTCCCGTGATTTTGGCTCTTCATCCGGCTCTGGAGCTCAGAAGCGCCGGGTATGGATCCCAAGCACAGCACTGCCACCCAGGTTCATCCCGAGGCCATCCTTTGAGGCACCTCGTCCTAACCAGCAATTTGCACCGCCCAAGCCCTATGGTGGCCCCGCTGCTAACGCTGCTCCACGCCCCAATATGGTGACATGCTTTAAGTGTGGAGAGCCGGGTCACTATAGTCGAGAGTGTCCCCAGAACAACAACCCCAATCAAACTGGAAAGTCCGTTGGCCGTGGTAAGCCCGCGGGAAAATCATTCTACGCCAAGCCGGCCACCACTGCACGTGGCCATGTCAACTATGTTTCAGCTGAGGAGGCTCATGAGGATCCTAACGTCGTCCTTGGTACGCTCCTTGTTAAATGCCATCCGGCATCTGTTCTTTTTGATAGTGGAGCATCTCATTCATTCATATCTGAGAACTATGCTCGATTGCATAACACGACATTCTATGACATGCCCTCTACCATGGAAATTCAAACCCCTCGCTCTAGATGGCAAACTTCTGGAGTAAGCCATGGGAACGAAATTCTTGTCGATAGACTTGTCTTCCTTGCATCCTTAATAGCACTCAAGTCCTCGGACATAAATATCATCTTGGGTATGGACTAGATGTCAGATCATTGTGCTAAGATCGATTGTGCCACTAGAACCGTTCAACTTACTCACCCATCGGGCAAGACAGTCAATGTCTTAACCCGAGTGGCCAAGCGCCAACTTTACTCCCTAAATGCCAACCCCCTTCCAGACCTTGAGGATGTTCCGGTAGTCCGAGACTTTCCGGATGTCTTTCAGAAGAACTGCCAGGTGTTCCACCTGACAAGGATGTTGAATTTGTGATAGATCTTGTTCCAGGAACCGTTCCAATTTCTAGAAGGCCCTACAAGATGGCACCCTTAGAACTAGTCGAGCTTAAGAACCAACTCGATGAGTCCTTGAAAAAGGGTTTCATCCGTCCTAGTTCCTCTCCTTGGGCTTGCCCCGTCCTCTTCGTTAAGAAGAAGGATGGAACGGATCGAATGGTTGTGGATTACCGACCTGTCAACTTGGTCACCATCAAGAACAAATACCCGCTTCCCAGGATCAACGATCTGTATGATCAGCTCGCTGGATCCTCAGTCTTTTCCAAGATGGATTTGAGGTTGGGCTACCATCAAATCAAAATCAGAAACGGGGACATTCCCAAAACGGCCTTTGTTACTCGTTATGGCCAATACGAGTACACCGTCATGTCCTTTGGTTTAACAAATGCCCCAGCTACCTTCTCTCGGTTAATGAACTCGGTCTTCATGGAGTACTTGGATAAATTCGTCGTAGTATACCTCGATGACATACTCATCTACTCCAAGAATGAAGAGCAACATGCTGAACATCTAAGGCTGGTATTGATGAAACTTCGAGAGCATTGCCTTTATGCCAAATTCCCCAAGTGTGAATTTTGGTTGCCAGAAGTGACCTATCTAAGCCATGTAATCTCTGGCAAGGGTATTGCTGTCAATCCCGAGCGAGTTCGAGCCGTCCTTGATTTGACTCCACCTGAGACGGTTAAGCAAGTTCGGAGCTTCCTTGGCTTAGCGAGCTATTGCCGCCGCTTCGTCGAGAATTTCTCCAAGGTTGCTAAACCTCTAACTGAACTCCTCAAGAAAGATAAAAAGTTTGAGTGGACTCCACAGTGCGAGTTCAGCTTTTAGGAACTGAAAAGACGCCTGACATCTGCTCCCATACTGGTACCACCAGACTTCTCCAAGGACTTTATTATCTATTGCGACGCCTCGCGACAAGGACTAGGTTGCATACTCATGCAAGATCGTCAGGTAATTGCCTATGCTTCACGGCAATTACACCCACATGAGGAAAATTATCCCACACATGATCTAGAGCTTGCAGTTGTAGTCCATGCACTTAAAACTTGGCGACATTACCTTCTCGGTAATCGTTGCGAGATCTTCACCGATCACCAAAGTTTGAAATATATCTTCACCCAACCAGATTTGAATCTCAGGCAAAGACGTTGGGTTGAGTTGATCTCGGAGACGTCCAGGGATGCCACGCCGACCCCCACATCCCCCTCTCATCCTCCCTCACTCTCCCCCTCGTCGTCCTCACCCTCTCCCGTGATGGCCGAGCGCGATCCTCGCCGCCGTTGGCCGTAGACGTCACTAGAGCCACCCCCTCGCCCCTCCTACAAGCCCAATAGCTCCGCCTCGTCGCCCTGGACCTCTCCACTGACCCACGCGACTCGAAATGCCGCCGAACACCGTCTTCGCCCTCGTCTTCAACCTCGGGCACCCGAGCCGTCTCCTGTCGATTCGGCGCCGCCAGGACCTCCCCGAGCTCGCTGACCCCCTCTCCGACCCTGCTGTGAGCTCCTCTTCCTCTTCCCCTAGCTCCCGTGCTCGTTTGGCCTCTGTAGTCGCCACTTCCACCACACCCGAAAGCTCCCCGCTGCCGGCCATGGCACCGTCGTGGCTAGAGCCACAGTGGCTCGAAGCCAAGCTCACCGTTGTGCTCAGCGCAGCACCAGGAGCCCGTAGCCACCACCAGCTCCTTCTCTCGTGCACCGTAGCGTCGAACCCAACCCCGTCCGAACTTCGGCCGCCGCTGTCGAGCTCGCCGGCGTCGTTTCCGGCGTCCCCGTGTCCAACCACTTGCACCACTGGATGCGGCAGCTCCCCAGCTACACGTAGCACATCTCCACCGGCGATTTGGTCACCGGAGGACCAAATCCGAAGCTCTCCGCCGTCTCGGCCTTGCCGGCGACTCACCGCCGGTGGGATTAGCCCCGCTGACCAGGGGTTTGACCCCAGTTTGACTCCATCTGAGACACTGACATGTGGGGCCGGTTTCTAACTAATTTAGATTAGTTTAAATTAGAGCTAATCACTCTGTTAGAGGTTAATGACGTCGTTAACTACCCCTCTCTCACTGACATGTGGGCCCAGAGCCTAACTAACCCAGTTTAGTGCTAACTAAACACTAACCAACTCTGTTAGTTAGCTGAGAGACTGACAGAAGGGGCCCACCAGTCAGGTTTGACCTGGGCTGGCACCTTTGACCCGCTGACGTCACAGTGATGCAGCGCTGACACATTAATTCAATTTCTGGATTTATTCTTTATTAGGAAATTCTAGAAAATAATCAAAACTTCTAAAAATCATAGAAAATCAACCATAGCTCCAAATACAAAGATTTATATATGAAAAATGATCAGAAAAATTCAATCTATCCATCTGTAATGGTTTCATGCATGACAAAACAAGTTAACCTTGTTGTTTAAGCAGAATGAGGTAATGCACTAATAATGCCATGTTTAATAAGCTAATAACTAAATATTTGACTCAAATGAGTTCATCCCTTTCTATTTTAGCTTGCATTAGGCCAAGACACCTTCATCTTGCCATGTCATAGCATGCATCATATTGTTGCATATTGCCATGTGTTGATTATGTTTCGGCGTGTCTTTCGTGGTAGCTTCTGCCTCCGAGGATAACCCCGAGTATCCGTTTGAAGGGCAGTACCCTACTACCACTACAACAGGCAAGCAACCCATTGATCATTCCGATACAAAACCATGTTCTCGCTTCTGCTCTTGTTTACTGCATTAAGACAACGCGATTCAAACTGCTATGTGTTACGGTAGTTGAACCCTTATCCTTTGCATGACCTGTCATTGCCATAGTAACTAGATGAAACCCACTATCATGTGTAGGAGTTGATTGAGCCATGTATGTGATTCCTACCTTGCTATGCCTGCTATGCTTAGAGTTGTGTCAGGTTTGGTTCATCTGGGTGATGGGCTAGAGTGATATGATATGTCGGTAATGTGAGGAATGTGTTGAACATGTTTTGGTAAAGGTATCGATGAGAGGCCATGTAGGAGTACATGGTGGGTTGTTTCATTGAGACCGTCCATAAGAACTGAGATCTGTATGCGTGATTTAAGATTCAGCTAATACGACACATTGGGCCCTGAAATATGGCTCGACTTACTGACCCCTCTCGCCCTCTGTCCAGGAGTTGCAACTAGTTTCTGGTGTTTGTAGGATATGTGTTGGCGGTCGTGCGTAGCGCTGACCCTAGGGGTGGGCTATGATGTGGTAGATACACTGTGGCCGGGTATGCCGGGCACCCGTTTGGCGTCTCGGGACCCTGTACACATCGTTTGGGGCTGTTGAAGACACCCCCGCCGGATTTCCTTGCGGATGGAACCTGAATAGGCGATAAACCTGGACTAGAGACTTGTGAGGTTACTCAGGTCGTGGTGTACACCTACGTCGGTTTTCGCTTGAAGTCTGCCGAGCACATGTCGTGTGCAGACGCTAAGTGGTGGAAACATGTGTGACGAAGTACACCCCTGCAGGGTATAAAACTATTCGAATAGCCGAGTCCGCAGTAAAGGACTACTTGGTTGCCTATACAGTTCATAGACAAGTTAATGGATACTACTAAAAGACTCAAGATAAGTGTGAGTACCGAGGATGGCCCTCTCGTAGGATGACGAGGGAGGATCCTTGGTGGAGTATTGTGTTGGTGAGTAGTGGACTCGTGTGCGAAAACTATTTTACTGGTGGAGTTCCGTAGGATAGCTTAGCCAAGAGTCAAAGGTGGCTTGCTGCAATAACCCCACCACCTTCTTGAGAATAAGCATGTATAGTAGGTTCTGTTGTAAGACTTGCTAAGTACCCTTGTACTCATGTTTGCTTAATTACTGTTTTCAGACGACAACACCGCCCCCTCCGATGGGTTCTACGTAGACCTGGACGTCGACGAGTGACTAGCCACCCAGGTGGTAATCCTGGCCATGGAGGGCCCTATGTAGATAGACAGGCTTCGAGAAGCCTTCTTTCTTTCTAGTGTCTGTACTCATACTAGTTGCTTCCGCATGTGCTTGTATGATTGTATGACTTGAGTGTTGGGTCATGTGACCCCTATCTGTATGAACATGTTATGTATGGCTCTCTGGAGCTTTAAAATAAAGTACTTGAGTCGTAGAGTTTTGTTGTGATGCCATGTTGTATGTACTCATATCGGGCATATTGTGTGTATGATTGAAATGCTTGGTATGAGTGGGATCCGAAAATCTAGTTGTTTATCCTTGGCAGCCTTTCTTATGGGGAAATGTAGTCTAGGGTTCCTCGAGCCATAGTAGTCCGCTACAGCCCGGTTCACCGGAGTCCTGCTAGCCCAGCACTACTGTTTAGGACACTTGACTGTCCGGCATGTGTTTCACTTCGTTCCTATGTCTGTCCCTTCGGGAAAATGTCACGCGGTGACTTTCGAAGTCCTGCCTAGCCTGCTACAGCCCGGGTTCCCTGGAGTCCTGTTAGCCTAGTGCTACAGCCCGGAATCACTCGCTGATGACCGACATGCTCGATGTGATTCATGTATGCCTGTCTCCATAGGTCTGTGCCGCTTTGGGTTCACGACTAGCCATGTCGGCCCGGGTTCTCTGTCATATGGATGCTAGCGACACTATCATACACGTGAGCCAAAAGGCGCAAACGGTCCCGCGCCATGGTAAGGCGACACCTGTGGGATACCGTGCGTGAGGCCGCAAAGTGATATGAGGTGTTACCGGCTAGATCGATGTGGCTTGGAATCGGGGTCCTGACAGCTATTTTTGTATGGTTCGACATCAACATCACCGCCACTTATCTTGCCAGGGACGCGTCATCGACAACAACCGCTACACCATTTTGACACCATACCGTAAGCTAGAACGGTAACATCACCTCGATATTGGATACATCATTCTTGCCATTACATTGATAGCGATCATAGCCTTACTCCTTTGCGTCGCCTATGCACATTAGTGATCATACTTCCCATATCATACATACATAATTGGTGCATATCTTGGTATCATATGTTGTGTCACAAGGTTGTCATCGCATACAAAATTGTTGTCTTGGTTCATGAAGCATTGCATGAGAAAAGAGCTCAAACAACAAAGAGCCAAACAAGCTCTTAAGCAAAAGGGAAAGATAAGCAAAGACCTTTTAAGCAAGAACCATGGCATCATACAACATTAAGATTGTCATACTAGATCATCTTGGATCATATCATCGAAACACCATACATAGAGCATACTTGGGAAAGAAGTCGTTGCATTTTTCCTTAGTAGGTTGTGCACAAGTCTTCGTATCCGCCTATTGTGCAATCGTGCTAGCGTCTCTCTAGTGTTGTCGAATAAGAGCATTTTCGTGGTTTCCACATTTAGGCTCATCCTTGGTTGCACAACCCCACTTATCTCTTTACGTGTGTGTTTCCGTGTACCTTATATTGCTTGGTCTACTTGTGAATTTTCCAACATTATTGAAGCTCACTAACAATTGCATCAAATTTTGTGCCACCATCCTAACCAAGCTCAAACATAAGCTTTTACTTGTGTAGGTCTGAGAAACCGACAAGAATTGGTACCAATTGTGCTATTTCCTTGTTCCACATTGGAGTGATCATTGATCCATCTTCAATTTTGGTCAAGGTACATTTGGTATTCATTCTTCTCTTTCTACCACTCACATTTTTCTCTTGGAATGATGGATAGGCCAAGTACTTCTACCAACCCACTCTTCATTGAGCACGACGACGAAATGAACTCCTACATCACCAAGAGCCACCTCTTTGGTGCACAACGTGCTTTACATCAAGAGCAACAAGCAATGAGTGAACGCATCGACAACCGCGTCGCCGACTTGCGACTCTCCAAGCAACGTACAAGGGACTACTTCGACCACAAGCTCAACGATCACAAGCAAGAGAACGACGCAAGAATGGACGAGATTCGCGCTTTGTTGCTCAATCGCTCTTCTTCCACTTCGTCCTCACCAAGATGGAGTGCGCAAGTCGACACTCTGACTTCACCCTCTCCGGCTCAAGTACACCAACATCGAACACTCTTCGATGTGGCGCGTGCAACGATGGTCAAGCAAGCGTCAACCCTCTACGCGATACCAACTCTCAAGAGCACCGACACCGTCAAAACCGAGCTACCTTTGCGCAAGCACAAGAACGGCAACGACAATGCCAACACGAAGAGGAAGATCGAGCGCGTCTTCACCAAGATGCACAAGATGGCGAGGCACAACAGCAAGAACAACAACTACGTGAAGCTCAAGCACTTGAGGCGCAACATGCCCTTCGAGATTCAAGTCACGCCATCGCCACACGCAATCGCCATCGGCGTGAACAAGAAGAAGCACTTCATGAAGAAGTTCAAGAGAGGATTTACCAATCACGTGCGCATCGTCAAGTTCCGCAAGTTCGTCCTCGAGATCGACAAGCCCCTCCAGAAGCTCCACAAGAACCCCAAGTTCACCAGGAGCATGAAGACAATGGACATCCTCCACAACAAGAGCAACACGAGGTTGACAACCCTCCTCACCAAGAGCAACACGAGTTTGCAAATCCTCAACAACATGGACATCATTATCGCCGACCCCAACACAATGAAGAGCAACGCTACGGCAAGCTAAAGTTCACCATGCCCAAGTTTTCCAGAAGCAATGATCCCGAAGAGTACCTATCATGGGCGTTGAAGGTCGAAAAAATCTTCCTCTTCCACGACTATGAAGAAGAGAAGAAGATCGCGATGGCATCCCTTGAGTTCCAAGACTATGTCCTCATTAGGTGCGAACAAGTCATTGAGCACCGTGAGGCAAGAGGTGAACCACCCATCACTACTTGGGTGCAAATGAAGGATGTCATGAGAGCACGCTTCATGCCTACCTACTACAACCGTGACCTCTTCAATAAACTCTAACTACTCAAGCAAGGAACCAAGAGCGTTGAAGAGTACTACAAGGAGATGGAGATTCCAATGATACGAGCCAATGTCACGGAAGATGATGAGCATACTATGGCACGTTTTCTGAATGGACTCAATCATCCTTTCAAGAAGATCACCGACTTTCAACCATACTCGAACCTCATCGAGCTAGTGCATCAAGCTACCAAAGCAGAACGTCAAGTGCAACAAGACTTCAAGTATGCCAAGTTCTCATCCAAGTCATACGGCTTCTCCAACACCCAAGCTTCGACGACTCCAACACCTTCTTCATCAACAAAGCCTTCTACAAGAAACGTCGACAAGTTGAGTTACAGGAAAGCTTCGTCAACCCCAAGTCATCCTCCTACAATGAGCAACTTCAAGCCGAGAGCTTCATCATCATTGACCCCAATCGATGAGACCGTCAAGACAAGTTCCTTTAAATGCTTCACATGCGGAGGCCGAGGCCACAAGTCCTATGAGTGCACCAACAAGCGGACCAAGATCCTCAATGACGATGGTACTTATGACTCAATGAGTGAAGGAGAAATGAAAGCACTTGAGCAAGTGGCCATACACCGGCAAGTGAATGAAGAAGACATGGAACAAGTATTTTGTGATGAAGATTCAAGTCGCGCCCTTGTTGTCTCAAGGTCTTGACTCTCCAACATCACCAAGAACAAGACCAAAGATGCCACATATTCCATACCAAGGCTGGCATCAATGGAAGGTCCGTCAAGGTCATCATCGATGGAGGGAGTTGTCATAACTTAGCAAGTGAAGAACTTTGCTCCAAGCTCCAATTGCCCAAGACGAAGCACCCACATCCCTACAAAGTTCAGTGACTTAGCGACTCCGGCACTATCCAAGTCGAGCATCGAGTACAAGTCTCCTTCAAAATTGGCGCCTACGAAGACACTTTGGAGTGTGATGTCGTTCCAATGACCGTTTGCCACCTTCTTATTGGACGCCCATGGCAATTTGATAGAGGTGTCATCCACAACGGACGAACGAACCACTACATCTTCAAGATGAATGAAAAGCAGTACGTACTTCGCCCTATGTCTCCAAGCCAAGTGATTGCCGACAAGCAAGCCACCCATCATTGAGAGAATAGTGAGAGAGTGAACAACCAAAAAGAGAGTGAGCGCCACAAGCCCAAATTGAGTGCCTCCACGATGAGCGACAAGAAGAACTTAGTTCTATTTGCCACCAAAAGTGAGATAAGAGGAGTGTCTGAGAACCCATCTAGTGTCCTACACTACATCCTTTTGTGCAAGGATAATGCACCAAAAGCTAACAACTCTCACGCTCTACCTTTAGTGTTGTCTTCTCTTTTGCAGGAATTCCAAGATGTTTTCCCCGACGAGCTACCTCCTGGACTACCTCCACTATGAGGTATCGAGCACCGCATCGACCTCATTCCCAGAGCACCTCTTCCAAACAAAGCTCCCTACCGTGTCAACCCCGAAGAAACCAAAGAAATACAAAGGCAAGTAAAGCATCTCATAGACCATGGACATGTGCGTGAAAGTTTGAGTCATTGTGCTATTCCGGTCATTCTTGTGCCAAAACGAGACGGTAGCTTTCACATGTGCTCCAATTTTAGACCTATGAATGCTATTACCGTTCTCTATAGGTGTAACACCCACGATGTGGCTATATCTCCCACGTGTCGGGGCACGACTTAGAGGCATAGCCGCATGGTAGGTTTGTCGCAAGAGGGGTAATCTTCACACAATCCCATGTACTGAATAAGAAAGGGATAAAGAGTTGGCTTACAATTGCCACTTCACACAATACATAAAATTCATACAACAACCAAAATACAAACAAAGGTCCGACTACGGAACCAAAATAAAAAGAAGACAACCCCAAATGCTAGATCCCCGATCATCCCAACCGGGCTCCACTACTGATCAACAGGAAGCGAAACAAAACAATGAACACGATCTTCATCGAGCTCCCACTTGAGCTCGGTTGCGTCACCCTACACTGGTATCATCGACACTTGCAACTGTTATGTTCCTGTGAGCCACGAGGACTCAGAAATCTCACACCCGCGAGATCAAGACTATTTAAGCTTATGGGTAGGAAAGGGGTAATGAGGTGGAGCTGCAGCAAGCACTAAACACATATGGTGGCTAACATACGCAAATAAGAGCGAGAAGAGAAGCAACGCAACGGTCGTGAAACTAGAAGTGATCAAGAAGTGATCCTGAAACTACTTACGTTCAAGCATAACACAAGAACCGAGTTCACTTCCCGGACTCCGCCGAGAAGAGACTATCACGGCTACATACATGGTTGATTCATTTTAATTAAGTTAAGTTTCAAGTTCTCTACAACTGGATATTAACAAATTCCCATCTGCCACATAACCGCGAGCATGGCTTTCGAAAGTTCAAACCCTGCAGGGGTGTCCCAACTTAGCCCATCACAAGCTCTCACGGTCAACGAAGGATATTCCTTCTCCCGAGAAGACCCGACCAGTCTCGGAATCCCTGTTACAACACATTTCGACAATGGTAAAACAAGACCAGCAAAGCCGCCCGATGTGCCGACAATCCCGATAGGAGCAGCACATATCTCGTTCTCAGGGCAACACCGGATGAGACATCCTACGAGTAAAACCAAACCTCAAGTTTCCCCAAGGTGGCCCCGCAGTCTACTCGGTTCGGACCAACACTTAGAGAAGCACTGGCCCGGGGGGGGGTTAAAATAAAGATGTCCCTCGGGTTGGCCGACCCAAGGGAAGGGTAATAGGTTGTTAGGCAAATGTAAAACCAAGGTTGGGCCTTGCTGGACGAGTTTTATTCAAAGCGAACTGTCAAGGGGTTCCCATAACACCCAACCGCGTAAGGAACGCAAAATCAAGGAACATAACACCGGTATGACGGAAACTAGGGCGGCAAGAGTGGAACAAAACACCAGGCATAAGGCCGAGCCTTCCACCCTTTACCAAGTATATAGATGCATTAATTTGACATAATAGATATTTTGATATCCCAACATATCCATGGTCCAACATGGAACAAACTTCAACTTCACCTGCAACTAGCAACACTATAAGAGGGGCTGAGCAAAAGTGGTAACATAGCCAAACAACAGTTTGCTAGGAAGATGGGTTAGAGGCTTGACATGGCAATATGGAAGGCAGGATATAGCAAGTGGTAGGTATCATGGCATAGAAATAGAGCGAACAACTAGCAAGCAAAGATAGAAGTGATTTCGAGGGTATGGTCATCTTGCCTGAGATCCCGCAGGGAAGAAGAACGAGTCCATGAAGAAGACAAACGGACGAAGTCGAACGAATCCTCACAAACGTGACGTTATTGGAACCAACCCGAAGAAGCAACACCAGAAAGAAGCAAACAACATGGTAAACAACCATCACAAGCATGGCATGATGCACAACACAGGATGATGTATGTCTGGTTTAAATATTCATGGCATGGCAAAGTGCACAAACAAAACTACAAATTAAGTGGAGCTCAATATGCAACGAGTTGCATATTGACGAAACACCACAACAATTATTTAGTTCCCTCCTGTTTAAGTACTCAACAAAGTTAAATGTTGGTTAGCATGGCAAGGGGTGAAACATAATAAAACTACTTAACTAGGCAAGTTTAAATGAGGTCGGAACAACAAACAACAAGTCCGGGAAAACCTCATGGGCATATTTTAAAGTTGGAACTGTTTTGCCCTATACACAATTTTAGAGTTATTAAACATGCAAAGCAATGCCACCATGTTAAACTATGCATTTTCCACCCCATTTACATATAAAGTTTATTAAGTTTGGAGCTATGGTTATTTAGTTATGAAGTATACCATCTTAACAAGTTATTTAAGCAAAAAATAAACAAACATCATTTTAAACATTTTTAACATGCATGAAAGTTGCATATTATGAAACTAGATAAAATTCTAGTCATTTTACATATATGAAGTTTTTACATGCGATGCAGAGTTTGTGATTTATGATATGCATGAAGAAGAGGGGTTTTTCTACAAAAATTGCAGTCTAGATAAATGATTAAATTCGCTCAGAGAAAAAAACGTTATACATGCCGAATCTATTGGACCAATAGTGCACAGGGGGGATTCTCACCTAGTGGGCCTGGCCTAGTGGGTGGAGGAGGAAGCAGCAGGCTAGAAGGGGCGCTGGGCCTCGCGCGGTCAATGCGAGCGATACAAGGGGGTTCGAGGCGCTGGTCCTCCTCTGCAACTACTTCGATGTAGGGGATCGTGGAGGCGCGATGCAGGTGCAGGGGGCATGAACTCCGGCACCTTGACGCGAAGGTCACCGGCGGCGACGGAGCTTGGCGAGGTGACGACCGGGGCGACTCCGACGGGCGATGCGTGCAACGAGGAGGAGGGAGCTCGTGCTCCTGCATCCATGCCAGGGACCTGCGGAGGAACACGAGAGGAGTGAAGGGGATACAGGAGAAGAGAAGGGAGATGGAGAGGGAAAAGGATCAGGGGAAGGTCGGTGGGACCTGCTAGTGCTGTCGTCGGTGAGGTGGATCGAGCGGCGCGGCTGCCGGCAGCGCCGATGTTGCGAGAGCCGACGAGGATGAATAGCAGAAGGCCGGCCCTGGAGCGCTGGTGCTCGACGCGAGGAGAAGGAGGGATCCTTGGGAGAAAATCCCGAGGTAGAGGAGGCCATCAGGGCGGGTGCAGAGGTCAGGCGCTTGGGGCTGTAGCAAAATAAGGGCTCCGGTGGCGCGTGCTGACGGAGTGGAGGCAAGTGCGGCATGGACCTGGCAGCGAAATCCGGCGAGGTCCAGCGACTTGCGGAGCGACAGCGTCAACGGGCGTGGTCGCTAGAGCGGTCCAGGTCGAGGTCAGGGTGGCCTCGGCGACCGGTGGCAGTGGCTTGAGGCGGGGCGTCGGCGTCCGGCGACGAGGAACTTGGCAACACTGGGGTTGAGGAAAACGGGAGGCGCGGACATGGCTTCGGGCTCCATATTTCCTGCAGGTCTAGAGAGAGGGGTGCGAGCTGAATCCATCTGATGGGCTAACGAACTCGAGGCACTCGGGCGCCATGGATGCTCCTGTCATGACGAGGAGAGAGGTAAGAAAAGAGAGAGGGAGAAAGAAAAGGAAGGAGGGAAGGCAAGGGGCGAGGCCGGCCTGGCGAAGCTGGTCGTGGTCGGCGGGCATGGAAGCTACAAACGGCGGCGGCGGCATGTCCATGTCGCCGGGAAGGAGAGGGATCGAGTGGAGCTCGGGCTCGGGCGCTGGTTTGCCCGGCGATGAAGACGAGGTGGATCGGTGGTTTCTGCGGGAGGAGATGAGGAGGGGATCTGGGAGGATCCCAAGGGAGAGAGTGGTGGCGGCGGGTGAGGGATTGGATGGGTGGAAGGATGGGACATGATCCCTAATTTCTAGGGTTACCCATTATATATAGCGGTGGGATTGAGTTTAGGGGCTATTCGGTCCATCAAATCGTTATTGGGTGGTCGAGAAAAATATAGGTTAGGAAGTCCAATTAACAAAACGAAGATGTTTTATAGTTGTTAGGGGATGATCTGAATCCAGTGGTGACAACTGCCTGGGTTGGGTCCGGGACAGCTTTCAAACGCGCGCGAGGAGGGCCGCGGGCTGACGAGAGAGGTTAAGTTGGGCCTGACGGAGAGTGGTAGTGGGCTGTGCAGAAAGCCTTGGGCTGAGATAAGAGAAGAGAGAGACCCGACGAATGTTTCCGGAGACCGAAAACGTCCAACGTTAGACCGGCTATACTGCCGCTATAGTTATCCGTTGGGGCCTCAAACGGACTCGGAATGCGATGAAACTTGGCAGAAGGTCTACCTACAACATAACAAAACCGCACGCCAAATCTCATCCCATTCCGAGAACATTTTCCTGCCACTTAAAAAAATACTATTTCGGACGTGCCGCGGGGCGCGTGCAATTGTGTCTGGGCTCATAACGGGCAAGAGAAAGAACGGGGAGACCCGGACGGATGCAAGTTTTGAAAACATGATGATGCGATGCACATGATGACATGATGAAATGCAACATGCAAGCAAATGACAAGGCAACAACAATGAATAACTGGAAGACACCTGGCGCATCGGTCTCGTGGCGTTACAACACTCCACCACTACAAAAGGATCTCGTCCCGAGATCTAGGATGCCACCGGAGGGAAACAGAAGAGGAAGGGGAAGAGGTAAAACTAAGTTGCTTCTTTGATAAACGAGTGAAACCAATGAACCTTGAGATGTTAAAAAATTGGAAAGAAGAATACAACGGAGATGAACGAGGTTGAAAACACTCCGGTTGGAAATGGAAGGCAAAAATATGAACTTGGCAAAATGAAAGCACTTGGATGAGACTCCGGTTAGAAGAGGAATGATGGCCACAACACTCCGGTTAAAACAAGATAGAAAAGGAAAAAGAAAGATATTATTTGGGCAGCACTCTGACTAAAAATGGAAGGAATTGAACATGAACTTGACAAGATGAGAGGATACTTGATGAAATCAACAAAACACTGCCTCCGAAACTATCGAAAAAATGACACAAGGGTTAAGAAAGATTTCAGACAGCACTCTAGTTGAGAAGGGATGCAAAACTTGATAAGATGAGAGAACTTGAATGAAGGACACGACACTCTGATTGAATGGATAAGCAAAAGGAAACAACATGATCTTTGACAAAAATGGGATGATCGGTCGAAGAGTGCAACATCACAATGCCTCCGGAACGAACGAATAGAAGCTAGATCGTTGGGATAGAGGGACGAAGAAGAAAAAACAACTTCTATCACAAACGAACTAGGAAAGCACTCTTCCAAGAAGGTTAAAACAGAGTTGTTGGAAAAACCAACAACGAAACGACTAAGCTTGTAGTGGGCTTATGGAAAACATCTCAAAACTGTGGTGATATTTTTGCCACGAACGAAAAACAATAGATTGGATTAAGGTCAACAAGGAGATGACAACTCCTTTCGCCGAGAGGGTAGGAGAAAAACTTGGATCATTGATAGACACCACAATAAGCAACATTCCTTAGGGAAGGCTTTAGGTGAAATATGACACAAGATAACTCCAACAAAGAGATTAGTGGATTTACAATACCTCAATCTTGACAACATGTGAAACACGAAACATGAAGGAAAATTGTCAAGAATGACATAACACCACCTGAAAAGATAAGATAGAAAGAGTTGCATTTCAGAATGCAAGATGAAGAATACTTGAACTCCTCTAAAAAGAATCTCGATGAACACTTTGAGAAGGAATTAAATCCTTGATGAACCACCATGTAGAGTCTCCATGAAAAACTTCGGTAACCAAAAGGATGACAAAAAGAAAGCAAAGTTGAAAGAACAAGGTGAGCCTTGTAATTATTTAGATGGAGCTTCGTGACGAGATCAAAGAGAAAAGTTGCAACTCCGAAAAAGAAAGATGAACAACTTGAAACCAAGAATGTGATATGATGAACAAACTCCGAAAAGAAAAGGTTAATCACCTAGAGGAAATAAAAATAAGATTTACTGTATGCTTCCCCTTCACCAATTTAGATTGATGACAAGCAACGGATTTTTCATACTACTTATTCTCGTAGAAAGGATTAAGATAGATATAGCGAAAACTTGAGAAAGGTCTTCAATGAACCACCGGTAGGATTGAAACAACGAATAAATTGATATGAAAACAAAGGAAGAGAAATCTTGAAAAAACCACCGTAAGAATTGAAAATGAAAGTAGCAAAGGCACAATTCACCGGGAAGAATTGGAAAAGAAAAGATGATACTTGAGGGAATTTATATACATGAGAACAAAGAGATCACGAGCTGATAAGAGAATACTTGAATGATGCACCGATATGATTTGGAGAACGAGAGCTGAAAGCTGGAATGAATAATTCTGAGATGATGGGCTCCGGAGAATCAAACTTAAAAGACTCCTGAATTGCTCCGGATGGTGGAAAAGAATATTTTGCAATCGAAAACAATTATGAGAGGATGGCAACAAGCTAGAACCATGAATCTTGAAGAGAATGGAGCAAGATTGAGAGAAAAACTCTTCTTCGGTCTTCAAATGCAGAGAATGACGACGAGAAACACCACCATGAATTGTTGATGCACTCCGGAAGAAGATTGGAAAGGTTGAACCAACGATGAAAAGAATTTGAAAGATCTTGGAGAAAGACATTTGTCTAATGACAAATCATTCTTACGTCAAACTTTGAAATGAATTTAAGTGTAACTCCGGAAAAATTAGAAGAGTTAGGTAAGATCCTGGGGCAAAGACCTGTGGGTTAGGGCCCACTCAAAAGATACACCGTTGAACAATTTAAAATAGAGATTGCGTCGGTTGAATTAAATGACTCAAAAGAGATAACAACCCTGAGATATCTTGAACGGATTAGAAATGAAAACATGAATCTCCTGAGATATCTTCAACACTCTGGAACAATTGAATAGTGAGAGGTGAATGATTAAGAGGTGCACCGGCATGAGAAAATATTTGAAACGAGAAAAGGATAAGATTGACAAGGCTTGACCTGAAACCACCGGAGAAGAAAAGGATGAAGAATAATGAGCTTGAAGCTTCCTTAGCATCTTCATGAGAATCACCAGGTAAGAACATTGACAGAAAAGAATGGAAGGACTTCCCATCAATAAGATGAATATTTGATTAAGAAATCTGAGTCCTCGAAGAAAAAGGGGTGGGTGGGCGGGAAAACAAAGGAAACTTGGGGACAGAAGAAACGAACAACATTGGGAAAAACCAAGAGGTGATCTTGCGGATATTGAAATGATCGGATCCTCTTGAAGAGAAACACGCCGGTTGAAAAGGATTGACATGACAATCTCGATTATCATGAAGGATTTATATTCACATAGGAGTATGAGAACACCACTTAGGAAAGGTATGGAATCAACACTTGACTTCAAAGCAACTCGAATACCACAACTCAAAACAAAACAAAGGATTGGCTTGCAAAATAAGCCAGAAACAAAATATGATAGATCCCATATCGTATCATGTGTCTACCGGAAAGATATTCTAGGAGCTACTTGAATTCCCACTTATAAACTCCTAAAACTCTCTGGTTATGCAATCATGTGTTGGGGATACAGGGGAAGCATAATATCTCACCCAAAACTAACAAATCCTACATCCAGCTGTATCCATCCTTGAACACATAACCAAGAAACCTTCGGAAATCATTTACCTCAACCTTCGAAAAGCATCTGTTATATGAGTTATGGCAATACTCCCGAACTCCTGCCCCAGTACTGGGTGGCGTCGAGGTTATCTCACCAACAACTGCCCAAAAGAGATTTTTGATGTCGGCGAACTCAGGTATTCCAGAACTGCAATGATAAAATTGTGACGACAACAGCTTGGAGCTCAACTCCCCGGGACACTGCCACAACCCAGAAATGTCAGTAGGCACCAAGAACAATGTTCTCGTCACAAGACTATCGGAACGATTCCAAGATACCCACGTGATCCTAAAAAACATTTCGTGAAATTTGAGGAGAGGAGAGTCAAAACTTCTACGTCAGGAGGCCTCACCAGAGTGACGAAGGGACTGAGGAGTAAAAAGAATCCTACTCTCCGATATATATATAATCCTAAGACTCAATACATTTTGTTCTAGACTCAACAACGTCAGCGATTCGATCAAGCAGGGGGCTCCTAAGTCGGGGATGGCTCTGATACCAACTTATAACACCCACGATGCGGCTATATCTCCCACGTGTCAGGGCACGACTTAGAGGCATAGCCGCATGGTTGGTTTTCGCAAGAGGGGTAATCTTCACACAATCCCATGTACCGAATAAGAAAGGGATAAAGAGTTGGCTTACAATCTCCACTTCGCACAATACATAAAATTCGTACAACAACCAAAATACAAACAAAGGTCCGACTACGGAACCAAAATAAAAGAAAACAGCCCCAAATGCTAGATCTCCGATCGTCCCAACTAGGATCCACTACTGATCAATAGGAAATGAAAAAACACAATGAACACGATCTTCATCGAGCTCCCACTTGAGGTCGGTTGCGTCACCTGCACTGGTATCATCGGCACCTGCAATTGTTTGGAAGTATCTGTGAGTGTAGCGACCAGACCTCAAACAGTCTGATCTCTGTGCTCAGGTGTCATCCCTGGATCAGTAATGCTGACACCACATAGTACTCGGAGGATTTATAATAGAGTAGCAATCACACACTTATTACATCAAGTGTCTCAAAAGTGAACTTATTACAATAAATATGGCTAAAGGCCATCTAATAACGATAACAGCGGAAGGCTTGGAAGATAAGTGAGTCCATCAACTCCAACGGCATCACTGAGTATAGAACCACGACCTAAAAACTCCTTAATCATTGTCTGAAAAGTCTGCAACGTTAACGTTGCAGCCCGAAACGGGTCAGCATATGGAATATGCTGGCAATGTAACACATATAGAGTAATGGAATGAAACTGCTATACTATATGTATATTAGGCTGGTGGGAAGCTCTATGGTTACAGTTTTGCGTAAAGCCAATTTTTTCCTACTACAAAGGAATAAATTTTACTTACTATCATGGTAGTTGTTAAACATTGAGAATGGTTGACAGCATCCTCAATCCCAATTAAACATCAATTAACAAAACCCAACAAAATTAATTTAGAGTAACATGTTGAGATTCACATGACAATCCAAGTACTAGATACTCAAAACGTCCATAACCGGGACACGGCTAATCATGATTAGTTTATTACACTCTGCAGAGGTTTGCGCACTTTTCCCCACAAGACTCGATCGCCTACGTTTGGTTTCTCGCACTACATGGTGTTTGAGAAACGGATGACCGAGACATAGTCTTTCAGAAGCGCTAGCACCTTACGATCGGGTAGACCATACCACCTACATCCCCTGCATCTGCTAGTCTACCACTGTAAGAGTTCGCACGACTTAATCAACTATGCTAGAGCCCATAATAGCTTGTGGCTGCACACGGAAGTTTCTAGTATGAAAAAATCTCATGATCCCTTTGAGCCTGGGTGGCGGTCCATAAAGAAAAACAGGCATTCCTGGAATACCCAGGTACCTCAATCCACCCAGATGTGTATTTAAGTTGCCACCTTAGATAAACCATTAATTATCAAACTCACATCTGTGATGGATATCACTCACCCAATCCACATCTACTAGCATAGCATGGCATAATGGCAAACGTAGAAGTAACTCCCAAAGGTTTGATAATAAAACAGGTAATAGGTACTACCTCAACTACTTCCCATCCCACAATTTAGTTAGATCCTAATCATGCAATGTGTGAGGATTTATCTAATGCAATAAAACTGGGTAGTAGAAAAGGTATGATCAAAGTGTTACTTGCCTTGCTGATGATCCGCGAAACCTAGAGATTCGAAGTAACAGGCGACACACTCCGGGTATTCTATCGCAGACAAACAAACAAGCATACAATAAGTATTCATCTAATGCACAGGTAAAACTCAAATAAGAGATCTAACCAGAAATTTCAACTTAAGAACTCCAGTTGGCAAAAAGAATCAAATCAAATGAAGCAACGAAAGTCAAACAGCGAAAGAAAACAACTTCATTCTACTAATCTGGATCTAAGGCAACTTTACAGTAGCAAAAACTTGTTTAAGTTGGTTAAACGGATAGAGGGTTTCGAGACGAAACTCCAGGCGCTTGAATTGCCTGATTCTGACAAACGAGCGAAAAGTTATACTAAAACAAAAATCGGATCAGAAATCGCGATCAGAAAAATCGTGGATTTAATCCGAGAAAAAGAAAAACGATGAACGTTCGCTAGAACGAACGAACGGACGAACGCTCGCTATTTAAATAAATCGGAAAAACCGATCTATTTAAAAACCGAAACTAACTAAAAAAACCGATGAAAAACCGACGGAAAAACCGAAGGTTTTTCAAAAAACGGCGGCACGGATTTCGAGGTGACCTCGGGCAGCGGGTCGGCGAGGCGGCGGGTGGCGGCTCTGGCGACGGCGCGGTGGGCGGCGGGTGGCGGCGGTGGCACGGGGTTCGAGGGCGGGCGGGGCTGGCGGCTAGGGTTGGCCCGGGGCTGGGCTGCGGCTTATAAAGCCTGCCGGGCCAGGAGTCCTAGTCGGACATGGCCCGGTTAGGTGAGTTGCGATTTTTTTTAAATAATTACGCGTAGAAGAGAAATAAAAAGAAATACTAAACGGACTCCAAAAATCCCGAAATAAATTTTCCCGGGCTTCTAAAATCAAGCCGCACAAGGTGAACATTTATTTGGGGCCTAAATGCAATTTTGAAAAACGCACATGACTCCTAAATTCAAATAAAATAACAAAAAAACTCCGAAATAAAATCTTATTTGATTTTATTATTAAATCCTCAATATTTCTTTATTTTGGGAAAGTCATTTTATTCCCTCTCTCATATTTTTGTAATAGAAATAATTGATGATAAAATAATTAAAATCAAATGATCCTATGCTCAAAATTTGAGAAAACTCAAATATGAAAATAACGAAATCCCCAACTCTCTCCGTGGGTCCTTGAGTTGCGTAGAATTTCTAGGGTCAAACCAAAAGCAAAATAAAATATGATATGCAATGATGATCTAATGTATAACATTCCAAATTGAAAATTTGGGATGTTACAGTGAGCCACGAGGACTCAACAATCTCACACCTGCGAGATCAAGACTATTTAAGCTTATGGGTAGGAAAGGGGTAATGAGGTGGAGCTGCAGCAAGCACTAAACATATATGGTGGCTAACATACGCAAATAAGAGCGAGAAGAGAAGCAACGCAATGGTCGTGAAACTAGAAGTGATCAAGAAGTGATCCTGAAACTACTTACGTTCAAGCATAACACAAGAACCGTGTTCACTTCCCGGACTCCGCCGAGAAGAGACAATCACGGCTAGACACACGGTTCATTCATTTTAATTAAGTTAAGTTTCAAGTTCTCTACAACCGGATATTAACAAATTCCCATCTGCCACATAAACGCGGGCATGACTTTCGAAAGTTCAAACCCTGCAGGGGTGTCCCAACTTGGCCCATCACAAGCTATCACGGTCAACGAAGGATATTCCTTCTCCCAAGAAGACCCGATCAGTCTCGGAATCCCGGTTACAAGACATTTCGACAATGGTAAAACAAGACCAGCAAAGACGCCCGATGTGCCAACAATCCTGATAGGAGCTGCACATATCTCATTCTCAGGGCAACACCGGATGAGACATCCTATGAGTAAAACCAAACCTCAAGTTTCCCCGAGGGGCCCCGCAGTCTACTCAGTTCGGACCAACACTTAGAGAAGCACTGGCCCGGGGGGTTAAAATAAAGATGACCCTCGGGTTGGCCGACCCAAGGGAAGGGTAATAGGTTGTTAGGCAAATGTAAAACCAAGGTTGGGCCTTGCTGGACGAGTTTTATTCAAAGCGAACTGTCAAGGGGTTCCCATAACACCCAATCGCGTAAGGGACGCAAAATCAAGGAACATAACACTGGTATGACGGAAACTAGGGCGGCAGGAGTGGAACAAAACACTAGGCATAGGTCGAGCCTTCCACCCTTTACCAAGTATATAGGTGCATTAATTTAACATAATAGATATTGTGATATCCCAACATATCCATGTTCCAACATGGAACAAACTTCAACTTCACCTGCAACTAGCAACCCTATAAGAGGGGCTGAGCAAAAGTGGTCAAACAACGGTTTGCTAGGAAGATGGGTTAGAGGCTTGACATGGCAATATGGGAGGCATGATATAGCAAGTGGTAGGTATCGCGGCATAGCAATAGAGCGAACAACTAGCAAGCAAAGATAGAAGTGATTTAGAGGGTATGGTCATCTTGCCTGAGATCCCGCAAGGAAGAAGAACGAGTCCATGAAGAAGACAAACGGACGAAGTCGAACGAATCCTCACAAACGTGACGTTATCGGAACCAACCCAAAGAAGAAACACCGGAAAGAAGCAAACAACATGGTAAACAACCATCACAAGTATGGCATGAAGCACAACCAAGGATGATGCATGCCTGGTTTAAATATGCATGGCATGGCAAAGTGCACAAACAAAACTACAAGTTAAGTGGAGCTCAATATGCAACGAGTTGCATATTGACGAAACACCACAACAATTATTTAGTTCTCTCCCGTTTCTATTCCTACTAATAAAGCAAGGTGCGTTTGTCCAATATTTTCATCCGTTCACCATCGTAAAGTTTTTTCTATTCGAGGTGGTACTAATTTTTTGTTCGTTCTCTATTAGAAAAGAAAAAACGCCCGAATTTCATACATGGGCCACTAGTAGTGTGGCCCAGCAAAGCCAGCCTGTTTATTTTGGTGCCGACGTTAGTAGCAAAACTCTATTTATTGTAGTGAGCGTCAAATAGCAGGAAATTCGCACATGGCCACCAAGCTGGGCTGACCCGTTTTCTTTTGCTTTGTTATATTGCAGTGAGCGTCAAATAGTAGCAAACGCTATTAATTTTGTGCCCATGCAAGTGGAAAACTCCTATTAATCACACTGAGCATCAAATATTTACAAATTCGCGCAGGGCCCCCTAGCTAGGCTGAACTGTTTTTTCTAGTTCCGTGTTATGTTTCTATTTTTCTTTTTCCATTTCTTTCTTTTTATTCTTTCCCGTTTCTTTTGTCTTATTTCCTTTCAAGTTTATTTTTCTTTACCCCTTTTTCATAAATTCAAAAAAATTCAGAAAAGTTCATATTATTCCAAAAACTCGATTTTTTAAAAAGATCCAAAGTTTTAAAATATTTTTTTGAAAAAATGTTCAGAATATTAAAATTTTGTTCTCATTCCAAAATTGGTAGAGATGTTTTTTAAATGTTCCATTTTTCTTTGTCTTTCCAAAGTTTTTTGGGTTTTCCAAAAAAAGCATTTAAAAAATGTTCCAAATATGAACAATATTCTCTTTTTAGTGAAATATTCACAAATTCAGAATAATGTTTGAGGTTAAAGAAAAACATTTTAAAAAATTGTTCTCAGTGTTGAAAATGTTTTTCCTTTTTTCAAAAGCAATCACAAATTCGAAAAATGTTCTTGTTATTTTAAATGGTTCATGTTTTTAAATTAAACTGTGAATTTCGAACGATTCAAATTTTGTTGTGTATTTCTGTAAAAATGTAAAGAATGTCAAAAAAATGTTTGGGATTTCCAAAATTATTCATGTTTCCTAGAATATTCAGGAAATTATATATATTAAAAAACTCTTTTCCGTTTCTATATGTTTTTCTTTCCTGTTTCTTTTCTCTTTCTTTCTTTCAAGTTTATTTTTCTTTCTCCCTTTTTTTGTAAATTTAAAATTTTCAAAAAAGTTCATAATACCAGAAAAATTCGAATTTTGAAATATATTCCAGTTTGAAATTTTTGGGAACATTAAATCTTTGCTCTCATTCTAAAATAGTCACAAATCCGCTTAGGGCGCCCAAACTTCCGTGAGCCGTTTTCTTCCTTTTGGTCTGTGTTATGTTTGTATTTTTCTTTTTTTTCTTTCCCGTTTCTTTTGTCTTTTTCCTTTCAAATTTATTTTTCTTACTCCTTTTCTCATAAATTCAAAATTTTCAAAAAAGTTCATATTATTTGGAAAATTAGATTTTTTAAAAAATGTCGAAAATTTGAAAATATATTATGTTTTGAAAAATGTTTGAAATACAAAAAATGTTTGGAATACAAAAAATGTTCTCATTCCAAAATTGGTATATATTTTTATACACGTTCCATTTTTTTCTTGTGTTTTCCAAAGTTATTTGATATTTTCCAAAAAAATCATTTTAAAAATGTTTGAAATATGAAAAATATTCTTGTTTTGGTGCAATGTTCGCAAATTCAGGATAATGATCGAGTTTAAAGAAACACATTTAAAAAAATCTGAATTCAAAATGTGTTTCCTTTTCAAAAACCAATCAAAAATTCAAAAAGTTTTCAAGTTATTTTAAAAGGTTCATGTTTTCACATAGAAGGGACATTCGTGTCTGGTGATGTGCTAAATATGCTAATGAAACATGATTTATGCACTACAATTAGTAATTCATCCTGTTACGCAATCATAAGAGAGAATGGTCAAAACTACCGTGCCCCAAAGGTCGCCGCGTAGCTACCAAATGAGGAGGTAGACACAACCCCGACACAGAGGCGGGCCTGGAGAAAAAAAGGCACAAGTTAGATGGTTGCCAGCACACCGACTAATCCCACCACTATCAAGATCTCACAGGACAAACATGACCCGTGAGAAGTCCACAACACCTCTCTCTATCACATCGCTATGCTGATCATTTTTCTTTGACATGTTATGGTGATCTTTTTGGTGGACACATCAATTATCTCTCCCATTGCTTCCGGCAAAGAAATATCTCTCCCGTTGCAGCGCATGAGCATATGTGCTAGTAAGTACTCAACAAAGTTAAATGTTGGTTAGCATGACAAGGGGTGAAGCATAATAAAACTACATAACTAGGCAAGTTTAAATGAGGCCGGAACAATAAACAACAAGTCCGGGAAAACCTCATGGGCATATTTAAAATTTGGTACTGTTCTACCCTATACACAATTTTAGAGTTATTAAACATGCAAAGCAATGCCACCATGTTAAACTATGCATTTTTCCACCCCATTTACATATAAAGTTTATTATGTTTGGAGCTACGATTATTTAGTTATGAAGTATACCATTTTAACAAGTTATTTAAGTAAAAATAAACAAACAACATTTTAAACATTTTTAACATGAATGAAAGTTGCATATTATGAAACTAGATAAAATTCTAGTCATTTTACATATATGAAGTTTTTACATGCGATGCACAATTTCTGATTTATGATATGCATGAAGAACAGGGATTTTTCTGCAAAAACTGTAGTCTGGATAAATGTTTAAATTCGTCCAGAGAAAAAACGTTATACAGGCCGAATCTGTTGGACCAACAGTGCATAGGGGGGGGGGGTTCTCACCCAGTGGGCCTGACCCGGTGGGTGGAGGAGGAAGCAGCAGGTCGGAAGGGGCGCTGGGCCTGGCGCGACCCACGCGCTGGCGCGGTCAACGCGAGCGATACAAGGGGGTTCGAGGTGCTCGTCCTCCTCTGCAACTGCTTCAATGCAGAGGACGGAAGAGGCATGATGCAGGTGCAGGGGGGCGTGAACTCCGGCATCTCGACGCGAAGGTCACCGGCGGCGACGGAGCTTGGCGAGGCGGCGACCGGGGTGACTCCGACGGGTGATGCGTGCAACGAGGAGGAGGGAGCTCGTGCTCTGGCATCCATGGCCGGGACCTGCGGAGGAACATGAGAGGACTGAAGAGGATACATGGGAAGAGAAGGGAGATGGAGAGGGAAAGGGAGCAGGGGAAGGTCGGCGGGACCTGCTAGTGCTGTCGTCGGTGAGGTGGATCGAGCAGCGCGGCTGCCGGGAGCGCCGGTGTTGCGAGAGCCGATGAGGACGAACAATGGAAGGCCGGCCCTAGAGCGCTGGTGCTTGACGCGAGGAGAAGGAGGGATCCATGGGAGAATATCCCGAGGTAGAGGAGGCCATCAGGGCGGGTGCAGAGGTGAGGCGCTTGGGGCTGTAACAAAATCGGGGCTCCGGTGGTGCATGCTGACGGAGTGGAGGCAAGGGCGGCATGGACTTGGCAGCGAAATCCAGCGAGGTCCAATGACTCATGGAGCGACAGCTTCAACAAGCATGGTCACTGGAGCGGTCCAGATCGAGGACAGGGTGGCCTCGGTGACCGGCGGTAGTGGCTTAAGGCAGGGCATCGGCGTCCTGCGACAAGGAACTTGGCAACGCCGGGGTCGAGTAAAATGGGAGGCGCGGCCATGGCTTCGGGCTCCATGTTTCCTGCAGGTCCAGAGAGAGGGGCGTGAGCTGAATCCATCTGACGG
The DNA here is from genome assembly GCF_002162155.2 of Triticum dicoccoides. NCBI lineage: Eukaryota > Viridiplantae > Streptophyta > Magnoliopsida > Poales > Poaceae > Triticum > Triticum dicoccoides. The sequence continues at coordinate 353,308,104 of NC_041382.1, read as the reverse complement.
GCTGACAAACACGAGGCGCTCGGGCGCCATGGCTGCTCTTGTCATGACAAGGAGAGAGGTAAGAAAAGAGAGAGGGAGAAAGAAAAGGAAGGAGGGAAGGCAAGGGGCGAGGCCGGCCTGGCAGAGCTGGTCGTGGTCGGCGGGCGTGGAAGCTACAGGCGACGGCGGCATGTCCATGTCATCGGGAAGGAGAGGGATCGAGTGGAGCTCGGGCTCGGGCGCTGGTTGGCCCGGTGTTGAAGACGAGGTGGATCGGTGGTTGCTGTGGGAGGAGATGAGGAGGGGATCTGGGAGAATCCCAAGGGAGAGAGTGGTGGTGGCGGGTGAGGGATTGGATGGATGGAAGGATGGGACAGGATCCCTAATTTCTATGGTTGCCCAATATATATAGCGGTGGGATAAAGTTTAGGGGCTATTCGGTCCATCCGATCGTTATCGGGCGGTCGAGAAAAATATAGGTTAGGAAGTCCAATTAATAAAACAGAGATGTTTTATAGATGTTAGGGGATGATCTGAATCCAGCGGTGACAGCTGCCCGGGTCGGGTCCGGGACAGCTTTCGGATGCGCGTGCGAGGAGGGCCGCGGGCTGACGAGAGAGGTTAAGTTGGGCCTGGCGGTGAGTGGTAGTGGGCTATGCGGAAAGCCTTGGGCTGAGAGAAGAGAAGAGAGAGATCCGACGACTGTTTCCGGAGACCGAAAACGTCCGATGTTCGACCGGCTATACTGCCGCTATAGTTATCCGTTGGGGCCTAAAACGGACTCCGAATGCGATGACACTAGGCAGACGGTCTACCTACAACATAACAAGACCGCACGCCAAATCTCATCCCATTCCGAGAACATTTTCCGGCCACTTAAAAAATACAATTTCGGACGTGCCGCAGGCGCCTGCAAGTGTGTCTGGGCTCAGAACGGGCAATGGAAAGAACGGGGAGACCCGGACGGATGCAAGTTTTGAAAACATGATGATTCAATGCACATGATGACATGATGAAATGCAACACGCAAGCAAATGACAAGGCAACAACAACAAATAACTGAAATTCACCTAGCGCATCGGTATTTGTTCTTGTGGACGGATTCTCTAAGATGGCACATTTTATACCATGCAACAAGATAGACGATGCTTCACATGTCGCCAATCTCTTTTGTAGGGAAATATTGCGTCTACATGGAGTGCAAAAGACGATTGTCTCGGACCACGGCGTCAAGTTCCTAAGCTACTTTTGGAAGACCCTATGTGCCAAGCTCGGAATCAAGCTACTCTTCTCCACGGGGTACAATCCACAAACCGACGGCCAAACGGAGGTGACCAACCACACACTCTCTGCTCTACTTCGCGTGCTCATCAAGAAGAACATCAAAGAGTGGGAGGAGTGTCTACCTATCGCCGAGTTTTCCTACAACCGCGCAAGATACTCAACAACCGGCAAGTCCCTCTTCGAGGTCGTCTATGGATTCAACCCATTGTCCCCATTGGACATTCTTCCTCTACCACTACAAGAGCGCATCAATATGGACGCAAGTGCACATGTGAATCATCTCAAGAAGGTGCATGAAGATACAAGGCACACCATTGAGTGCCAAGTACAATGACTTGTGACCAAGCTCAACATGAACAAGGACCCCATGGTATTCAATATTGGTGATCTTGTGTGGCTACACCTTCGCAAGGACCGCTTCCCCACCGAACTCAAGTCCAAACTTCTGCCTCAAGCGGATGGACCCTTCAAGGTGCTTGCATGCTACAACAACAACGCTTACAAGATCGACCTCCCACGCGACAACTACAAGGACTGCTTCCCCACCGAACTCAAGTCCAAACTTCTGCCTCAAGCGGATGGATCCTTCAAGGTGCTTGCACGCTACAACAACAACGCTTACAAGATTGACCTCCCACGCGACAACTACAACGTGAGCGGCATCTTCTATGTCAAGGACCTCTCGGCCTACCATGGTGATGAACAATTTGATCCGAGGTCGGATCTTTCCCAAGGGAGGGGAGATGATGCGGAGCAACCCACGATCATCCCCATGGACGCATCTACACCTCCAACGACACCACTTGGGCCAATGACAAGAGCCCAAGCGAAGGCTATCGAAGATAAGGTGCTTGAAGGAATGCCATATATCAACTACACTCAATGGACAAGAAGAAGGACTGCTCGAAACTCCCAGGCTCCGGACGACCGGAAAGCTACGAACATTCGACGACCTCCAGGCACCGGATGACCGGCCCTCTCCGGACGACCGACACACCCACACCCGAGCCGAATCTATGGATTTCCGAAGCCCTCCAGATGACCGACGCCCCGGACGTCCGACCCCGACCGGACGTCCGATCGAAGCCCACCCGAGCCGAATCTATGGACGTCTGACAAGCACCGGATGTCCGGACCCTCGCGAGCCTCCGGACGAACGGTAAATCCCGGACGTCCGACGCCTATGTGTTGTTTGCGTGTTGGGCCGCAGCCCATGTACCCCTTCAACCTCTAAGACTATATATAGACCTTCTCCTCTTTTCTAGGGTTAGCAAAGGATTAGCACATATTTCGTGTGAGAGCTTTGCTCATCCACTTGGTTACCTTCACCTTGGAGATAGCGCCTCCTCGAAGAAGATCCCCCAAGCGGATTCAAGACCCCTTTACGGGAAGAACCTCAAGACATACTCATGGAGAAGATCGTGCTACTTGTATCGTCCTTGGTTGACCGTGGATCGTGTGATCTCTTATGTACTCGAGGATCTAGCACAAGTGTGACTATTTCTTGTTGGTTTTAGTGATTCCCTCGTGTTTCCCCTCATGATTTCCCTCGTTTTCCCCCTCGCGTTCCTCATGTTCTTTGCTGGATCCGCTCCTTTCATGAAAGATCGGCCCCTAGGGTTCCTACCCTACATCACCTTGGTTGCACGACCCCATTTATCTATATGTGTGTGTTTCTGTGTGCCAAATATTGCTATTGGTCTACTTGTTTCACTTGCAAATTTGTGAATCTCTTTCAACATTATTAACACTTGCTAACATTTTGCATTAAATTTTTGTGCCACTATCCTCACCGAGCTACTCCATAAGCTTTAGTTTGTAGGTGTGAGTGAACAAGTCCGTTACCAATTCCACTATTCTTTCATCTCACATTGAGTGAAACGGGATACATCCTCAACTTTGGGAAAAGGTAACTTGGTATTGTTTATCTCATTTCCTACTCACCTCTATTCGAGTCTTGTGATGCATAGGCAAGGCATTTCACCTTCGGTCTACAACAACAACGACGAGTTTGAGGCCAAGAAAAACTCCACCGAGCCAAGATGCAAGATCAAATGGAGGACATCAAAGCCCTCATCAAGTCCTACAAGTGATCTTCCACATCTTCAAGAAGACGCTCAAGAGCACATGCTTCCGATCTACCATCTCCGGCAAGATCACATCGGCATCGACACCATCACTAACAAGAACGTGAAGGTCAAGAGCTCAACACCAACAACCGCTCAACGACTTCACCATCTCCTTTGGCATCTTCTCCAAGCGAGTTCAAGGCACCTTTGCCTTCGGATATACGGCATCGTCACCAACAAGCATCTCAAGACTACGCTCAAGAGAAGCTCCCCAAGCTCAAGTCTGCGACTTCCACTAGCTACTACGACCTCGACATCGACCATGAGATTCCTTTCTATGGAACTCTAGAACCCAAGGAGTATCTCTAGTGGGAACGTTTGATGGACGACTACCTCAAGCTACATCAAGTTCCTCCCGAAGATCAAGTGAAGTGATCCACAAGAAACTTCCACGGCTACACATACACATGGTGTTTTCACACACCTTCGAAGAGCAACGACATGAGTTGTCCCAAGACGAAGAGAGCTTTGCGGCGAGAGTTCGTGCCTCCAACCTACACGAAACAACTTCAACGCCAATTGGAGAACACCATCCAAGGATCCAAGTCCATCGACGAGTACTTCAAGGAGATGAAGAATGCCTTGCGACAAGTCGGCGTGTACGACCCCATTTCAATGAAGTTCCACTGATAGAGGCAGAGGTGTCCCGTCTTTCAATGATATGGTGGCTATCATTTTTGAGGAAGTCCACTTTGACGATCCGACTACGAATGTGTGAGGACATCACACCTTAGCAATAGCTAAACCAACTCCGAGAGGTTATTGACCATGCCGGAGCACGATCAACCTGACCATGAAGGTCTGTTTCCTGCAAGCAAACGAAGAACAAGCAAGAAACTGAGATTGCAATCTAGATATTGCGAATATAAGAGGAAAGCTTTATTGATCAAGGTGGGGTTCTATGATGCCTTTGTCTGGTCGTTGAACACAAATGAAGTACGCAAATTTGCAGCTATGGCGAACTTTAATATAAGAAAAAACCAAAGTCTAAACGACGCCCTAAGGGCTGTATATATGAAGGATGAGGGGGAAATTTCATGGCCCTTGGAGGAGGGGTCCGAAACCAACCCTAACTCTTATTTCCCCTCATGATTTCCCTCGTTTTCCTCCTCGCGTTCCTCTTGTTCTTCGCTGGATCCGCTCCTTTCGTGAAAGATCGGCCCCTAGGGTTCCTAACCTACATCACCTTGGTTGCACGACCCCATTTATCTATCCATGTGTGTGTTTCCGTGTGCCAAATATTGCTATTGGTCTACTTGTTTCACTTGCGAATTTGTGAATCTCTTTCAACATTATTGACACTTGCTAACATTTTGCATTAAATTTTTGTGCCACTATCCTCACCGAGATACTCCATAATCTTTAGTTTGTAGGTGTGAGTGAACAAGTCCGGTACCAATTCCACTATTCTTTCATCTCACATTGAGTGAAACGGGATACATCCTCAACTTTGGAAAAAGGTAACTTGGTATTGTTTATCTCATTTCCTACTCACCTCTATTCGAGTCTTGTGATGCATAGGCAAGGCATTTCACCTTCGGTCTACAACAACAACGACGAGTTTGAGGCCAAGAAAAACTCCACCGAGCCAAGATGCAAGATCAAATGGAGGACATCAAAGCCCTCATCAAGTCCTACAAGTGATCTTCCACATCTTCAAGAAGACGCTCAAGAGCACATGCTTCCGATCTACCATCTCCGGCAAGATCACATCGGCATCGACACCATCACTAACAAGAACGTGAAGGTCAAGAGCTCAACACCAACAACCGCTCAACGACTTCACCATCTCCTTTGGCATCTTCTCCAAGCGAGTTCAAGGCACCTTTGCCTTCGGATATACGGCATCGTCACCAACAAGCATCTCAAGACTACGCTCAAGAGAAGCTCCCCAAGCTCAAGTCTGCGACTTCCACTAGCTACTACGACCTCGACATCGACCATGAGATTCCTTTCTATGGAACTCTAGAACCCAAGGAGTATCTCTAGTGGGAACGTTTGATGGACGACTACCTCAAGCTACATCAAGTTCCTCCCGAAGATCAAGTGAAGTGATCCACAAGAAACTTCCACGGCTACACATACACATGGTGTTTTCACACACCTTCGAAGAGCAACGACATGAGTTGTCCCAAGACGAAGAGAGCTTTGCGGCGAGAGTTCGTGCCTCCAACCTACACGAAACAACTTCAACGCCAATTGGAGAACACCATCCAAGGATCCAAGTCCATCGACGAGTACTTCAAGGAGATGAAGAATGCCTTGCGACAAGTCGGCGTGTACGACCCCATTTCAATGAAGTTCCACTGATAGAGGCAGAGGTGTCCCGTCTTTCAATGATATGGTGGCTATCATTTTTGAGGAAGTCCACTTTGACGATCCGACTACGAATGTGTGAGGACATCACACCTTAGCAATAGCTAAACCAACTCCGAGAGGTTATTGACCATGCCGGAGCACGATCAACCTGACCATGAAGGTCTGTTTCCTGCAAGCAAACGAAGAACAAGCAAGAAACTGAGATTGCAATCTAGATATTGCGAATATAAGAGGAAAGCTTTATTGATCAAGGTGGGGTTCTATGATGCCTTTGTCTGGTCGTTGAACACAAATGAAGTACGCAAATTTGCAGCTATGGCGAACTTTAATATAAGAAAAAACCAAAGTCTAAACGACGCCCTAAGGGCTGTATATATGAAGGATGAGGGGGAAATTTCATGGCCCTTGGAGGAGGGGTCCGAAACCAACCCTAACTCTTATTTCCCCTCATGATTTCCCTCGTTTTCCTCCTCGCGTTCCTCTTGTTCTTCGCTGGATCCGCTCCTTTCGTGAAAGATCGGCCCCTAGGGTTCCTAACCTACATCACCTTGGTTGCACGACCCCATTTATCTATCCATGTGTGTGTTTCCGTGTGCCAAATATTGCTATTGGTCTACTTGTTTCACTTGCGAATTTGTGAATCTCTTTCAACATTATTGACACTTGCTAACATTTAGCATTAAATTTTTGTGCCACTATCCTCACCGAGATACTCCATAATCTTTAGTTTGTAGGTGTGAGTGAACAAGTCCGGTACCAATTCCACTATTCTTTCATCTCACATTGAGTGAAACGGGATACATCCTCAACTTTGGGAAAAGGTAACTTGGTATTGTTTATCTCATTTCCTACTCACCTCTATTCGAGTATTGTGATGCATAGGCAAGGCATTTCACCTTCGGTCTACAACAACAACGACGAGTTTGAGGCCAAGAAAAACTCCACCAAGCCAAGATGCAAGCTCAAATGGAGGACATCAAAGCCCTCATCAAGTCCTACAAGCGATCTTCCTTATCTTCGAGAAGACGCTCAAGAGCACATGCTTCCGATCTACCATCTCCATCAAGATCACATCGGCATCGACACCATCACTAATTAGAACGTGAAGGTCAAGAGCTCAACACCAACAACCGCTCAACGACTTCACCATATCCATGGCATCTTCGCCAAGCGACTTTAAGGCACCTTCGCCTTTGGATATACGGCATCGTCGCCAACAAGCATCTCAAGACTACGCTCAAGAGAAGCTCCCCAAGCTCAAGTCCGCGACTTCCACGAGCTACTACAACCTCGACATCGACCATGAGATTCCTTTCTATGGAACTCTAGAACCCGAGGAGTATCTCGAGTGGGAACATTTGATGGACGACTACCTCAAGCTACATCAAGTTCCTCCCGAAGATCAAGTGAAGTGATCCACAAGAAACTTCCACGGGTACACATACACATGGTGTCTTCACACACCTTTGAAGAGCAACGACATGAGTTGGCCCAAGACGAAGAGAGCTTTGCGGCGAGAGTTCGTGCCTCCAACCTACACGGAACAACTTCAACGCCAATTGGAGAACACCATCCAAGGATCCAAGTCCATCGACGAGTACTTCAAGGAGATGAAGAATGCCTTGCGATAAGTCAGTGTGGAGGACCCCATTTTGATGAAGTTCCACCGATAGAGGCAAAGGTGTCCCGTCTTTCAATGAGATGGTGGCTATCATTTTTGAGGAAGTCTACTTTGACGATCCGACTACGAACGTGCAAGGACGTCGCGCCTTAGCAATCACTAAACCAAATCTGAGAGGTTATTGACCATGCCGGAGCACGATCAACCTGACCACGAAGTTCTGTTTCCTGCAAGCAAACAAAGAACAAGCAAGAAACTGAGATTGCAATCTGGATATTGCGAATATAAGAGGAAAGCTTTATTGATCAAGGTGGGGTTCTGTGACGCCTTTGTTTGGTCGTTGAACACAAACGAAGTACGCGAATTTGCAGCTATGGCGAACTTTAATCTAAGCAAAACCCAAAGTCTAAACGACGCCCTAAGGGCTGTATATATGAAGGATGAGGGGGGAAATTTCGTGGCCCTTGGAGGAGGGGTCCGAAACCAACCCTAACTCTTGTTTCCCCACACATACGGACTCTAAAATTAGCCAATACGTAAGTATTTCGAAAATACATGGGCCTGGGTCAATAATAAGGTGACGCGGCACCTAGAATAGCCTCTGGACGAAATTTATGAAGTGGCATCTTGTATATTTCGTCCAAGGCTTCATGCACTCCTTATGGTGGCTTCAAAGTCCTGAAATCATTACTTGTAACTCCGTTCTTGATCCCCTTGCGCATGCCATCATCTCCAAGCTTGGTCTTGCTCCAGTGTTCATCCCTCCTATCCATGCCAGGCCCTTCATTTGTAAGAAAAACAAATGTATCCAGTTTAGGCAGCATCATATTCTCATGAACATTAGAATCATTACCAAGAAAGAAAGTACCTGATAATTTAATTGGTGTGCGCGAGCTCTAATAATTGGTCCAGTATGTATAGCAGTAGGGGTTGTGGGTGTAACAATGGTATTGATGTCCTCATCATCCTCCCCTTCTTGAAATGAAGTCGTCCTTGACCGAAGCTCATCTTCCTCACCCAAATAAGGCTTCAAATCTGCAATGTTAAAAGTGGGACTAACCCCCAAAATCTGCACGCACCTCAAGTTTATATGTATTATCATTTATTTTCTCTAACACCTTAAAAGGACCATCAGCACGTGGCATTAGCTTTGATTTGGGCAAATTAGGAAATCTATCCTTACGCAAATGTAACCAAACAAGATCTCCAGGTGCAAACACAACATGTTTTCTACCCTTATCTCCAGCAAGTTTATATTTATCATTCATACACTCAATGTTTTCCTCAGTTAACTCATGCATTTTTAAAATCAATTCAGCATGTTCTTTAGCATCAAAATTAACCTTATCGAAGATGGAAGAGGCAACAAATCAATAGGTGCACGAAGTAGGAAACCATACACAATTTCAAAAGGGCACATCTTGGTAGTAGAATGCAATGAATGATTATAAGAAAATTCAATATGAGGCAAGCATTCTTCCACATTTTCTTATTATTCTTCAAAATAGCCCTAAGCATAGTAGACAATGTTCTATTGACTACTTCAGTTTGTCCATCAGTTTGGGGGTTACAAGTAGTACTAAAAAGCAGTTTAGTCCCCAACTTAGCCCATAAACATCTCCAAAAGTGGCTAAGAAATTTAGCATCACGATCTGAAACAATAGTATTTGGCACACCATGCAAGCGAATAATTTCACGAAAGAACAAATCAACAACATTAATAGCATCATCGCTTTTATGAGATGGTATAAAGTGTGCCATTTTTGAAAATCTATCCACAACACCAAATATGCCATCCCTCCCCTTCTTTGTTCGAGGTAAACCTAAAACAAAGTCCATAGATATATCCTCCCAAGGAACACTAGGTATAGGAAAATGCATATATAAACCATGAGGACTGAGTCGTGACTTAGCTTTTTGACATGTAGTGCTGCAAGCAACAAAACGCTCAACATCTCGTCTCATCTTTGGCCAAAAGAAATGTGTAGCAAGTATAACCTCTGTCTTCTTCACGCAAAAGTGTCCCATTAATCCTCCCCCATGCGCCTCCTGCAACAACAAAAGATGAACGGAGCTAGCTGGAATGCATAGCTTGTTAGCACGAAACACAAATCCATCATTAACAATGAACTTGTTCCAAGTTCTCCCTTCCTTACAATTCTACAATACACCTTTAAATTCAGCATCATGCACATATTGATCTTTGATGGCCTCCAAACCAAATATTTTAAAGTCAAGTTGTGAAAGCATAGTATAATGACGAGACAATGCATCAGCAATAACATTTTCTGTACCGTTCTTATGTTTAATGACATAAGGGAAAGTCTCAATGAATTCAACCCATTTAGCATGTCTACAGTTCAGTTTTGCTTGACTTTTATTGTGTTTCAAAGAGTCATGATCAGAATTTATACCAAATTCCTTGGGCCAGAAATAACGTCGCCATGTTTCTAAGGTACGAACATGGGCATATAATTCTTTATCATAAGTAGAATAATTCTTTATCATAAGTAGAATAGTTCAGACCAGGTTTCTAAGATCTGAACAGGTTTGCCATCTTGTAATAACACACCTCCTAATCCAATTCCGCTAGCATCACATTCAAGCTCAAAAGTCTTATTAAAATCAGGAAGTTGGAATAAAGGAACATGTGTCAACTTATCTTTCAATACCGTGAAGGCTTCTTCCTGTGCGGTACCCCAAACAAAAGGCAGATCCTTTTTTGTAAGCTCGTTGAGAGGTGTAGCAATGGTGCTGTAATCTCTCACAAAACGCCTATAGAAACCAGCGAGGCCAAGGAAACTCCTTACTTGTGTGACCGTTTTGGGCTGCTACCAACTCTCAATAGCTTCAAGCTTGGCTTTATCAACTTCAATTCCCTGTGGAGTAACAACATAGCCAAGAAAAGATACTCGGTCGGTGCAAAAGGTGCACTTCCCAAGGTTACCAAACAAACGTGCATCACGTAGAGCAATAAAAACAGCACGTAAATGTTCGAAATGTTCCTCCAAAGATTGGCTATAAATCAATATGTCATCAAAGTAAACTACCACAAATCGTCCAATGGAAGCATGTAAAACTTCGTTCATTAATCTCATGAAAGTACTAGGTGCATTAGTTAACCCAAAAGGCATGACTAACCACTCATATAATCCAAACTTAGTTTTAAATACTGTTTTCCATTCATCTCCCAATTTCATACGAATTTGATGGTATCCACTACGCAAATCAACTTTGGAGAATATTGTCGAGCCACTCAATTCATCAAGCATATCATCTATCCTAGGAATAGGATGACAATAACAAATAGTAATATTATTAATGCCTCTACAATCAACGCACATACGCGACATACCATCCTTTTTCAGCACTAAAATGATAGGAACAGCACAAGGACTAAGGGATTCGCATATATAACCTTTATCGAGCAGCTCTTGTACTTGACGCATGATCTCCTTCGTCTCCTCTGGATTGGTACGATATGGTGCACGGTTGGGGAATGATGCACCGGGAATAAAGTCAATTTGATGCTCAGTCCCTCGAATAGGTGGTAATCCTGGTGGCACGTCTTGTGGAAAGTCGTCAGCGAACTCCTGCAAAATGTTAGTGACAGCATGAGGTAAAGAGGAAGGCACGTCCTCGAATGAAAATAATGCCTCTTTGCACACAAAAGCATAGCAAACAGATTTGCTAAAATCTAGATCATCAATATCTTATTTGGTGGCAAGTAAACATGCAGTTTTCAATTTAATTTCAGAAGCAACACTAGATGGTTTATTATTAGGCTTCATTTTTTGCTCAAATTCTTTTGCCACAATCTGATTTTCACTCTTATTTTGCTCCTGTTTTGCTTCATTAGCTCTATTAATATCATCTTTCAAAATGGAATCAGGAGTCATAGGAAGCAAAGTAATATTTTTGTCCTTATGAACAAGAGTATACTGATTGTTTCTACCATGGTGTATAGAATTTTTATCAAATTGTGATGCGGAGCATCCTACGTTCATCCCCATGGACCTACCATCGCCTCACGAAGTGCCAAGAGGACCCATGACACAAGCACGAGCTAGAGCTCTCAAGACCGAGGTGACTTCTCTCCTTAGTGATATTGCATATGATCCCCTCGAGACAGGCTACTACCTAAGTCCGAGATGTTGTGCATGATTAGGTACGAAGAGGACCCTCCCGAAGATGCACGTGAAGACGGACAAACCACCAAGTCCACGGATGAAGAGGAACACCAAAAGGAGAAGAAGGCAACTTCCATGGCCCGGACATACGGCCCCGAGCCCCGACATCCGGTCGCTGGAGACTTTGACTACAGCAACATCCAGCCGACGAGCATCTATAGGCACCGGACATCCGGCCCCAGCCCAGACATCCGGACAGACCCGGAAATCCGGTCTCAAGCCCGGATATCCGGACACCACCAAACCAGAGAGAAGCAAGGCCAGCACCTCCAGCCCGGAGATC